>NC_089873.1:90767575-91070606 GCF_040182565.1 Anser cygnoides | reverse complement strand
TTTATTCTTCAGCAGCTCCTGTCTTTCAGCAGTTTGAGTTGAAAAATAACAATGGGAATTCTAAATGCTGAGAGTAGTATGAACCGCCTCTCTGACAAAGACGTACACTCAAAACCACGTTTGTTGTTGCCTGAATTTTAAGAGAGCTTTTGAAACAGTCTAGACCAAATTACAGTATCACGTGGCTGTCTTTTGTGACTAATTCTGACCACATCTTAATTTGTAAGAAGTAGCAGTGACTATAAAAACCATAATTTCTTTTCATGCCTCAGTTCTCATCTGATGAAACACTATGATTATATAGTTAATACTATAGTTTCTATACATTTGTTTTAAACAGAAAACATTTGACTTTACAGTCCATCTCCACCCATGCTTTGAAATCTAATTGAAGGAAATGTCCAAAAAAGACAGTCATATCTGTTTTTATATCTTTGAGGTAAATTGAAAATGTAAAAGAAGATAGCCAGATAAAATAATTATGACTTCATCCATTAGGGTCAGAGCAGTGTGAGAACATATTTTATCTGTTTAGGTAATTTGCGAACGCATAATGTTCATTTTAATAGGAGCGTGGATGACATGGAGATGACTGAGGAAACTGAGCTATGGTTCAAAAAATAAAATAAAGATTTTTCTGGTAATTCAGCTTGTGGACTGTACAGCCAGCCCTTTAAAATCCCATGGTAGGCAGCCTGTGTAGCAAAGCACGAGTTCTGGGCAGATTCAGCTGCCTGTCACTGCAGCAGTGCCTACACCATGCTTGCAACATCTGTCCTCTGCTGTGTGCAACCACTTGCTTTGTGGGACCCTCTGGCACAGAAACTGCAGGTGGGATGTGCAAACGAGCCATGCTATAAAGCTAGGGCTGCAGCCAGAGATCAGATATAAGGGGATATTTAAAATCAGGAAAACGGCTCAATGTTTTCTTTCAAATTGTTTTAATATAAAAATACAGAAAAAAAATATTTAAGGAAGAACACGGGCACATAATCATTTCATGAGCTCTGGTGAACAGTTGAATAACCAGCTTCAGACCTACGTGCACGTCCAAAAATTCTGTTTGCAGCAGGTTGATGGGCTATGGGGAGGTTATGTTCTGGCATTGTGGAGAGCCAAACTCGAGACTCCAGCAGAAATGAGCTGAAAGCGTTGAGTGGAGAAGGTTTCTCCACTGAGAGCTGTGCAGTTACCACCTGTGCATCGCAGGGGTCATTGTAGGTTTCATGGTCTTCTAGGTGGCAGTCGTTTGCAGTGAGTGGACTTTGTTGTTGTTTTGTATGCAGTTTCTTGCCTTTTTTTTTTTATTGCATCCAACTTTGTTACGACTTCACTCTGAGACAAGGAGTATTATGTTAAGGCGTGGCAGGGGGGAAAATTTGAGAAATGAGTTCTTCGTCCAGATCGTACGCTGCATCATGGTATATATACTGGTCTATATCAAGCTGGCCAGAGAAACTTTGGAAAAAAAAAGTAAGTACACCTAACACAAAGTCTATGCTTTTTATTTATTAAAAAAAAAAAAAAAAAAAAAAGAGGGGATAATTATTATTGCATTTTTGAGATTTCCATTGTTAGTTCTGCTATAACCCCTTAAAAATACTGTAATTATCCAGAAAAATTGTGCAGCCTCAGTTTCTTCTAGTATAGAAGCACCTAGTTTTCTATAGAGGAACCCTGCTTTACAACGGTAGTTACTGCTGATTCCTCTTGTTTTACTTGTTGAGCCCTGTACCCTGTCCATGCCTCTTCCTGTGATCACCTTTTCATGGACAGATTTGTCTCATTGAACTGACTGGCAGACATGTCCTAAAGCTTTGTAGTTTGAGAGATGCTCTCCGGTTTGTTTGAAGAGTTGACAGGTGAAATGGCTAGGAAGGCTGGCTTAAATATTTAAGTGAATATTTGAGTAGGCCTTCTTTGGAGCAGAAAGAGTCACTCTCTAGTTCATCAGGACGTAATCATATGCACTGTGCTCTTCAGAGTAGGTGGTATTTCGCTTATTCGTAGGCACGTTGACAATTGCATATTCTGTCTGATCATAGTCTGTCTGATTCTTGGTGTCAGTCGCAAAGGACTCATGTTTGACGTTGTGGGTGACAGTGGAATACCAAAGCCCGCTGGCATTCATAGAGTCTCTTCTGGCACAATGTTCCTAGTGGGGGGAGAGAGAGAGAAAAAGAGACGGATCAGCTCCAACACCGTTATACCCTCTTGCTGAAGAAGCTTGCAACGTGAACAGACCTGGCAGTCCACATAGCCTGTGTGCTCAGGCAGTGGTGTTAACCCACATAGTATTGTGAAGGGTTGGTAAATCCTGCTATTTCCCTGGTTCTGTAGGCTGTAGCTGCACGCCAGGAGCACCTGTGCTGTGTGGCTGGCGGGCCAAGGCCTGGCTCTTGTCCCGAGGCTGTTACTGCTGCCAGTAGGTTATGTGACAAAAAGTTCATCACCCCACACAGGTGGGGGGATCCCCAATCATCCCCGTCCCTGGCTGCTCCCAGGGCTGTCCCGGGAAAGCCACCAGCCCCGTGGGCCGGGGGTGGCACCCACACAGTGTCAAAGGGAGCGGCTCCAGCTCTCCTGGCTGGTCGGGTTGCAGGGGGGAGCTGCTGCCTGGGGGAATCGGTGTGTGAGGGGAAGAGCTTCTGGTGACCTGTGCTAGGCTTGTCATGGGGTGTTCACAGGAGGAACCAGAAGGGGAGAGCAGGGGGATTTGTGGAGGAAAAAGCGTGGTGGATATAGGTGGATAAGGGGATAAATGGGGCTGCTTACATGTAAACAGGTCAGTACCCTTGTCTGGCCATACCTGGCATTTGAATAACATGTTCTGCCCAGCCTTCTCCTTAAACTCAAGCTCTAACTCTTTTTCTTGGGTGAGGGGCTCACTATTCCGTGTACACACAATGTCACCTCCATTTAGCTGCTGGATTTGGCAGCTCCCTAGCACTTAAAGGAGATTTTTAACTCCTTTGGCCTGGATGGTATCTAGCTCCAGCATTTCTGTTTTTGACTCTTTATTTTAAATAGAAATCAAAGCATCTGTTTTACCTCCCCTTGAGCCACCATGCTCTGTCACCATGCGCAGAAGAAGAGGCAAGCTGTGCTTCAGAGCTGGCTGCATTTGAAGGCTATAGAAGTAGCGCTGTGGGCTGAGAGGGACATGCTCAGAGACAGTGAGCTTCCCCTTGGGAACTTGCCCTCTCCATCATCTCATGCTTGTAGACACCTTGCCATACGTACGCAGACTGACTTACTGAAACCTAACACACGTGAGGCCTTCATCCATCCCCTGCCAGCCTGCCCCGGAGGGATGGAGACCATGGCTCATACAGCCAGGCACCTGCCGAGCAGAAGGCAGCAACGTCAGTGTGGGCTGCCCAACCCCTGGTGGCCCTCATCTGACAAGCTCCTTGAAAACAGGAGGAGGAGAAGGAAGAACCATTCACTAACAAAGAAGAAGGTAAGATTGCATGAGTAAATGCCTTCCTAGCTCTGTTTAGACTTATCCCTCCTTTTGCCTCCTCGTTTTGTTCACTAATGTGCTTTGGGTGACTGTGCATCTAAACAGGGTGTAGGATGGCTCATGAAATCTAAAGGGATGATGTGAACTGATAAAGTATTTGGGGCCAGAAGTTAAAATGTTTCTTGCTCTGATGCTCTAGATTTGAATTGGTTAATAAAGACAGTGAGTAAATACTGCCTTTATAGTGGTACCTGCTATTGTCTGGAGTAATAACAGTACTTTTAAGTGGGGGTTGCTGAGTTCATGTTGACATTTGCAGCTACCTTTCATGTTCTCTAAGCAGAACAGAGGTCTCTGCTTCATGGGCTAATAAACCCAAGGGGTTATCTTTTGTTTTTCAAACCTAGAAGTGAGAAATTGTCATTAGGACATCATTTCTGTGGAATCTGTCTCAGATTTTCCCAGCTTGTATGAAGCATGTTGCCTATTTGGATTCAGCTTGGTGTGAAAGATTTCCTGACCTTCAGGAAACAGCATTTTAAAAATAATTTCTGAGTTTATTGTTGAGGCTTTATAGAATTTTTGAAATTCAGAAATTACAAAAGTTTTAAAGAGTGGAGGAATCATGAAAGACTTGCTTAAGAAAAGGCCCTATCTTCCCTATCTACCTGCAGAGGACAGGCTCTCCCTTTCCCTAGTCAGTATTACAAAGAACTGGGAGGGCAGCAGGCATTTCTCTTCACGTGCCTGCAAAATGAGAACAGGTAGACTCTTTATTTTCATGACTAACTGGTTCCAAACCCAGCAAGTGAAGGCTGGGGTGCCTCTTGTCCTTTCCAACGCACTGGGCTACCCAAGCCTTACTTGTGTCTACACTTTCCAGAGTGCTTCCAGCCTACGTGTTTTGACAGGCTGTTGTCACCCACCTCTTCTCAGTGGGGACCGAAGTACAGAGGTGGGGTGATTTGTCCCACGCGCTGATGGTGCAGGAGGAGCAAGCATGAAGACTCCTGGGATTTTGTTTGAGTCTTTCACTATCTGCACACTGAGTTTAAACAGGGAAGAAATTACTTTCGTATTGTTCTGAAGACCCTACCAAGACTGTCTCTAAACCTTGCTCTGTGGCTTTCACTTGGGGCCGGAGTCTCAAAACGAGACAGCTCCTTGGCTGGTTCCCCATTAGAGTTCCACCCCTCCTCATCTCTGCCCCCACAGCTCACCCCACGTTCGCACAAATGATGAGCTCATTTAATCACACTCTTTTCTGTCATCTTTCCCAACCACCTTCTTAAAATTTTCTGTTAAACACCCACGTATCTGCAGGGCAACAACTTTTGCTTTACTGTTGTCATTTTTTTTTTTTTTTAATGTATGAAAATAGGGTGGGCTGCTAAATGGCAGCGCTTTGCTCTGCAGTACACCGGGCTTTTGGTGATTGGTCATGATTGGTGGTTTAAGGCACAACATCAGTTACCCTCTGCCAAGATTGTTTTCTTAGCAGAGGTAGCAGACCACAGGTACACAGGTGCTGTGCTTGGAGCCTGGTGTGTGACCCCCAAAACATGAGTGCATGAGACAGTCAAGTGCCTCAGCTGACAGGAGGCTGCTCCTCTGCCTTTTGCCTCCAGAGAGCTGAATTTAGGCAGATGAGTAGGCCTGCACCAAGGGATGGTTGCCTCTCAAACTACCTCAGGGTGCCTTACCACAGCTCCTGAATCTGACCCCAGAATGGTGAAGCACGATGGACCGAGCCATGTGGCATCACGCCAGTCCTTCCTGTGTGCCCTCTCCTACAGTGCAGCCATTTGATCCCTTCTGGTTTATAAGAAACTGAAACTGAACGGTCAGCTTGACAGTGCGTGCTTTGAGGCTTTTTTCCTAGAGGCAGGGAGACATTGGCGAGAGGAACCTTATTCTGTTCCAGCAGTGATTTAGCCATTCATCACTATTTTTTTTACAGTGGAAAGATTAACTAAAGCCTTTTAACTTTCCAAGTATTAAATCTCCCTTAGTCTTTCAACCTAAGACTTCTTTTGTTACTAAATTGCGTTGGCAATAGTCCAGATAAACAGCTTTTTATTAAAAGATGTCATGCTGAAACTGAAACTATTATTTTTTTTTCTTTTGGAGAACATGCCAATTTTGGTTCAGCTGCAGGCAAGAGAGGTCGCTCTGGCTAGCAGGCAACCGAGGGGAGAAGGGAATGAGGGGGAGGAGAGAGGAATATCCCCATGGCCATGCATTGCCTGGTGGCTGGGGCCACTCACCAAGGGCAGGATGAGGAGGCACAAGCCCCTGAGCTGTGGGACTGGGGCCAGGCAGCATTATGCTCTCCAACGGGGACCCTAGATAGGGCTGCATCCTGCCCTTTCAGCATACATGCATCGGTTTACTTGGATCAGAGGCTTGAGCTGTTTTTCTGGCTCCCGGGGGAATGCCCCGATGGTGGCGTTACGTCTCTAACAAGGGAAGGTGGTGGGTACCTCGTTTTTCAGACAGGGGCTTGTCTCGGGCCCAGCCCCTGGGCACAGCAACGAAAGCATCCACTTTGAGTCATTACCTGGGCAGCGCTCGGCGGGCAGCTGTCGGTCTGAGCTGGGGAGAGAGGAAGCAAAAAGGTGACTGCGGGTCCTCGGCACGGCTGCAGGACGCCAGGCAAGGCGAGCAGTGAGGTGTGGGTGGGCAGTGTGCCCTGCGGGGGGGACGGAGCAGGTCTTTCTGCAGCGTGGGGCTTGCTCAGGCTTGGCTGCAGGCTGTGTGAAGTTGTGAGCTTGTGGGGCACAGGTTGTGGAAAGGGATTGACCTCCGAGGGCTAGAGACATCTGATGGCTGGTAAAGATTTATCTTTCCTCTGGTTTCACACATGCTTACGGTGCTGTACTGCTCATCGACCACAATGAAACCTAGGTGAATAACCTCGTTGGTTCAGCAGCCCGGGGTTTGTCGGGAAATTCGTCTCTGTCCCGTGGGCATCTAAGTGGCAAGGGGTTGTTTGCATCACCCTTTTTCACAGTTTTATTTTTAGGTGCTTATCAGGTTCTTGCAAGGAAATTGGCTGAGCTATTGTTTGCTCCTACAAAGTTTCAGAGCTGAGCTTTCAACTCTGCCTAAGGTAGCAGGACTTGAAGAGTTCTTGCTTTGCAACCTGGCTGGAGCGAAGGCATCAGCCTCTCAGTGTCACGTTAAACCTGCCAAGTACGGATCTGGCAGTGGTGCCAAATAGCACTGTACTACCACAAGATCATTAATGTGCATGATTAACGAGTGAGCAAGCACTCAGCTCCTGAAAGCAGTACTGCAAGTTAAACCATCGCTGCGTGGTCGCATTACCCCTGACAGAAAGGGTAACAGTCCAAACCAAAATCAAGATCCTGTGGTTCATGTGAATGCGTGTGATTCCAGCTACTACACCAGTCTTCCCTGTTCACATATATAATATGCTAAAGCTATTTTATTAGCAGAACACCTGATTTCCCCAGTCCCCAGCTCTCCTGTTTGTCTTTAATCTTTCAGCCATGAAATACCAAAGCGCAAGGAGGTGCGATTCTAGGCAGATGTTTAGATGTAAAGCCTGGAGAACTTATTGCCCAAACTGAAGTACATCTCTCTGCCCTGTGTTTTTTGGTGCAGTCCCAAGAGGGGCAGCACGGTCGTGTGGGAGCACCCCGTGGTTGGGGCTGCAGTGCTGCTGGGTGGCTGAGGGCACCCCACGCCCCCTCCCTCGCCCTGCCGCCTCCGGGGTGCTGGAGGAGCATCTTTACTTACTTTCCTTGTTGGAGTACCTCTTCCTCCTCCCAGGGATGCTCATCTTCCACCTGGAATGGGGACACAAGTGCAGTGGGTTAGGCCTGGTCCTGGTTGGACCTCGCTCTCCACTGCGAACCCCCAGGTGCCCTTTGTACGGCATTTTGGAGGCACAGGGACCTGCTGGGGGAGCAGGGGTGGCCCATGGGAGGAGAGGCACAAGTCACAGGCCTGTGGCTGGGCTGCAGCAGTGACAGTGATGCTGTCTGTGCTAAGCACTGCAAAGTTTGTGGTTTTGGGGAGCAATCAGCCTTTCTGGACTTGTCTGTATTAAACGGCTCCAGATAGATGGGAGAGCAAGAAACAGGGGGAAGAGAGATGAGAGAACTGGCCCCTTCCTCCCTCAGGTTATTCACATCAATCTGCCTGCTGGCGTGTCCCAGTACAAACCGAAAGGAACAAGAAGAAGGCGATTGTGCAACACAGGCTGCAGGCACAGGGGTGACAGCAAGGGCAGCACCAGGCCGGTCCCTGAGAGACCTGATCTGTGGCAGCTGAAGTAAGCTTTGCTGTTTCAATCAGAAGGTTGAACTTGTATAAGTTTAAGTACTAAAATCTGCCATGTTTCAAGTCCTTCAAATTATGCCTGTATTTCTCTGTTACCTTTTTTTTTTTTTTTGGTTGTAACAGCTGGGTTCATGGGAGCATGCACCATTGCTGATGTTTTGCAATCCTTTGCTTGTAAAATGTCTGTAAAGTAATTCACAAACATTTTACAATACGGCATCGATATCAAAGTGTTAAGTTTACATGCGTACTAAAAATGTACTAAGGGAATACGAAGCTGCCAAGTCACATTAAGACAGGAAATGCTCTCAAGCACCCAGTGTAGTCATTCATTTGAATTATAAGTCACTCTCTAGTTGAATATTTGCAGTGTATTTTTCTTTCCCAGGACTGGAAGTAAATAGGCAATGCCACCATTCTCTGCTGCTGTTGATACTTTCCTTCATAAACATGAGTCCTAGGTCTTACTTATTTCCTATGCTTCCTAAGCTCAGCAGCTAGCGTGACAATTTCTTCTTGCACATAAAAGTGGTGTTCTTATCAGGGCAGCAGGAAGTTTCACAAATATTAGTAAGCATAACCTCCCAACTTCCCGTTCAGGGGGAAAATTTAGTTCTCATAATGCAGCTGGGAATAAAGATAAAGCTGATCTTATTTCATTTCAGATGGCCTACCTGTTTGTCTTCAGATTTCATACAGCTTGCACTGAGCATGAACTTCTCTAGCTTAGTAGGAGACACCAGCATGAAGGCTTCATGCAGGTTGGTCCTAGAAGCCCTATGAGGCACATTTTTAAATAAAAGTGTGCATGTATGTGTTAGGTATGTTTACAGTACACACAATTCATAGCAGGAATATATTGTAACTCTGAGCTATCATGAATTTGATACAAGTATTTTTGTTTTCTCATCAATTTATTCATCTGTTTCTTGTTTATATTCAATTTGCTTCTGATTTTTCAGTTTCTTGCTCAGAAGGAGAAGTGATACTGGCCACCAGGCTTGGATAGATCTTCTCCTGGATGGTCAGAGGATAAATACCACGTTTCTGTAGAGAATTAGACCTGTGAACTGCTGCACAACCCTTACGTAAAAAGTTCTTATTTAGTCAATAATGTGAAATACTGTGGGAAAGTAAGTAACGTGGTTTAAGAATTTAAAATGTTTCTCATCATCCATGCTCATAATACAGACATGCTGCCTCCTTAGATGCAGGTGCTGAGTTAGAGAATGAGACCCTGACTTGTCTGTGGTTGGAAGGGCTTGGGGCATTGCTTTTTTTTTTTTTTTTTTTAATTTGTTTGGTTTTGTAAGCAATTATAAATACTGCTTTATCAATGAAAATGCTGGGAAATAGTTCTGGCCAGCGGTCTCAAAACAGAAGAAATGTGATTCAGTTATTAAAATAAAAACAGAATTCATTTTGGTTTTGTAGTTTTGCTTTGTGCTGTGCAGAGAAGCTGTCTGAGCTCTTGTACAGGCTCCAGGGTCTGTCACACAGGGGAAGTGGTCAAGACAAATATAGAAGTGCCACTAAAAAGTAAGCTCTCTGAAGAGATGGGATGAAGCAGCAGGCTTCGGTATACATATGGTGCTGATAAGGTTGCACACACATTTGAACGGGGTGATGCCAGCCTCTTGTGCTTTCAGGAATATGATGTTCCTTTGGTCCTATGATGTGGTGGGGCGTTACAGCATGAGCCTTCAGGAGAGAGGACTTCAGTGGGCAGCCACTGCAGCCCTTCTCTCCATCCAGCTTGCTCTCCCTCAACAGGAGGTTGTGGTCCAGAAATAGTTTTCCTCCTACCTGGTTCCTTAAGCCAAACACATCTGACATAAAACTGCCAGACCCCAAAAACTAAACACCATCTGCTGGTACCCCTCCGCTTTATTTTTTTTCCCAGACCTGGCTGAAGCTACTCAGCAGAGGTGCGGACAGCTGGGTGGCATGACTGCATGCTCCTGGCTCCTAAGGAATTTGGGTTCGTAACAATATAAGCTGTGAATGCGGAACTAAAGGCTAAGGGGAGGATTTTTGGAGGCCTAGCTCCTACCACAGGAGAGACCTCGGGGAGACCTTAGTGCTGTGCTGCAGGTTCAGCCCTTCAGCAGTGCCACATGCTGCCAGGGAGGCAGGATCGGGGTGGCGTGGATGGGCAGACTTCCAGGAGATGTGCACCAGCTCTGATGGGGTTGGGGACCGGGCGCAGCCAGGGCTGGACGTGCGCAGCGCAGCAGAGCTGTACCAGGATGCTGAGTCACTGCACGGGAAGGAGAGTTTTCTGACCAACACAAAAAAATAACCACCCCTCTGAACTTCTGTGATTTTTCAGAAAGAGACGGATTTATCAGCAACCAGGCGGCTGTGACTGAGGAGTGACCCGCTAGGAGAAGCTGAGGGCAAGCGGGTGCTGCTAACCAACCCCACCTGATGGCCCCTGTCCCAGGAGGGCAGCCCGTTAACACTTTGCCACCTACCTCTTCTGGCAGCAGTTTGCTGCAGAGGAGTTTCTGAAGGTGAGGTGCCACCTTTTGCTGAGGGGACTGTCCTCTTCTCCCCTTCGGTGGGGGAAATGGACTTCGGGGACCCACCACCACCTAGCAGGAAAGATCTGCCTTAGGAACACCTTGTTCAATGTGTCCTGGTTCCTGCTTCTGAAAAGGAGTCGGGAATGTTTTCAAAAGCAGCAGGAGTCCTATCCACCTAAGTGATACAGGCACTTAAAACATGGGGATTCAGCAAGTTTGGGAGCCAGGACCGCGGGGCTGAGACCCTGCAGGCACAGGTTAGGACCCACCAGCTTCACGTGAGCTTTGTCATTCTCAACTCAAACTGCTGCTGAGGGCAGAACTTCAAGGTTTGGGGACTTTGTTTCCCCTCGAAGCCAGTTAAAGGATTCATTCCTTGGCCTCTGGCCGCAGGGAAGTGAGGGATGCCCTCGCTTTGGAAATGAGCAGAAAGTTTAATTGTGGCAACCTGAGTGCCTCATCTGAGCCGCTTAAGAATCACAGAATGGCGTGGGTTGAGAAGGACCTTAAAGATCATCTAGTTTCAACCCCCTGAAGACTGAGTAAGCTGTCAGGGTACAGTCCTTAGAGGCTGCATGATTTTTTCTTTCATCTACTGAGACCACAGCGGGACCGAGAGGGGATTTTGCTCTCCATGAGCCTTCAAGGAAATCATCTGTCCACGCAGTGGTTTTTCGGTTGTGCTTCCTGGGAGACATGTTACCAGAGAGCCCTGGTGACTGTTCCTTGGAAGTGCAAAGGCACAGGCTGAGAACTGAGGGAGTTTTTAGCAGCAGCAAGTCTGACACACGAATACCCGGCAAGGCAATGGCGAGAGGGGCTGGACATCTGGGTTGAAGAGTCCTCCAAGCAGGGTTGCCTTTTCAGGCATCTTTGCCTATGCATGTGGGGATGGGCATTCTTGGAAATCCCACCTTGCTCTAAGACAGCACATGAGCCACCGCTTTCCCAGACCAAATCTGCTGCTTGTGTTAGCCTGACAAAGGCTATCAGCTGCTTCCTGGGGGGTTTGAGGCAGCTGGTTTTATGGGGGTGGGTCCTCCTCTGTCTTCACAGCTCATTAGGAGACAATCTAGTCATACCCACTGCTGCACATAAATACCGTGTATTTATGTACATTATAAAAATAATTTATTTATATGCAGTGTATGTAAAAGGCTGTCTTTACGAGATGCAGTGCAATGGATGAAACTAAGGAGAATTTCTAAATAGGATTTTCCAGCCAGGAAGGCCAGAGCAGTTGACAAGGACTGCTCCTTGTGCTCCCCGCCTGTAAAGTCCTTCCCTGCCTCATTGCACTCAGTGCTGAGACCTATGGAGGAGGTCAGCTCCGTAAAGAAGAGCCCAGGGCAATGCTCTTTGACATACTAAGAACTACGTCATTCATCTTAACTTGCTTGCTAAATTATTTTTGTTTAATCAAGAGACTCCTTGTGGTACTTTACCTGGTCCCTTAAGGTTGTTTCATCACAGGTATCTCCTACTTTCTCCCATTTTGAAATCACTCTCTTAGCCCTATTCTTTAGCAATTAAACACAAAATGGCATCGAACCTACCTTGTTTTTGGCTGGCAGTTTCCCATCCTCCCACTGGATCTCTGCACCCTTGGTAACCAGCTTTTGGTGTGGTTTCCCTGCTGTCTGAATTTTCTGTACTGGATATGTTACCAAAGGAGGCTCAATGGCTGTACAGGCTCCTTATCTCTCCCACCCAGATACTGTACACCAAAAAAAAAAGAAAAAAAAAAAAAAGCCTCCACCGCAGACAACCACTTGACACTTGACGCGTGGAGGTGGGGAAAGGAGAAGGGGAGGATGAATGATTGACGTGGTTTCCTGAGAAGCCAGGGCAAGCTAGAGCATGCTGCTGCTGGTGGCCCCCATGGGGAGGTTGATGGGCTGCAGTGTGGACTCCCTCTAGGATCCCTGGACTGAAACAGCAATGTGGGGATGTGGAGTGCTCTCAGGAAGAAATCAGAGTGCCTGGCCACTGAGAAAAGTCACAATGAAACAAAAGGTAAAAAACAAGCCTTTCGGACCCCCCCAAACCATAATATTTGCTGCTAGATTTTTCCAACATAAGCTAGCTTTTCTTTCTCCTCTCTCTCTCTTTTTTTTTTTTTAACATCCATTTTTCTTCCTCCAGAGCTATAAGGAGAAGAAAAATTACAGAACCAAAAATACAGTTTGGAGGGCTGATGGTTCAGTAATCTTGTAATTCGCAACACTTGACTGCCCCTCCCCCCCCCCCAAAAAAAAAAAAGAAAAAAAAAAGTATCTCTAAAAAGGCATCAGGTGTCTGCAGCAATGCTGCCCAAAGCATGGAGGTACATAGCGGTGGGTGGTTAACCAGACATTTTCATGTGTGCTGTCCTCTGGTAACGTGCCGTTTTGCAGAGAGGTATGCTCTGCCACGGGTCAGGTCTCAGCTAAGCAGCCCCTCTCTGGTGTTTCTGTGCTGCATGGTCCCACACTATGTCTCACATCTGCATTACTTATGGTGGTGGTAAGAAGCACCAGGCACATTCGATTGCCTTTGGCAGGCTGTTTCCCATTAGTAGCAGCAGGTGCTGCTGCTCGTACAGTTGTGCTACCTGTGGTGTACTGACCTCCAAAATCACTAAAATTCAGTGTTGGGTGAAGCTATCTCCCTCTGTTTTGCTCCATTTACAGGCAGCATCTTGAGAAGTGGCACTGAACCTGCTGACAAGGTAGGTGACCTGTTTTTTCCTGGTTTATAACTAAAACATCCATGTTTTGGTCTGATTGTGAGAGCTGAATCTACAATTATGTGTGAGTGGCTCCGGTCAGCAGCGTTTTCCAGAAGTTCAGACTTGTGATTTATCAATGCCATTAGTCACTGGGGATGTGTGGAAATGCTGTCACTTAGTGACTGTGCAATTAATTCCTGTATACCCTTTTTTGATTTACTTGGAACTGGAGAAACCATCCCAGTGCAGCAGGAAGGAAGGGAAGAACATGAATCAGTGTTTTTCAAGATGTGATTGCAGAACCATCTTCTGCCTGATCATTTCCAAATTCTCACTGCGTTTTGGAGAACAGTTTAAGCCCAGGCATTGGGTGCTGTTCTGAGAAATGAAGCTGCTGTGCAGCTGAAGCAGGAGAGCACGGGATTTTACTGGCAAACAGCTAAATTTGGGAAATGTCTGAATAAGTGCACTTAAAAATATAAACTGATATCGGTGGTGGGGTTAATGAGCGGGACCTGACGTTCCTGTTGCTGTGTGTTTAAAGTTGTGAGGCAGGTTCTATTCCTATGAATAGAAAGATGTGTAAACTGGGCTCCTACTTCTTTTATGCAAAGTGCAGTTCCTTTTGTGATCGCTAAGTGGTGAGCTTCAGCTGGGAAGGCACCAAAAGTGCCTGCAGGCTTCTGGAAGTCCTGTCCATGCTTTGTTTCAAAATCGTAATAGAGCTAACTTGAGTGTGCCACCAAAGCCTGGAGGGGATCTTCACAGCACTGCTCAGATCACTCTTGCCCTGACAGGAGGCTTTGGACATAGTTCCAGCAGATCCTCAGAGCTTTTCAGTTCTGAGGGTGAGGACCAGAAGTTAAATGTTTGCTTGTGAATCTGAGGTCTCCATTTCAAGGCTGGCCGTTTTCTCCTCTGCCTTACCTGGTAGAGCTCTTGATCATATAATAGCTGCAGAATGGTCTGGAAAAGCTCACTGGAAGTATTTTGTGTAGGTTTTGCATCCTTGCTTTTGGCCTGTTTCTCTATTTATTTATTTATTTATTTTCCAGGTAATTAATTACCACTTGAAAGCTGATAGTAGGAACTGTGCGTGAGCATGCCTGATGATTTTTTGTCACGTTATGGCTTGATCCCATTGGCTTCCCCCAAGCACTTACATGATCCAAGGCTAGCCCATGCAGCGATTCAAATAAATGAGAACATTTTTAATGCACTCTCAGTTGTTCGGTGTCATCATCATTTACAAAAACACGAGCTACCCAGCTAGAAAACAGAAGCAGGAGGCTCAGCGTGCCAGTAAAAGTTTGATTAGCAAATGAGGTCCCGCTGGCTGCTTGACCCACTGAAGGGTACGTGAGCAACCCAGGGACCGAGATTTGTGTTGGTTTCGGCAGCTGGCAGAAAAAGAGAAATGCAGAGGCAGAGATGATGAAGCAAAAAAAGGCACAAACACGGTGACTCAGGGGATCTGGGCCCGGCTGCCTCCGTGCTCCCTGCCTGGCAGAGGCGCTGGGCTGGTGGCAGCGGCATCTCCTGGCCCTCAGCAGCGCCTGCAGCCCCGATCCTCCTGCCCTGCGCTCAGCCCTGGCACCACCCAGCCCTCACCCAGGCGCTTTTATTTCAGATGTTTTACTGCAAACGCCTCACAAGAAAAGTGCTTCAGAAAAACCCGGCCTTGTAAAGCCCACCCACCCAGTGGCGCAACTGGGAAATGTTCAGTTTCTGTCTCTGATACTTGTCATTTTGTCCCCCCAAATTTTTGTTGTTCAGCTGGGGGCACGTGAGGTGGGAGTTTATGAGGCACCTCTTACCGTATGTGCATGTAGGGAATGTCCGTAAAGCAAGCGTGAGGCATATAAAAAAGAGGAAGCCGCATCGTGATGGATCAGTTGGTCGCTCGCTGGTCTCGGGGACACGCAGTTGAAACGATGGCCATCTGCCTGCTTCTCTGCAGCCTCTGGAGCCTTGCCTCAGGTAATCTCCTGGTCTCTATTTCCTTCTCCTTCGGCGCTGTGATGGGTTGGCATACCTCAGGGGACAAAGCATCTGCTCCATAATTTAATGTTGGTGAATTAGTAAGCTGCAGACAAATGTGTGGCTATATTTACATTCTCCACGTCGTAAACCATCGTGACTCACAGGACTGAAACTGGATTTCATCTCCCGATTTGGCTGAGATTTGTGCCAGAACATGGCACTGATTTTCTGTAGCTTTGATGGAGTTATTTGTAATGTTGGGCAGGCTGCTTCTAGGTTCAGACCACTGGAAGCGTGAGCATGTTACATTTGTTTTCATAATTAATAATCATGTAGAAAAGCCTGAGTTTGTTCCAAAATAGCTTCCATGGCAATAGCTTGAATTCTGCCTGTGGTGCTCCTGAGGTCTGAATAGCAAAATGCCTGGCTGGCTTCTGGGTGTCCTGCACAGCTCTGCCTGGGCAAGCCATGCCAGGCAGTTTAGACATGCCCTGGGTGGACAAGTGCACCTCTGGGCACTGCAGACAACCTCACTTCTCTTTAAAAGCAATGATTTGCTTTCTCACGAACTGAATGATATGTTTTCAGTGCTGTAACTGTCTCTGCTGCTATCTCCAATCACGTGCAGCACACACGGATGTATCCAGGTAAACTCTAAAAGCTGTTATCCTAAGAGCCAGAGCACTGTGGGGTTGAGCTATCAAACCTGGGAGCATCCGCTTCACTTGTCGGTCCCTTAATAGTTTTCCCACCTGTGTTGGTGAACTGGAAGAGGCGAGTGATTAGTTTTTCCTTCTCCCTGGAGATCTCTAACCACAGGCTGTAGGAAGTGGTGTGAGAGGTGTCACCTCCAGCCAGACTCCCAGGGCAACTCTGAATCATGTTCCTGGCTTTCTCTTGGCAGCGGGGTGAGGGCTGGGGCACGGGGCACCTGCTGGGGCGGTGAGAGGTGCTGAGCGCAGTCCTGCTTCTCCCCAGGCTCCGTGCAGGTGACGCACATGAAGGTGCAGTCAGTCCAGGCAGGTGGGAACGTTACTTTCTCGTGCCAGCTGGCCACAAACGAGGACGTGATACAAGTGACCTGGCAGAAGGAGATGGACGGGGACGAAGGCAACATAGCGACTTACAGTACCATCAATGGCCAAAAGATAGCAAAGGACTACGACAGCCACGTGAGCTTCGCAGACAGCGGGCTGCAGACTTCGGCCATCTCCCTTCACAAGGTCACCCTGCAAGATGAAGGGTGCTACAAGTGCATCTTCAACACCTTTCCCTCGGGGGCCATCACAGGCAGGACGTGCCTCAAGGTTTACGGTAAGGCACCATAATCGCGGGTGGGCTGTCGTCTCTTTGAGGACCAGGCTGTTCCCCCCGGGTAAAAGCCTTCCCTGGTCACTGTTGGTTGCTAAAACTATGATGGAAAAGTGGCTTGGTTTCCTCCCTGGCTCTGCATCCCTTGATGGTTTTACTTCTGATGGGAAGACGCCGTCGAACACTTCTTCTATTTTCTTCCCCTTTAAGCCAACAAAGCAGCTGGTGTGTGCCCTACGGCTTCCTCAGAGTTCCACGGGCTCAGTGCCAGGCTGGCAGCTGGCCCCACCACAGCCACCAGCTCCAGGTGACCACCAGCCCCCGGCCCCACTGCTCTGTCAGGGCTGCTCGGGGGCTCTTCCCCCTCTGTTTCTTGTGCAGATCGGCATCAGCTAGCTGCAAGGAGAGAGTTAAATCTCATGCCAGGAGTCCTGGGAAAAAAGACAGGCGACCCTGGCTTATAGGGAAATAATGACTTAAGCAAAAGGGGAAAGAGAGGAGGAAACGGGGGAAAACCAGGCCTGACGTAGAAGTCCTTTTTCCTCTCTCCTGGGAAAGATACTAGAGCTGAAAGGAGAAATTAATGTGAGGAATCCTCTTGATGTTTTAGATATGAGGGGGAAGGTGCAGTCGCCCGACTGTGAGTCATTTGGACAGTAAATGCTGAGTTAGGCATTACAGGAAAATATACAAGTGACTAGCAGAGAAATCCCTTTCTGTTTACCATGTGAATCTAAACACGGGGTTAGATTGGCTTCGGTTTATCTTCTCTGGTTTTGATCCAAGCGTGGGAAATTTTCCCCAAATCACCAGCCCTGTGGCTGTGATTCACCCCTTCAGAGAGCTCTGAGTATGTAAGCAAAAGCTCTCATTAAAGATAATTTAGACCATGCTGTTTAAAAGCTGCAGGTATATTCCCCTGTTCCCCAGCTGATAGCAAGGGGATTAACTTCCCTGAGCACGCAGGCTGGGAGGGAGAAGCTGGCAGGGATGTGCTGGGGCGCAGGGATGCTGGGCAAGGTGAGCAAGCCAGCTGACAATGCCGTCAGCCACAGATGAGCCACTGGCGTGCGTCTGCCATCCATCGGGGATGGCCAGGGAGTTTACAGGCTGGTTATTGCCTGATTACAACAGCCTTCACCAGAGGGTTCTTCCAGGACCCGCGTGGCGTAGCGCAGGGAAGTGAAACCACAGGCAGAACCAGAAACGGTGCTGGGAAAAGCAACACAGGTACAGGCAGCAGGAATCCCAGACCTGCCTGGGTGAAAGTGGCAAGGTGAAGAACCAGCAGCAGTTTTCTATCCCGTACCAAAAGCCATTTTGGCACAGAATATTTTCAAGTGTGCTTGGTGGGTTTCTTTTGAACTGCTGGCTTCTCTTCCCTCCGTGTTTTGCGTTAGAAACACTTTGCTGATCTTTGTTGCCATAAAGGATCTAAACCCAGAAAGGGACTAGAGTTACCAGGTATGGAGAGAGGTGATGTGTCACTTGAGGCTGGGCAAGGCTGGCTGGGTCAGACACCTTCTGCCTGCCAGTAGATAGCCCCATCCACCCGGAGGGCTCCAGCACAGTGGAGAGGTGCCATCGCCATTTCTTAGACAGGGAAACTGAGGCGCAGAGTTGCTGATGAGCACCAATAAAGTCTTAATGTACTCACGAGGCATACTCTAATTCCTAAAAACGTCCATCATGTTGTACCTGAACACAACATGTCCTGTGGGTAGTTTTTCACTGGAAACAAATATTTTGTTGAAAGAGAAAAGCAGAAGTTAATTTAAGCATGTTCATCAAACCTCAACAGTGTGCACACGCTAACAAACAGCATAGCAGGACTTTACTGCAAAAGCAGGTCATGATAGGCTTTGGTTGTGCATCTGTTACAGACACCATAAGGGGAAGAGCAACCGTGCAAGATTTTCCCATGTAATAAACATTCCCTAGGGTCCAACGTGGGAAAGGCAGAGGACTGCCTAGTGAGAAGAATGGATTTGGGATACATGTGTGCCTGCCAAGATATGATGCTGAGCAATTTTTCTCACCCTCTCTGTGTGCCTTTATAAGCCAAGGTTCACCTTAATCTTTTGGACTCAGTTAAGATTTAATGTTGCCAGATGGCAGCAATGGTGCCAGTCTGCCTTCCCTGATTTTTAACACCCGTGCTCCAGTAAAACCCTCTCAAGGGAAATATCTGTGACAATTTTCCTTTACTACTTTTGGATGTCGCAACCTAATATTTAAAGTTAACTCTGTGGGTGGATATGTTATTTTTATGGATCCCGTGAGTGAAAGAAGAAGTTCAGAGATCATTTATTAATCAAAACATAAACTGTTTGTGACTATTTGTGTCGTTTCAAACACAGGAGATTTTGAGAAGTTCCAGCTGAAATCCCCCTAAAATGCTCTGCTTGTTTGCTCAGAGCACTGCAAGTGGGGTTTCATCAGTTCAGTAGTAGGGTTTGAGTTTCTGTCTGTGGGTGATACAAAAAAAAAAAAAAAGAGAAATATCCACCTCATTATTCTAAGCAGTCACAGACATAGTAAATAATGAGGCATAGCCACAAAAAAGCAAAGCTGACGGTATAAAATGTCTTGCTGGCAGTTATGACTTGGACGATCCAGACAGCCTCATGAGGTGCATATGAGATTTTACCAGGGGGCTGTGGGTGCCATTATGTAGCTACCATGTGCCTTTCCCTCTTTAACAGGATCATTTGATCTAATTCATATGCAAACCTTCATTTAGTGCTGAAATGGGGGAAAAAAAAAAAAAACACTTTTCATTGTAAGAGTAAACATAATCTTTTGTTTAAAGTCAGAATTGCTGAATAATAGTGATATGTTTTCTAGTGTTGTGACAAAAGTCAATTTCAGCATAAATATTTTGCTGACTTATTTTTGCTATGTAAATAATATATGCATACGGTACTACTAAATATACTAATAGACAATTGTTAAATCACAGGGCATCCATATTAACTCAAACTTGAATGAAACTAAAGATACCACTACACTTAAATGATTTTAAAAAGTAGTGTTGTCAGAAACAGGCAGGCAGAAGTAGAATATGATTTGGACCTCTATGCCATCAGCTTGTGCACTGAAGTAGAGGGCAGGCTGGTGAACTGCCACCTGGAACCCTTGTATTTGGGAGACGGCATTCCCAAATTGAGTTATGTGCCTTTATGAGTCTTGGCGTGAGCAGCCTGAGCTAACTAGACTGGCTTTGAGCAGGAGCTTGGACTAGGTGGCCTCCAGATGTCCTTTCCAACCTCAGTTATTCTATGACTTTATGGCTAAGGAATAAACAGTTGATTTTGCTTAAAGTTCAACACACAAATTTTACTTTGATATTTCAAATAAATAAAAAAAAGTAAGGTATGGGCACCTTTTCCGTTGTCCTGTTGCCTACTAAGGAGTTTGTACTGTCAGACTCCCAAAGATTTCACTCCAACACCAAACACCTTGTTTTCACTACTTTCCACGGTGGAAGAGCTCAGCATCCCTGCATTTCTTTCTGCTTTCTTGGGAACAGATTGCCCTGATCTGGGGACAGATGTGTCCTCAGGTGTTCAGAACTTCCCTGGCGTTCTACCCAGGCTGAAGACAGCTGTCTGTGCTCTTCCCCCTTCTTTATTCCCTGCAAAAACAGTTCACACAAATAGGAACCCACAAGCTGGCTTCAAGCAAGTAAGTAGGTATGAATGTTGCCCATGGTACATCCCATCTGCTGACTAAATATGACAGCATCTGCAAATCTTCTAGGTGAGAAGGAGCTTGGAAAAGTTATCTTTAACAAAAGTTTTGAGGGATACCATGACAACCCAGACGGAAGAAAAGATGTATAAGTGTAAAACCTCCACAGCTGAAATCCTGCGGTGTCACCACACACAAATTCACTGTTACTGTCTTGCATTAGAAGATGCATTTAGTCCTTTGGTGCTCAAGCCTGCACATCTTAAAGAGCAGTAAATCTAATCTTGCAGATGAGTTCAAGGGATAGGAACAAGCACCTTGACTCACTGAAGCTGTTCAAACCTTTCAAAGAGAGGAGGATGTGTGGTTTCACTACCTGTTGTTTTCATCACTGCTCCTTGGCTGGGATGCTGCTGTGTTGCTCTTAATAGGGGATTTGAAACTTGTATGGTTCTACCCTCTAGCCCTCTGTTTTTGCCAAGTTCTTCATTTTCAGGATTGTTTTCTGATCACTGTCATGTTCATTTGTCTCTGCCAGGGCTTTGGTGAGTGGGACAAAAGGTCAAGTATCAAGGTTGCCCTCCAAGACAACGCTCTCAGATATAGGGTCTGATTTTTGGGTGGTGTGTGTGGAGCCAGGAGTTGGGCTCGGTGATCTTTGTGGCTTCTTTGCAGCTCAGGATTTTCAGTGATTCTAAAATAACAGTAAATACAAGTGCTCTTGGCTTAAATGTAAGCAGAAATTAACAGATTTTGCTGCTTTGTGTTTTACAGCCATTTCAGATCCCAAAGTGGAAGCCAAGTTTATACCCAGTCCAGACATATCTGAAGACTCCGAGAAAGTGGTGGGGATGAGCTGCTCAGCAACAGGGAAGCCAGCTCCAAAAATCTCCTGGAGCCTTCCCAGCATCCTGCTGCAGAAACCAAGGGAATACCATGTCAGGCTCGGCAACCAGACCGTCACTGTCATCAGCAACTTCACCCACACCCTCTCCAAAATCCTCCAGGAGTACCCCATCGCCTGCGTGATCCAGCACCCATCTCTGAACGTGACCCTGGCCCTGCCCATGGACAGCCTGGCACAGGGTCAGTACACAGCCCTGCTCCTGCTCTGGAGCAGGAAACACGGAAACATCTCCTGGGGTAGATCAGAAGCTCCTCCAAGGGCTGGGGTCAGGTGGGGAAGGCCCCTGAAGAGCAGCTGGGAATGGGGGGGGGACAGGCAGATGATGCAGCACTTGGTGCCCATTAGGGGTACTGTGGTGTGTGCCAAACACAGGTGGTACTGCTTGTATGTGTCCTTGCACGTGCTCATGGTGCCTCATCAGTTCCTTCTGAGCCTGGGGATCAGCTAAGGGATGTCCAAAATGAGTTAGTTTGGTTTGGTTTTCTTCATGGACGAGCCTGCCTGAGCATCCGCTGCTTTCTCCACAGGTCAGGACAGTGCCATGGCACTGTCTGTGGCCACCGTCGTGGGGGTGATGGTCCCTCTGATTTCCCTCCTTCTCCTCGCCTACTTCCTTCGCTGCTGCCTGAGGCACCTACGTGACCCAGAGAGAAACCTGGCCCGGCCTGGCTGGGTAGGTCTTTGTTCTTTTGCCAAGGAACAGCAAAGTTCAGACGGCAACCATACCCTTACACCGCTCTTCTGCATCTCTTAAAACGACCCATCTGTTATGTATGGCACGGCCAAGCCATGCCTTCAAGGAAGCGTCTTGAACAGAACAGGGGCTCTTGAGGAAGAGCGTGCCACTGTGTGGTGCTCAGGATGGGAAACATGGCCACGCATGAGCCCGTGGGGTGCTGTGAAGGATGCAAGTTCAAGGCAGGAGTGAACCCAGCGGGACGCTGCAGCTTGACCAAGTCCCAGTCCTGTTTTGTGCTGAAGGCATCTCAGCCTCCTTGCAGGATGCACATGAGGTGTGCACCCTTGCTTTTAATGCATGTTTTGGGGAGAGAAAAAAAAAAGAAAAAAGGCAGTGACAAGAACTACAGTGCATTTCTTCCACACATGCTATCCCTAAATCCAAGCTGAAGTCTGCTGAGGGGATTGTGAGAAGCAAAACTTAACCTACCGTGCTCTAGCACCGACAGGTGCAAAACCCCATTTGCTAATGCAGGCAGACCAAATCTGCTTCCCTGAACTTAAGACATCCATTTATTTTTCAAAAAGTAAAATAAAAAAATCTTTTCTGCTAGGTCCTTCCTGTATGTGTCAAGGACAAGGCATGTGGACAATCCGTGCTTGTTGGCAAGTAGGGTGCTGCCGCGCCGCCCAACAGCTGAAATCCTGCACACCCAACACATGGACACCTTGGACTGTCAAGTTAACCTGCTGTGAGATCACAACAAAGGAAGTACAGAAAAAAAAAAGAAAAAAAAAAGACTTTTTATAATATATATTTATTTATTTTGTTATACAACCATATTCCGTTTTTTAGAAAAAAAAAGCTGTGAAGTATTTATTTGAGAAGCTAAGACTCTTGGCTATGTGGAACTGCATAATGAAACCTTGTGGTTTGCATTTTCTATGCTGCGTTTACTCCTTTCTCATACGTTAATACCAGAGGTTCAAAGCTGGGTGGGGGCTGCCTGAGGCGGCGTGGTGTTTTGTGGGGCCACTGACTTAGGGGGTGCTGCCTGTGGGTGGAGGGAGGCAGCAGGCACGTGGGGCGAGGCTGCTGCTGTTGTGATTTCTTGGGATCTGAACCCTCTCCCAAAGGGCTCAGGAGAGCACATCTGCAGCCGGTCCAAATTTGTAACCCTAGTGCCAGGAGCTGTAAGTTCTGAGCCATCAGGCACCAGGAAATTGCCAGCTCTCACCTCCACCAGCCTTTCCTAGAAAGGGATGTAAAAGCAAAGGGCTTCATGTCTTCCCTTCCTTCATCTCTCCTCCTCATGGCCAACAAGCCCAGTCATCTGAAATGAAAGAGAGTGGGTGAGCTGAGAATGAATAAACCCAATTCTTGTCATAGAAAAAAAGCTTTTTTAAACCTCGTAATGCTTAGTAATAGCTGATCTGGTGAGTGCGGGGAAAGGGGAACTGCTGCAGCCCAGAAGCCCTCACAATTGGGGAATTTTTCTCCTTTATTGTCAAAGGAAGAAACCTCTTTTTCTTTTTTTTTTTCCCCAGACTTCCCCAGAACTGCAATTTAGGTTTCCTCTTTGCCTGCATGGGAAAGGGCCATGGAGGGAGGCAGACCTTCCCCAGGGGTATTTTGTGCCCTGTGGAATGCAGGCAAAGTGACCACTGATCCAGGCAGTGGTACACCAGACTTTGCTCAGCGGGGTTCACACTTGCTCTTCAGTTTTTTTGGTTTGAGGTTTTGTTTGTTTGTTTTGTTTGTTTTTGGAGAGTTTTTAAAAATGTTTGCTTCTAATGTTTAGATTAATGCTTTTTTGTTGTTGTTGTTGGTTGTTTTTTTTTTTAAAGATAAATGAGTCTGTTTCTGCTATAGACTTGACATGGGAATGAAAAGGATTTTCAGAGGCACAAAGCCTCTGAAAGCCAAAAGGCACAAAGCTGGCAAGAAACCCTTATTAAGCATAGGAAGATTGTAGAGATGATGTGTTTTTATTTTTTTACAAGTTGTTCATCTGGAGTGGAAGCTGGGTTTGGAGTCAATAAAATACCTACTTACGTGTGTTTTTGTAACTCCTTTTACTTTTTAGTTGAATGTTGAATTGTGAAAGGCTTTGATAGGTTTCTGCTTACCAGCAAAACAGAACTAGAGAGCAAATGAAAGGGGGGATGTGGCAGCATGCAAGCAAAATGTTGTACAGTAAGGAGCATATTATTGATCTATTTGTCTTTCTCAGTATAGTATGAGAACAGCAAACGACATCCAAAAGCAGAACATGTAAAACTGATATGTGTATTTGTCTTCATAATGCACAAAACCAACCAGTGAAATACAGTGCCATAAAATGCTACATGCTACTGTTGTTGAGTTTGGCTTCACGTAGCAAAGGTCTGTTAGCTGGGGGAGAAGAGTACAAAACAGGTACAGACCACGTTTCAAAGAACAAACAAGCATGTGACCAAGGGGATCAGAAGCTTTTACTGTGGGCGAATAACAACCTAACTGTTGTTCTGAGGTTTCTTTATTATTATCTTGTGCTTGTCTGTCAGCTTATCTCTGTTAACAGTTTGACAGTAACTCTTTAGGGATTATATTTCACATGGGCTTACTCATATGTTTAGCATTTAACAAATAGTATCAAAGGTTATAAAACATTGCCAGTTTTGAATAGGTCTGGAAAAACAAAACGAAACAACAAAAAAGAAGAACTTGAAGCACAATGGACGGCTGTATTCTCCTGCTGTCAATCCAAGTGGTGCAAAGGAGGTTAACTTTGTAAGTAAGTGGAAGAGGAGCGTATCTTCAAAGTTTACACTACAGGAATGTTCTGAGCTAGTGTTGCCATCACCAAAAAAAAACCACCAAAAGCCTAGGTAATAGTAGGCAATGGAGGCAATGTGCTACAACCCGAGGCTCCCAGCAGCCTTGTGTGAAGCCTGGGTACAGAGGAAATGACTGAGTGGGGAAAGAAAGCTAAGGACAACTCTAACAGTGCTGGCAGTGTAGGCTGGTAACTGAGCCTGAAGTGGGTGCTCCCTGTTGCACTTTGTCTTGCATTTCTCCCCCTGCTAAGTGTTTTTTGTTTGTTTGTTTTCTTTTTCTTGCTTGCTTTATCAAGCCATGGGAATGGGGTTGACTTTTTTCTCCAGGACTATGCTTTTCCAGGAGGTGTGTGATGGGTTGTCTTTATTCACCTGGAAATCTAAGTCAGGTCTAACTGAGGAAAAGGAAAACTCTGTGGCATAGTGGCAGTTCATTGGAATGCAAAAAATTGGGAATAAAAAAAAAAAAAAGAATAAAGAAAAATAGTTTAAAAGTTGAGCAACAGCTACAAGAGCCCTGACAAGAGGTTGATGATCTTGTATGTGGCCAGACCTCTGGCCAGGGATATGCTCAAGGCTGTTCATGGTGTGTGCTGGCACCTTTGCAGCGAGGTGGCTGAGGCCACGTCTCCTGAGGAGGAGGTTTCATGTAGTCTGCACCTCTTGGCTTTGATTCTTTGATCTTGTCAGTAGCCGTCTGGTTATAGGATAATATTGAGAAAGTGTCCTTTTAAACTCAGTCAGGGTTCTCTTTTGTTTTCGGGATTTTCTTACACCTGGCTAGAGCAATAGGAGCAAGAGCTGTGAGAGGAAACAGCCCTGCCCCTGTGTTAAGGGTGAACACAGGAGACAACTTTCTTGAATTGTATCATCTTTCATTTTAAAAAGCTCTAAATCAAGGCAAATGGACCATATAGTGCAAAGCATTAGGAGAAAGAGCATGGAATATTCCACTCTGCATATCTCCATAGTATAATATTTGTTTATATTTAGATACGGTAAATGAATCAGAGGCCAGACAGTGTTTTTTGAATTTATCCATATCAGAATACATTGAAGCATTATTCTAAGGCTGTGCAACATGTCTAGACTCGTGTTTTGGCATGCCAGGCTGCTTCAGGGACTCCCCGTGCTGTTACTTCTCTCTCTCTGGGTGCCAGGTTCCTGGTTCACCAGAGCAGTAACATGTGAAGGATTTGCCCCAGCAGCTCTGGCTGAGGATGTGGCTTCCTGTCGCTGAAGTGCTGCCCTTAGACATTTGGCAAGACACAGCTGAAATCGGAAGAATATACTTTTTTCAAAAACCACTACTGGCAGATGCACGGGACTAAATCCATGCAGTGAAAAGGAACTTTGTTATGGCAACAGAAGATTGAAAGCATCATTCATCATTTCTCTATTGCATGGTGCTGAGGAGTGATTCATCTACTAAATGCCATATCAGTGAGTTCTGTGATGAACTCATACTTGGGAGAAAATATAACCTATTGTTGTTTGCTCAGTTTTCGGCACTGACCATTGCAAATTAGCTGAAATTAGAGAGTTGCAGTAATTGAGTACGTTTTCTCTTTCATAATGAGACTATCAAACCAGACAGATAAGTCAGGCATATTTTTGTTTCCACTCTTAGTATACCAGAAATCACGCATACTTTGGAAGCCATACAAAATGTTTTCTCATGTCTTCACAGCTTTCTTCTTTGCTTATATAAAGCTGTGTGTGAAAGAAGCACTGAACTCTTGTCCAAGCTGTTTGCAGACAGATGCTGTTGTAATCTGCTCAGTTTTGAGGGAGGAAACACCTGAAATTTCTGTGAAGCTTGAGGGAAACCTCAGTCTAAGACCTGTACGAAATATAAACATCCTTTCTTGTGAGATAGCCTTCTCCTTTTTACACAGAAACCCCCCAGAAGAGTTGTATAGAGTGCAGAGGCTTTCCTTCTGTAGATACAACCAGAAACATCACACAGTACTTAATCTCACCACTGGATTACCACATAGCTAAGAGCTGTGCTGTGTGGTTTCGCAGTGTAACCCCTGGGCACCAGACCCCGCAGTGCAGGATCCCTGTCACACTGCTGGCCTTTGGTTTCTGGAGCTGCTTTAGATACAGACACGCTTGGGGGGGGGGGGGCCTTCAGACATACCTGCCCTCTGCAGACTCCTTTCATGATCCAGCTTGTGGTCTTGGCTTGTTGCAGGCTGGAGTGAAGCAATGGGGCCTGTGGGTGCCTCCGTGCTCCTCTCAGTGGAGGAGCATCTCTTGTGCTTGCTGGTGAGTCCCTGGCACAGGGTGAGCGGGAGCAGGGTGATGTGCCCTGGTTTGCCTGGGATTGGCACCCAGAGCTACTCTTCCCGCTGGCCATCAGCCACCTGCACGTATTGGGAACAGCTTGCAGTTACACCTGGCAAGCTGCAAGTCCTATGGTGGCACCCATAACTGAGCTCACCAGGGTGGCTCTAACAGGTCTGTGAGGAAGACTGCTCTCTTTTTTTTTAGGGGGTGTTGATTATTTCCATATGCCTGATAACCCTTGCAGTCTGGGGAACGAAGCTGGGCAGCTGTGTCACGATGCCAAGGCGTTGTGAACATTGCTCACAGGCATTAATGATTGACCAGCAACAGTAGGAGGAAATGAGGGAACATGTTTGCTGCAGTGTTTGTGGATTGGTTCCCCCAGCAGAGCTTTGAAAAAAAGCGCGAAATCTTCCACTTTCCCCTGTGTGTGTGCCAGCCTCTTGCTGACGGAGGTGGGAGAAGTGGCGAGTTTTTGGCCCACGCGCAGCCCCACCATGCTTTTGCCCTGGGTCTACTGGACTGGGATCTGCCTGCTGCTGCTCTGCAGGGGCTGCTGGCTGAAGGAGGCTGCCAGTGGTGAGTAGGAATGCTCTTTCCCCATGGAGGTTTTCTGGAGCTTGACCAGCCTCTCTGGGCACATGGAGAGGCTCAGAGGCTGTTTAGGCTGAGCTCCTTAGCAGGAGGAGGCTTGCATTTTCCATTGTGGCTCTGTGTCTCTCTCATGTTTCTGTTGGGACAGGAAGAACAACTCTTCTGTTGTAGAGGCAGATCTTCTGGTGGTGGGGAGCCCTGGGCTGCCCCCCATGTCTCCGCAGATGCCAGTGTGAGGGGCAGGGGGATGCTCGCCAGAGCAGGAGCCATTTTGCTGGGACTTTACAGGACAGCCCAGTGCTATCCAGGTCAAAGAGGGATCATTTTTGCAGAGGTGGGGTGTGGGCAGGCAGGTGGCTAAGGGAGGAGTCACTTTGCCCATCAGTGGGGCAGAAAGGCACCCATGGCCCTGCTGGAGAGCCCCTCTGCCCCAGTCCCACCTCCCAACCTCAGTGAGGGTGGTAGCACTGCATTTCCAGGGCCACATGTGGGGACCACGTGTGGGGAGCAGGCAAATGACCCACGTCTTGATTTGCTGTGCTAAGACACCTTGCCTCTGCATGAATGAGGAAATCCAAATGCACGGCAGGACCTATGCTGCAGGCCTTCCCTGGTGTATCGCACCATCAGTATGATCCTTTGCCTCCTTTCTCCCCACCACAGCACTGCCTCGTGGCTGGGAAATGCATCATGCAGGCTAACAAAGTAATGGCCACATGCAAAATCAGGGAGTCCACGGGTAGCCAAACATCCCTCGTGGATTCATGGTGTAGTTTCCTGTTCCAGTGCTCTGTGAGATGGGAAGGCTGTGACTGGATGGGGACTTCAGGGGACTACAGGTTTTCCCAGGTGAATTGTTTTTTTCCTCTCTTCCTCTGATCTTGAGGTCTGCTTTGTTCCTAGGCATGAAGGAAGCAGTGAAGTCTGAAAGCTTTATTGCAGCAGCCCTTGGTGGAGAGGCTAACATCTATTGCAACTTCTCGCTCTCCTTGGATGTCTTGCAAGTCACCTGGCAGAAGAGAAATGGGTCTTCCTTCCAGAACATAGCCACCTACAGTAAAACCTATGGGCTGCGGCTGATAGGGTCATTTCAGAAGAAGGCGCGTTTCACTAGAGCAGCCCTGAAAGCCTCAGCCATCACAATCCAAAATCTCACTTTTGAGGATGAGTCCTGCTACAGGTGCATCTTCAATGCGTTCCCTGATGGCTCTTACAGTAAAGATATATGCCTCAACATTCAGAGTAAGTTTTCCAATTATTTTCACTTTCAAGCCTGCAGCACAGGTCTGATGGAGTCAGGAGGCAGGTGAAGTGTTATCCCTTCCATCATATGGAGACTTTCCATGCAGCAGCATCTGCTCAGTGGATATTCTCCAGAATCACCATGCCTTTCCTTAGAGGTAGTGAAGGTAAATAAGCCAAGGGATGCATTTGGATGAGAACCCAAGTTCAGAGAGCTGACCTACCCAGCTTTGACCACTAACTCACCACAGAGTGTAGTAAGTATCTCCTCTCTTTGCTCTCAGCAATTTCTGAGCTAACAGTGGAATTTGAGTCCCACCTGGCCACCAAGGATCTACTCACTGCAGTCTGCTCAGCAACAGGAAAGCCTGCTCCCAATATCACCTGGCTGATAGATGAAGACCTGTATGAACCCCCCAAGATACACTACATCCAAAATCCAAATGGAACAGTAACAGTGGCAAACAGATGCACCTTCTCTGCTAGCCACCTCCACAATTTGGCTTGCCTCCTTGACCACCCACAGGGAAGGAAAGTGAAGACATTTCCAGGAAAAAGAGGTAAAAGTAGCCTGTGTTTGCATGGAGAAGTGCAGCTTGTAGTAGGGGGTACTTTGGAAAGCAGTATCAGTAGCCAGCCTCATGGCAAAGAAAGCACAATCATGGTCTGTGCAATTGCAAATTGTCTGGCTGGCATCCAGACAGTCATTGGTATGTGCAATTGTGGGAGTGCAGCTTGTCTTAAGTAGGTCTCAGTAGAGATCTTTCCTGGGAGTGCAGACTTATGTGGGATGAAGATTTCTTGATTTGAAAACATCCAGAAGACTTCCTACAATACTTAAGTGGCTGTGTGGTGTGTGTGTGTACATGTGTATATACATAACGTTTATGTAGGTATGTTGCATGTATATACATATATCTCTGAATGTTTCTATTTGTACGTAAACACCAATTCAGAGCTGATGCTCTGCAGCAGCATCCATAGCTGGAGAGTACTAGCAGAGCTGGCCTCTGGCTGTCGAATGCTGGGGAGCAATCTCTTAGATAAAAGGTCTTACATCTCTCAGGAAAGGTGAGAGACTTCCCCCATGATAAGACTTCTTTGCATGGAAGCAGAAACACAAACAAGTCAGGAGTAGGAACGCTGGGGTATGGTTCCCCTGCTACCAGGGACATGAGATATTTATGGTATTTATTTAAAAATAAAATGGTTAATGTTTCAGTTCAGTCCCAACCTCTGGAAAAGGACCTGAGGAACATATTGATACCCTTCCATGCTCTGTCTCTCTTTGTAGGTAAACGGAAGAGCACAGCCATTGTGGTGACCTTCATAGGTGTGATCTCCACAGTATTGATATTTTTCATCATCAGGCTAATCTACAGAAAGAGGAAAAAGTAAGAGTGATTTTTGCTTTCTTATAAATGACATGGCTTGCCTGTGTTCACATTGCAATTTGCTTTTCTGTTTCCTATTGGTGTTTTCATATGCCTGCTATGGAAACTTATCAAGACAGTAGCATTAGTTTTAAAATAGCAAGATTCACTCTAAATACTAGGAGGTTTCTGAGCATTATATGATGCGTTAATGTTGTTTGTTTGTTTTTTCCAGTCTGCAGAGACCCAGAGCACTCAGCACACCTGCAAGGGAGAAAGGTTTAGAGCAGGATGTAAGTGAGCAAGCCGCAAACCTGTGCACACCAAAGGACCAGCGCACTGCTTACCAAAATGAGGTAATGCCAAAGCCCAAGACTTCCAGTAATCCCTCAAATCCTCCTGAAATCTTGGACAATGCTTACCAGGAATGTGCCAAAACACTTGCACTGGGTCGGTGACAGCACATGTGCCTCCAGCTAAGCCCTAGCAATGCTGGGGAATGCCTGGAGCTTGAAGGAGGAAAGTTAAGCTACAGTTAAGTGGAAAGGCAGAGGAGAAGTACTGGAAATGCCCAGGAGGGTGGGTGGCTGGGATGTCCCTTCTGGAGAAAGGTGACACAGCACTCCAGAGTTTGGGCTCTGTAGCTGACAGCCTCACGTAGACTTTTTCCCAGAAATGTTTGTCCTGCCCTGCTGGTTGCACAGGCATGAAGGTGCGCTGGAGGGCTGGTGGCACACACAGACACAAACCAGCAGCTTACCATGGCTGCTAGTCACCCCCACCAGTCACTCTCCTTTGACCTCCTACAGGTGTCCTCCGTCCAAGCTCTTGCTAGTCCTGTACTGTGAACAGGAGCCCTCCTGTTTTCTGGTCTGCTAGATTATGGCCATGGTTACCACAACCATGCGGTGGCTGTTTTACAGGAAGAGACACCAGGATCTTGGCTTCGCAAAAGGCTACCACGTAAAAAGAGAAACCTGGAAGAGACCCCGAGGTACAGCCTCTCATTTCCAGAGGAAGCAGAGAGCCCAGACGTGCTTCAGAGGGAACTTGCTGAGGTGTGTGATAAGGAGTTGGGCTGCATGCCCATGGTGGAGCACAGAGAGGCAACGGCAGGTGGGGAGCCTGAATCAGGCCCTGACACCGCTGCTCCCCAGCCCAGCACCGGAGAGCCACCAGCCCACCAAAGCCCTGTCTCCACAAGCCCAGAGGAGCAATGAGGCCTACGAGCAAGTGTGGAACCCAAGCTGAGGATGCAGGGGAAAGGACAATCTGCGTGGGCCCTCCCAGGTCTGTCCCCTAGGGGACCCTCAGCCCCAGAGTCCAGGCGTGAAAACCATCAAGATGAGCCACCACCGGAGCACCTTTGGGACCGAGGGGTCACTGCCTTGCGGGGGTATGGGACATGCAATGGGGTGCAGGGGAAAAGCATTTCAGGTCTGTACAGGTTGTATATGGGATATTTAGGTGGGAGGAACTGAGGGTTGGAAAGGGAGGGATTGGGGGATTTGGGGAGAAAAAAGCATGGGAAAATGGAAGTAAAATGTGTAAACAGGCAGCTGATCAGGACACTTGTCTGGCCATGTTCTGTGCCTGATCAGCACTCTCTGTCCTGTTTTCTTATTAAATGCTTTTCTACTTCTTGTCCTGGGTAAGGAGCTCTTTATTTGGTGTGCTTGTGTGCATGGGGGTCTGGTGCCAGCAGCTAGGCTGGGACCATGGTGCCAGCGACTGGAGAGCTGCAAGAGTGGCAACACCAGCCACCAGCAGGGAGCAGGGTCAGCACCCGTGTGTCCATGGTGAAGCACCTGGAGCGAGTACAGGTGTACAAGTAGGTGAGTGCCAGCAAGCATATGGAGCTGGAAGAGCTGGTGAGTAGAGGCATGGTCTGCAAGCCAGGGGTGTGCTGGCTGAACCCAGGGGCTGTGGAGAAGATGGCACTGACCTCCTCTCAGAAGTGCTTGGTGGCAGGCTGGAAGCAGCAGGCACAAGAAGTTCCAACTCGGTATAATAAATGTCTTTTTCCTTACCAAGCAGAAGGACAGATGCTGGAGTGGGTGCCCAGAGAGTCTGAGGAGGCCCCACCCCTGGAGACAGCCCAAACTCACCCAGACAAGGCCTGGAGCAGGCTGATCTACCTGGCTCTGTTTTGTGCAGGGTCTTGCAGGAGGTGACCTCTCGGGTCCCCTCCAGTCTGAGCTACCCTGTGATGCCCCTCCTGACACTGTTTTTTTTCTCTGTATCTGAACTCTTTGCTTTGTTCTTTTTAAGTGAAAGGAGAAGTTACGGGTGTAGAAGGTACGGGTGTAGAAGGTACGGGTGTGGAAGCCTGTGAAGTTAGCATCCTGAGCAACACGTTGCTGCATCTTCGCCTCTGCTGTTCCACAAGTGATCAGGCAGGAGGATCTGTGCTGCGGGTACAGCAAGACCTGTGGGAGCATACCAAGATAGTAGGTATTTGGGAAAAAGTAGTGTGTTTAAGGACTCGAGCAGGAAAGCTTCCCCCATAGCTCTCTGTATCGTCATGAGGGGTGTTGCAAGCGACTCCCCATGGATTTGCAAAGACTCTTCCAACAGCTTGCACAGCCTCAAAGCAGAGCGGGTTCTTCTGTAATGACAGAGTACCCTCTAGTGGGAGAGACCTGGAAGGGACCTGAAAAGGCCTCCTGTGGCACTGCCACTCAAACTGTAAGTCGCGAGTGCTGATTTTCTTTTCTGTTTGGAATGTCAAATAGCCTTCTTGTTACCCATCAAAATCGCGGATATTAAGGAAGTGTGCTATTAAACAAGTGCAGCCACTGTTTCCAAAGAGATGCAGGAATCGCACCACAAAATGGCTTTATGGGGGTTGTCCTGCAGAGGACCCTCTGACCGTGGTCACTGGAAGGCGAAGTATGGAAGGCGACAGAGCGGGAACTTGTTTTCAGTCCTGCCTTGTGCTCCTGGAGATCTTGCAAAGGACCAGGCAAGACGAGTGTTTACCCAGGGAAGGAATGGGGAAATGTTCCCACCACCATCAGGTTGGGCTGTGACAGCTAAAAGAATGTTAGCTAGGGCAAGCGTGGAACCACAAGAAGAAGTGGTAACATCAGGCATTTTGGTAGCTGTAAAGGCATCTAGGGTGCCAAAATCCCTCTGCCAAATTCTGCCAAGAGGTTGTCAGGCATCAACTGTCTCATGAGGGAGCTGGATTTTCTGCAGCCTTCTCAGTCAGGGGAGCTTTAGCAGAATCTTGAGTGACGTTTTAGCCAAGTGTAGCTCGGTGTTTAAAGGGCAGAAAATTCCCTGTGTGGTGAAAGACACGTGCTGCTTCAGCTTGCCTTGGAATCTGTTGTGCCACACGCACATAGGTTACAATGGGAGGCTTCAGCTTGGCTTTTCCTGAAGGAGAGTACTCTGACATTAAATCCTCTTTAAAAATTTTAAGAAGTCACTTGTCCTCCCCTAGGAAGCGCGAGCAACCCGGAGGGGCAAACACAGCACAGTGCGTCAGTCAGGGCGAGCAGGGAGGGCTCCTCACTGCTCCTTTCGAGTGGTCTTTCCCAACGGTGCTTGTAACCTGCTCGTGAAGAGCCCAGCCGTGGTATCCACCCAGCAGAAAGCCATGGCCTCTGCGTCTCTTGCGGCCTCTCCAGCCACAGCTAGTGATGTGGCTACCCAGACAGAGGTCTCGGGGAAACATGCGGCTGTCCAGGCCTTGGGCTGCAGGGTGTGCCCGAGTCTTCTGTCCGTATCCAACAGCAGCAGCGGTGGGTATGCCTGTGGGAGGTGTGCACAGGTTGTGCTCAGCCTGGTGGCGGAGCTTCGGGAGGAGGTGAGTAGGCTGAGGAGCATCAGGGAGTCAGAGAGGGAAATTGACTGGTGGAAGCATACTCTGCCCGCCCTGAGACAGGCTCACAAGCCAGCCACCACACAAGAAACAAAGGTTCCCCTATCCCATCAGACAGCCACTGCACAAAAGACAAAGGTTCCTCCATCCCGCCAGGCAGTAGGAGGGGACCTAGGCCAAGGGGGGAATGGAAACAGGTTTCTGCTCGGGGTGGTAGGCGAGCCCTCTCCCTGCCCCCCTCACCTTCCCATCTACCCTTATATAACAGGTATGAGGCTCTAGAACATGACAGTCAGAACAACGATGTAGATGAAAGCCCATCCTGGCTGGAAGGGGGGCCTAAGGCAAGGCAACTTACCCCCCACATCACTACATCTTCTACCAAGAAAGAAAGAAGGATTATTGTCATGGGAGACTCCCTTCTGAAAGAGACAGAGGGCCAGATATGCTGTCCTTGGACTTGGGTAAGAGACATTGCCAGGAAAGTCAATCTCCTAGTACAGCCTCTGACTACTACCCACTACTGTTTTTTCAGGCTGGTAATGACAAAGTAGCAAGGAGAAGTCCGAGAGCAATCAAAAGGGACTTTAGGGCTTTGGGGTGACTGGTTAAAGGATCAGGGGCACAGGTCGTGTTTGCCTCTGTCCTTCCGATAGGAGGGATCAATGTTGACAGGCAGACTTGGCTCATCAATACGTCGCTTCAAGACTGGTGCCACCAGCAGAACTTTGGGTTTCTTGATCATGGGAAGGTCTAGGCAACATCAGGCCTGCTGGCACCAGATGGGACACACCTCTCTCAGAGGGGGAAAAGGATTTTTGCCCAGGAGTTAGTAGGGCTGATAGATAGGGCTTTAAACTAGAGTCAAAGGAGGAAAGGGATAAAACCAGGCCTGCCAGTGATAAGCTAGGGGATGGCATGCTAGAATCAGAGGGACTGTGTGCTAGTGAGGTCCTTCAGTCTGCTCCACAAGGTGCTGCATAAAATGAGGTGCATTTGAAGTACTTCTACACAAGCGCACGCAGTATGAGGAATAAAAGGGATGAGCTAGAAGTCTTGGCCCAGTCCCACAGCTATGACATCATTAGCATAAGCTAAACCTGGTGGGATGAGTCCTGTTACTGGTGTGTCAATAGATGTAGATGTAACCAATAGATGGTTACAGGCCCCTCAGGAGGGACAGGCAGGGCAGGCGAGGTGGTGGGGTGGCGCTGTACATAAAGGAGGGGCTGGACTGTGTGGAGCTTGCAGTTGGTGATGGCAAAGTTGAGAGCCTCTGGGTAAGGATTAAGGGACAAACAAATAAAGGGGATGTTGTCATGGGAGTCTATTACAGACCACCTGGCCAGGATGACGACACCGATGACACACTTATTCTTTGAGGAACTAAGAAATAACTCAAGATCAACTGCCCTTGTCCTTATGGGAGACTTCAGTTTGCTAGACATCAACTGGGATTACCACACGGCTGACACAAGCAGGTCCATGAGGTTCCTAAAGCACCTCGATAATAACTTCTTGGTGCAGGTGCTAAGGGAGCCACCTAGGAAAGGTGCCCTCCTAGATCTGTTGCTGGAGAACAGAGAGGGTCTTAAGGGGGACATGGCAACTGGGGACATGATGGTAGGCAGCAGGTGCTTCAAACCAGGCAGGACCTCCATGTGTAAGTGTCTGAGCATTTGTGACTTTTAATAGTGTTATTTGGATCTGATGATGAAGGGGGTTATATTAACTGATGTGAGCAGACCAAGAGGGGCATTCAGTCAGCAGGGTCTCACGGTCTTGATGCAGGTCCCCAGCAGCTGATATGTCCTGCAATATTTAGTGCTCTTGTCATTACTGACGTCTTTGGCACTGCCTCTACTCTTACTCTAACTCGCTATTTTCTCCTCCTGTTAAATACCAGCAATGTGCATCAGCTGTACGCCGTCCTTTTCTTCTAGCCTGTAAAAGTTTCACTGGTTACTGGCTCAAATGGTTCTGCTTAGAAGAGATTATTAGTCCAGAAATCACAAGAAGAACTATGAAATGCATCCACAGCAGAGAGCGTCTGCCCAGAAGGCAAGGGAAAACTAAAGAATAGAACTCATTTGTGACAAAAGGGATTTCAGATTTCCTTTTTCACTAGCACACACGTAGCATTGCAGGTGAAAAAAATAAAAGGAGGGGCACAAAGAACTCTCCAGAACGTAGGACAAGAGCTTTCTACTCACTTTCGTTCTCACTGACTTCAAAGGCTTTGTCATACTAGAGAGTCAGTGTCACCCCAGCCACCACCAGCTCGAGGGCAGGTCATGTACAAAGAACTTTGTGGAACTGGGCAGAAATTGCTGAGCTGAGCTGGGAGCTTGCTAAAAGAAGCAATTGAAATGAGAGTGGAGAATGGGGCTGAAAGGGACTTTTGTGTCTTTTTCTTCTATAATGAATATAAAAAGTTTTTATTATCTGAAATTGCTGGTCTGCCTGGTGTACTTTCTGTTTGCCTCTGTCCTGAGGTTACCTCCAGTCTTCACTTATTGCTTCAGAACTATCCTCTCTTTGCTCAGCTCTGGCTTCCTCCCTCTTTTCCAAAGAAGAAGACCCTTTCATCATTTTCTTCCTTCTTCTCTCAGTTCCCCCAGCCTTTTGAGGGAACAGAAAAATTTAGATAAATATAGAACCTTTCCACCTCAGAAGACATGGGTTACTGGGAAAGCTAATAAATAAATAAATAAATAAATCATTCAAGTCCCTTGAATGTCCCCTTTATTATCAAGAACTAAGTGCAGGAAGACGTCCCTGGGACTTCCCTGCTTTTGTTGCTTTGATGGCACAGAGCACTTCTGGATAAACTTATTTTAAGCTGTATAGTCTGCAGGTCTCTAAAGTTCCCTCAGAAATCCCCTCAACATTTATGAAGGCAGGTAATTACAGGAGATTTTTTTTTTCTCTCATAAAAAGAAAAAAAATGTCTGAGGAGTATAGGTACATCAGTCTCAAGCAACAAGCAGTAGGACAGTAGAATAGCTGCTGGAGACCAGACCTGCTTTGGAGGGCACCCATTCTCCACCCAAAACAAAAAAGGGAAGACTGGTGGAGGGAAATCTGAGGAACTCAAGACCTACTCCTTGGCCTTAGGAGATGGAAGAAAATATTCAAAAAAGGCAGTGGCAGAGTTTGGGCTTCGGTTTGTTAGTTGTCAGAGGAAGGGCTCCTCTAGATCAAGCGTGGTGGTGGAGCTGTTGTCTCTAAGAAGGGTTGTATCCAGCTGGAAGAGCCACTGCCTGACCACACATATCTGTCTTAAAGAAGTGGTTTCCATTTTATGTGGGCTCTTGACCACTACATGGGCATCTCTGTCAAGCTATTTGGGGGGGGGGGGGGGGGGGGGTCGTGTGTGTGTGTGTAAACTGTGTCAAGTCTGGTGTTTTTCCCCAGGAGCCATGATGTTTTAAAACAGGGAGCATTCTATCTATGTAACAGAAGTGTTGAAATTGGTATGAATGACCTGTGAACACAAGTGTGAGAGTAGGTGTGAAAGCAGCAAGAAACAGCAAACAGCAGACACAGGCTGGCTGTCCTGTAGAGGTGATAAAGAATGTCGTTTGTACTTATTGACAAGTGGGCTGTTTCTGTCAAGCCTGGGACAAAGCTCTGGTGGCAGCAGAAGCAGCGTTGGCAGTGGAAGATGCTGTAGAAGATCCTGGGTATAAAATCAACTTGCCTAGAGATTTTATATCATAAAATGACTCTTCCATAAGATTTTTTTCACTTTTTTTTTTTTTTTTAATGCTTATTTCCTAATGTCTGGATGGAGAACGTCACTGCTCTTGGCCATTCTTATAAATTATTATTGATCCGTGTGCCCCTGCTGTTGGATTCTACTTTTAGCATTTTGTTGCAAAATGAAAGCCTTTAATGCAAACATAATAACAATAAACATTAAATTAATAAATAATGCTATTAATGCTAACGGATGTTATTACCTAATGCTCGTTGTTCGGCGCTGTTCCGCTGCTCATCCACCTTGCTCCCATCGCAGCCAGCAGCGGCCCCAGAGGAGGAGGAAGCAGGGGGCGAGCCCCCGGGGGTCCGGTGGGTCCGGAGGGCTCTGCCCGCCCCCGTTACGGGACTTTTTTTTGGGGGGGGCGCCCCGCCCCGCTCCGCCCCGTTCAGCAGCGGGGCTCTGCCAGTGTCGCGGCCGCTGTCACTGCCTTTGTCGCGGACGCTGTCGGCGCCCGAGGGCGCGGAGCGTGAGTACCTGGGGCTTTCGTTTGGGGGGGTCGGGTGCTGCCCGGGTCCTGCTGGCTGAGGGCAGGGGGCTCAGCCTCCGCCGAGGCCGGGGCTGGAGGCAGGAGGGCGGGGGGCAGCGCGGCGCTGGGGTTCGGGTGACCTCTGGGGTGCGGCGGTGGAAAGCGGGATGCGGCAAAGGGCTGCCCTGTTGTCTTACACCCTTCCCACCAGGAGACTAGGGTGGGCCTGGGATCCCACAGGACTTTTTTTGGGTGACCAGAGTGGCTCCACGACCCGCTGTTTGCTCGTGGAAAGGAGATCTTGTAGCTACGCCGGATGGGAGCAATGGTGTGTTACTGTCCTACCAGGTTATGGTCTTACCAAGGGAAATAAAAGCAACGAGCCGTAATCGCTATGAAAGGTGTGCTTTCCAGCATGCGTAGCGCTTCTTTCTGTGGTCTATATGCACTTTTGTAACGTCAAACTTCCCTCTGACTTGCTGTGCTTGCTCCTGATTTTTGTGTGTTTTTAGGAATGCTGTCTGACCATGGCAGAGCCATGCTCAACTACCTGTGCTTTATTACTTGATCAATTTGTTATTCATTGAGCTTATTGCTGATGCATTAAGCTTGTTGCTGAGGTCTTGATTTTACACACAAGATTTTGTTCTGTATTCACACTTGGCATCTGTGGAGTTGTCCCGGGAGTTGTTTTAGCACAGCGAGCCTGAAATGTAAAGGCAGGCTAGTGGCAGAGTGTGTACGTGTTGTATGTGTGAGTTTGTTGGGAAGTCGTTTTTTAAACAGAATTTTCTCTCTTCATTTACTTATTTATTCATTAGCTATCCTTTTTTTTTTTTTTTTTTTTTTTAAGGCAGATGATAACATAGAAAATGCTTCACAGTTTCTGTTTTCTGGCTTTTTCCATGTTGTGAAAATCTTACAGAAGTAGGGGTCTGCTTGTGTTCTTGGTAGAAGACGCTCCCAGAAAGCATCAGCTAGTTTATAATCATAGACAAGAAGGTGTACATGATATGTGTTACAAATATTGTTATTATTATTATTATTAGGCAAAATAATGTTTCCACTTAAATATGACAGCAGGTACAATTCCAGGCAGGTCAACAATTTGGTAGCATTGTGGTAATATTAAGTGATGAAGTAAGTTGAAAGCAGCAATGCAATCTCAGTTTTGCCGCCTTTGCCTCCCTGGAAATGTTTGTATGTAGCAGGTGCGATGTGCCCCAAAGATTCCCCAATTCATGCTGTTTTGTGTCGAGATGTTTTCAGTTTATCCCTCGATCTCGTGAGCTGTACACCAATGTTACGCTCCTGGTGGAAGCCACTGGACACACAATGCAGGCTGTGTGTGCGAATGTGGAGGAAAATCATTGCCAGGAACGTCTGAAGGCTGACGCTGGCTCTTTTTTTCTGTTCACCTTCTTCCACTAGTGTTTGTGTAGATATTTCTGCTATCACAGTGCAACTGAGTAAAAGCTCATATCTGCTCATGTCCATGGGTCTCTGAGCTGAAAGCACCAGGCTTTCAAAAGCATGTCTAACAAAGAGTGTAATAACCCTTTGTTTCATGTGCACCAGTTCATCCATTCAGCAAACCCATATTCATGAGCTCTATGAAAGAATAAACTGCAGTTTGCAATTCTGTACGTAAATGTTTGAAGAACATTGTTCTGTGAAGAACAATCCAGAAAGTTAATGCCTTTCTAGCTTTCATCATGCAACGTTCACACCTTGACCTCAGTGGTATCTCTATTGTCTAATTGTAGTACTTGTCATCTACCCAGATAAGTTTGTTTTACTTAAATGACAAAGCAATCATTAGCATTCACATCTTGTAGTCATGATATAACCAGAAGATGATCTGTTATTAAACCATGCATCTCTTCTGATCTTTCTTCAGGTGAAGCAGATGCTCCCTTCCAAAATGACTTTCCAAGCCCTGTTTTTGAGTTTGTTTTGTCTTGTGCTCGGAAAGGCAAATGGTAAGTTCAATTTCCCTAAATCTGCTTAGAAATGGCTGGTGAGCTGATTTCCAATTCCCAAGCCTTCACCAGTCAGACTAAGGGGCAAAAATAGGTAAAATCCAGATTGCTGGTGCCATTTGACATACATTAGATAGCTGGGGCTGGCAGATGTGACACCAGATCTCCTGGAACAGGATTTGGAGATGGGGAGGACATGCAACATCCCATATCTATGACTGGACACTTGTGTTTGCTGGAGTTCACAACTTCCTTGATCATCTTCTCTGGAACAAATCTCTCTTTTTCTCTCCATCCCTCTCAAATGCACCACAAACTCTGAAGCTATAAAGTCCAGACGTTTTCTTTAGCCTATTTTGCCCTTCAGTACTCTAAGAAGGGATTTGCATGCACTTCCCCTGTGTTCAATCTTCCTCTAGCTTTTAGGAAGCAAAATTGTCCACATGTTTGCTGAGAATGGGAAACCATGAGCTGATATAATAAAACTGAGGTGGAAGTCTGCAGGGCTGGGTACAGAAATAGGATGTCTTTTTCTTGTAAATAGTTTAGAAGAAGCCAGATTCTCAGCCAATATGAATCAGTATAACGTCATTGATTTCTAGGACGATTCAGGAGACTCCTTGGCGGGGGAAGAACATAGAAATAGGGCTTAGTTGGTTGAATTGTTAAGTCTGTGGGTATGCCAGGGCTCAGAATAGTGTCAGGCTTCTGAATAAGTGTGATATTTGCCCATTTTGCTAACTGTTTCATGTTGCTGCAGTGATTACTCAGACTGAACACATGAAGGTGAATGAGGGCGACATTGCGACTCTCAGTTGTACCCTGACAGAGCCCGAGGATGTTCTGCAAGTGACCTGGCAGAAGGACTCTGAAAAAACGCATAATAATATAGCTACGTACAGCACCCTGAAAGGATTAAAGATCCATGAGCCCTACCAAGACCGGATGAATTTCACAAGTCTGGTACTCAATGACACAAGCATCACTTTCTGGGCTGCGAAACTGGATGATACAGGGTGTTACACGTGCCTCTTCAACGTCTTCCCTCGTGGCTCCTTGTCGGGACGGACCTGCCTGAGTGTCTTTGGTGAGGTTCTCTGCAGGGATATGTCTCTAGTGGAAAGGGAGGGGTTTCCTCAAGTGGACTCAAACTGCAGTGGTAGGAGCAACCCTCAGCAGGACATGCTGTAGAAATAGAGGTTTATTGCAGTGAACAAGACTTTCTGGGGTCATATTCAAGCCTGTTGTGGTGCCTTTGTCTCTGGGATATCCATGTTTGTTAGTAGCAGCTAAAAAGTGAGGAGCGAGATCTTTGTAAGCCAAACTGGAAGCCAAGTCCCAGCTGGAACATGGGGGGGGCGATGTTGCCTACTGCAGTTTCGTTTTGGTGCCAGGTACAACCCCAGCACTGTGAGCTGCCCTGCTGATCCCTAGCATTGACCAGGGATTAGCAGACAGGAGAAAAAAATGGACAAAATAATGGTTTTAATTTAGCAAACCACTGTAAAACCTGGGATTCTGGATAAAGGGAAACCTTTGGGGTATATCACTTCAGTATAAGGGAAGGAACATTAAATCTCAGGGAGGACTTGGCCCAATGAGCTTTCTCTGCATTCCTGTGCCATGGGTGTGTGTGAGAATCTAGTGAGCTTCTCTCTGACTGATAACGTTTAACCTGCTGTTACTTACTGCTTCTGACCAATGCTCTTTGTGGTGATGGATTGTCTCTTTTGTGTCTTGGAAGGTCTCAGTGCGTCTGTCCACTATAACATTTCCGAAGGTCATTTGATAGCCATCTGTAATGCTGTTGGCCTCCCAGAGCCCACCGTCAGCTGGAACAACCTGTTCAATTACACCCCTACACAGGAGAGGGTCAGGCACAGCAACGGGGTAGTGTCCATCACCAGTAAACTGGAGATCTCTGACTCTCAGAGCATCAGTAAGCAGGACTTGACCTGCAGAGTAAGCAACAAGAATGAAGAAATGGAATTGCCCGTAAAAATCAAAAACGGTAGGTGAATGATATTAAGTCCTTGTTAGCGTTCCCTTGGCCTCTGTGTTTTGCAATAGCATGTTTGGATAGGAATCTGCTGGGAAAGAGAGGGAGTGAAATGTGTCTGTGCCAAGTAAGGAGGAAAGAAACCCTACTCTGCATTTATTGTTGTCTTTGAGATGAGGATATACTGTTGCCTCCAACAGGGGAAAAAAAAAAAAACACCAAAAAACACTAGTCAGCCAGGGAGGTACAGGCACCATGCACTCTGTAGCAAGCTGAATGTCACTTTTCGGGCAAGCCTTCCTGGTTTCTTTGACACTCCAAAGATATCTAGATAGGTATAGATGTATGTATCAGGTGAAAAACATTTTTATGAAGTAAAAATGCTGTGAGTGGCTTAATAATTACTGAAGTGGAAGTTTTGAAATTAATAACAAGCTCTCTATTAAACAACAGTTAAGCAAATGTTTCAGATAAACTTATTTCATGCTTTGGTATTGTATTCAGTTAACCTGTGCAATATGCTTTAGTTTCTCTGACGTTTTAGCCAAGAGACACGTGTATTGCACTAATGGCCAGGGAGGAATGGTATTTTAGGGCAGATAGGAAGGTGATCAGCTGAAGATACTTAAATCGGTGTTATGGGGAAATCTTAAATACAGGGTATTTAACTTCTGAATATCTGGTAGCGCTACTTTATTTCTTATTCCAATGTTCTGTTCTGCTGGAAAGCTTTCGGCCCCAGTCCTATGGATGAGAAATAGAAACATGAAAAGCTGAAGTACCAACCTCAGTTCACACAGGAGTGTTGGCATAGGTGGTTTAAAATCCACTTACCCAAATCCAGAACCTTAAAAGGAAGATCACTTTGCTACTTCAGAAATTAGGAAAACAAGAAAAGCAGATTGGGTTTAAGGGTTATTTCCCATATTACATGCTTGAGAAATTATTGTTATATGAAAAAGAATAAAATCTGACTTTTAAAATCTCTCTCGAACTTCAACAGCAAATTAGTCCTTACTTCTGAGAGACACTAATTGCAGAATCGTAATAAATCTTTCCATCCTGTCTCAAATGCAATATTGTTTTGTTTTGGCCTTTTAAAAAGGTAAGTGTGTATCTCTAAAAGCAGGAAATTGAGATTCCTGTTATTCTTTACTAGGAGAATGAAGAGTCCAGGAATAGCTTGTTCTTTTAGTAATCTTTTTGTATTTTAGAGAAGGAGAAATTCAAATTAATTGCATTTCTAGTTCAACCTAGCTGTGTTAAAAGACATAATAGCTTTGGCTCAATTCAATTAAATTTCCGTTCGGTAAGCTTTCTCACTAATATCAGTGAGCATTGAACTGAGCGTTCATGTTATTATTTTGATTAATGGCAGTCATATCAAGCGGCTAATGCCCAACTAGAGAGGGACATTTACACTCAAATGTTGTTTATAGCTACTTGCACGAATCAAAACACGCTATCTTCTTTTCTGAAAGTTCATTTAGTCTTTGCAACAGTTTTATGTGCTTAACAGTAATAGGAATAGCTTTTATTTTACAAACTAAAATGCAGATTCAGGGTAAACAAAAAGCTTTTCAGAAAGTGTTAGGGCACATAAAATTCTGCTTGTGTATGTGTCACAATTATTGTATAAGGGTGGGAATGACAATTTTATGTGCTGGGGACGAACATCTTTTCTTTACAAAGCATTTTCTGGAAAGCAGTGGGCAAGTATGTTTGTCTTGGAAGATACACACACTCTGTCCTAAGCAATTGCTGCTTTTATGAAGCTTAGCAATAACTTTCACAAACTCTTGATTAGGAACAGTTATCATTAAACGGATACTTCTCTTGGCTCTCTTTCTATTTTTCATAGATAAATTTATCTCTGTTTGCTTTTTTTTTGTTCTTCATAGAAGAGGGATTCTCATTCCTGGGTCTGATGATTGCTCTGGGTATTTTACTTGTCATCTTGGTCCTGATTCTGATCACTCTGAGGTGGAGGAAGAGGATATGCAAGAGGACCTATGGCGGTGAGTCGTGGTGTGGAAACCAATGTTTTGAGCCATAGAACCATAATAAGGTCTTGTTGTCAGCAGAGAAGATTGAGACTGCTGAGATATCATTAAGGTGTGTGGACTGTCATATTGCAAAATTCATAATGTGTTCGTGGTTATTAGAGGTTGCCTCAGTTGCATGCAATTTCAAGAGCTGTTTTCCCACTGCTACTGCTAAAGGACAATGCAAGACTACAAGTCAGGAGAGCAGGATACAAGCAGAACAGGATACACTACCTTGTTTTGCTGTCTCGTGGAAGTCTCAGCAGAATTAAGTAATTTGCTGGTCTTCCTTATTTTCATGGAAGGACAACAAAGAATTAAGTGTAGGTCTGCTCATAGAGTTTTTCGTATGAGAACTGGTACATTGGTGAGAAAATTCGAGGAAGGGCTTTCTTCTGGTCACAGCATGCTTACGCATTTTAAGACACAGTGTGATGTGATGGAGAAGTTAGCTCAAGCTTGTCATGTGAGCCTGGTTCCTAATGCTGAATGAAGGAGAAACTGTAGTCAGTGCAATGTGCTTGTACGTGTGGTGACCCAATAATCACAGAATCACAGAATCGTCTAGGTTGGAAGAGACCTCCAAGATCACCCAGTCCAACCTCTGACCTAACACTTAACAAGTCCTACACTAACCCATATCACTAAGGGCTACATCTAAACGTCTTTTAAAGATCTCCAGGGATGGTGACTCAACCACTTCCCTGGGCAGCCCATTCCAATGCCTAACAACCCTTTCGGTACAGAAGTTTTTCCTAATATCCAACCTAAACCTCCCCTGGCGCAACTTTAGCCCATTCCCCCTCGTCCTGTCACCAGGCACGTGGGAGAACAGACCAACCCCCACCTCACTACAGCCTCCTTTAAGGTACCTATAGAGAGCGATGAGGTCTCCCCTGAGCCTCCTCTTCTCCAGGCTGAACAATCCCAGCTCCCTCAGCCGCTCCTCGTAAGACTTGCTCTCCAGACCCCTCACCAGCTTTGTTGCCCTTCTCTGGACACTCTTGAGCACCTCCATGTCCTTCTTGTAGTGAGGGGCCCAGCTCAGCTCTCTAGTCTTTGCTGCTATGAACAGAAAGGAAAGGGAAAAGTAATAGGAGGAGAAGGCTTAAGTTTCAGAAATCTCGAGACTTGATGGTCATTGCTAATTTTGTTTTTGCATGACAGGATAAGAATGATATGCCTGGCTTTAAATTCTATCACTGTGTTTAGAAACACTGTCAGAAGCCAGGCCACATTGACTCAGTTCATTTCTGAATCTTCAGACACTTCATGATGATGTGATAATTTAAAGAGGTATTTCCAGAACATCAGATGTGTCTAGAACTATGGCACTTACTGTTAAGACGGGGTAACCCAGTACAGCTGCTGCTGCCAGGGACACAAAACTCTTCATTGAGAAGAAGGAGAAATTAATGCTTTTTAGACCCCAAATATAACCAAATGTTACTACTTAATAACAGAATGTGTTTGAGCTCTGCATCAGTCCTATAAAGCATTTAGAAGAGGAAATTCCTTTTGAATTTTCAGACCAAACTGGAAGTTAAAGGACAAGGAGTTGGTTCTGTATTTTGGTTCTGTTCTTAGGAAACCCCCTTCCAAACACCACTGAGCTTATACAAAGCAGGAGAGACCCTGAGGCAGGGGTGGCCTAGCAGAGGTCCATGATCACCCTCTGGAGTGGATCAGAGAGTGTCCAGACATGGAGATCGCTATGCAGTGCGGGTGCTGCCTTGCAGAATATGTTATCCCCTTTGTTGCACGCCAGATGAGGAGAAGCACGCTCAGGTTCTGTGGCCGCACTGGTGGCCCAAGCAGGAGCAAGGTCTGTCAGTGAAACATGGCTAGGCTAGACAGGCTGTTTGTGTTCAGACCAGGCTGAGGGTGTTAATATTCCTCCTCGCATGGTTTTGGTCCTTGGCTATTAAGTTCTCCAGGCAGTGCCTGCCTATGTTTCCAGTGATGACATGTCACAAGACCATCCCAGCAGTCAGGATGGTTAGCTTCATGGCAGGTTTCCTGTCCTCTGCACCATCCACTGTCTGTCAGACTTTGAACCCTCATGCCACTTCATGCATCCGTGTACCACATCGCCGCTTGTGCAGGACACAACTTCTGGCTGTAGAGACACCAGTTGTGATGTGCAACAACTAAGCCTACACGTTATTTTGGAAACTTTGAACAGAACCCCCTCCACCCCTTTTAAGTAAAGCATAAGGCATAGAAAAGCATAGTATGTGTAAAATGAAACCTCCTTCCTTAACTGCTGGCTCCAAGCTCTGAGCCATTAGAGAAGTGGATTCTCTCAGCCTACAGCCCCTATAGCCAACAAGTCATCATTAATGAGATTGTTAATACCTGGGGCAGAGGGGGAAAATTAGGTGAACAGAACTTAGCAATGGATGTAAGTTTGTTGTACTGGTGTTTATGAACAACAGCAAGATTTTAGGAACTTCAGTTGTTAGTGTTCCTTCCCATTTACCACGGGTTGTAGTAGTGCTGGGATGTGACTTCTACAGTAGGCTTGGTAGTCTTTGGGTGTCTGTTGTTTTAAAGTACTACACTGTATTTAGGGTGTTACCACTCCCAGCTGCCACACAGTAATGAGGAAGTCTCTTCCATATCCTTAATTCCCCTGTCAACAGTAAACTTTTGATCCTAGTCTGTTTTTGCAGTGACTTGTTTTTTTCCCTGATCATCCGTGAAATCTGTTATATTCTTTAAAGTGTAAAGATTCCCCCAAAAGAGAGTAACATCTTGCAGAAAGCTCTTCTGGTTTTACCCTCTGCTGTGCTCAAGATTCTGTTAAAACAAGAAGCAGTGCCTACATACACATACTTCTGCACGCACTTTTAAAAACAACCTAGCGGAGAGCTGATAGCACTGACTGGAGGATGCCAATGTCTGTCTGAGGCTATTGCCTGGGGTTTCAATAGTTCTTTTGATTCTGCACTAGACAGAAAGCAAAGCCTTTCCAGTTTCGTCAAGATGCCTTTTTTTTTTTTTATTAAAATACTGTTTTTTTTTATCTGTATGGCTGGGGAGCCTTCTCTGTCAAATGTTCTCCTCTTTTGCTGCTGAGAATAGGGTTGTTGTTTTCTGCTTTGCTTTTGTTTTTGTTTTCTCCCTTCTCCCTGTGGCAGACACTTGAGAATAGGATGAAGAGCTGAGGCTCAAAGCTGATGTTCCTTCCCTTGGGCGTTTGCCATAAGTACCAGTTACAGAGCACATACGTGTTTTGGTTCTCTGCAAAAACAATCCAAGTGAAGCCTTCACAACTCTTCACAAAGCCTTTAAAGTTTGGCAAAAAGTCATGTATTTGGGAGCAAGAGGGGATGCAAAATCATTGGAAAGCTTGCATCTTCACCCTCTGCCAAGCACAGAGGCAAACCTGGCTGTGTTGTCACTTGATTAAGAGCGATGAGCAGGCTACGGTGAACCACCTTTCTGCAGATGTAACCTCACCCATGCTAGGAGTTTGTCGGTGATACTTTCTGGTAAAAAGTTGCACCTTTTCCTAACTGCTTCAGCTAATAGTGCTTCACTGTAGAGCATGCCAATGTCAAGCAGTCCAGTTAACGAGCCAGCTGCTTGTACCAAAGCAAAATAAAGGTTCTTAGTCTTGACAGATTCCTGTGGCTCACCTACCACATACATGTCTCAACCTATATGCTTTCCTCAGCATCCGCTCTTTTTTCTAAGACCTGAAAGATGCTCAAGTTTCAGTCTGGCCATTTGAAGATCTTTACAGTAAGTTCTCAGGAGCTGGCAGCCTACAGCAGGATTAAATTCCAAGCAAAGTGTTCTTTGGAGGCTTGTGGTTTTCTGGAAGGAAAGTCTATTTCACAAACAGATTTTTTTTTCCCGTTGGTATCCAAGTAAGAAAAAAAATGATCTACCTTGGGTAGCTTATGCATGTTTTGCTATGTGCAAAGCTTTAGAAATTGTCAAATAGTATATTTGTGTTTCAAAGTTACAATAACATGACAAAAAATGGGACTGTTTCATCTTGGTTGAACTTGATGATCTTAGAGGTCTTTTCCAACCTAAATGATCCTATGATTCCCATGACAATTTCTTGGAGCGTGTTATTGAATAGGTATGATGTGACCTAAGGAGGATGATCAGATTAGGTGAATCTGGAAGACGAAATCTTGAGGAGTCAGAGGAGAAAAGACTGATCAGAAAATCTGTTCTCTAGAAAACTCCAACATGACAATGTGTTTGTCCAGTTTGGAAATTGAAACATTCAAGTTTTCCTTCATGTGGAAATTTTCCATGAAATTACTTATTTTAATAAGCATTAAAATCCTTGTTTCAAAATGCTTGTCAGAATACAGACAATGAGCTTTGAAGAGATGCTGAACCTCGGTATACCTGGAATGTTACAAGAGTGCTATAAAACAATAAAAATCTCTGCATTACCAGCTAGACATCACTTACTACTCTGAATAGGAATTTAAGGCTCCTTGATTATTATTTTTTTGAATTCCTGAAGTTGCTGCAAATAATACAGATCCAGCTCTGTTAAGCTGCAGATAACACTTTTGCTGATCAGCTGGAATATATAGGAAATAAAAAATTAAATTTTGGGGACCTAAGATGTCCTGAAAGGCTAGATAATATGGAAGTCACGTGTGGTAGATTCCAGTTACTCAGGAAACTCAGGAACAAACACCTGAACAAGCTTTCCATTGCCTTATTCTTGTTTACAGTGAAGGTAAGGACTATTTTGGGAGGATCCTCCAGTGGTTATTCATTTTGAGGAAGGCTGTGTTTATCAGTTTTGACTTATAAATTACACAAGTTCTTATTTGGTCTGTGTAAGTGCTTGTCTCTTCAGTGGGCGTGCTTTGACACAGAGCAGGATCTGTTTTTCTTAATAGTAGGAGAATAGTAGAGAACAACACCGTAATGGGTCGGTATTATGAGACTTTTCAAAATAGATTTCCTGAAGTGACAGCTAAATGTCAGCCTTTCAGAGGCCTCCTGTGTCCGGAGCCAGCGGGGCACATTGTGCTGCTCCCAGGGGAATGGGTCTCTGGCAGGCACAGTGTTCCTGTGGGGGAGGCTCCTCCTAGAACCGCCTTGGTTCCCTCTGCAATGTGGCTTTACTGTGAGCGAGAGATTCTAGTTGTCCTATTTTGAAATCACCCAAAATAGCAAAAACATGCCATGGTGTAATTGAAAGTTGTTTTGCTTACAATAACCTCACTCCTTTACCCTACTTAACACTAAAACAAACAAACAACTCCTCCCCCCCCCCAAAAAAAATATAAAAATATTGTAGCCCAGAAGACCTAAACAGTGTAAAGAGAAAAACAAAAAGGACCCATACGAACACTTTAGCAGTGGAGTAATTTTGATGCCATCAGGGTTTGACTGCCCATCTGGCATACCACAGACACAAATATTTCACAACACGAGGGAAGCAAAAGATGCGTTCTGGGTTTCATGACACACTTGCAGACTGCTTCTGCTTGCAGACAACTTCTGTTCCTTAGTAAGTCGCTTAAATTTGCTCTGTTTACAAAGCCATGCCTGGCAGCAGTACCTTCCAGTCTGCATCACACACAGAGTAGGGTATGGGCACTCTTTGGGAGCTTTCCATGTATTAATATTACCTGTTTTCGTGGCTAAGGGTGGGCAGAGCTTGTGCTCTGTGCGATTCCCCATCACCCTTTCCCACGGCGTGTCCCCTTTGCTGGAGAGGCACACTCACCATCCTGCTTTCCGTTTTGGAGATAAACCGGCAGGGAGAAGGCAGCGCTGGCTGGGGCCGGCACCGGGGTAGCTCTCTGTGTCAGGAAGGTGCAAACACCCTTGCGAAGCATTGGCATGACAGGCAGAGCAGCCCCTGATGCAGTTGCAGATGTGCCAGCTGGGCCTTCCGTGGCTCCTGCGTGAGCAGCTGGGGTTGCATTGCTTTGCTCGGAGGCACTGCCAACCCTCCTGGCAGCACTTCGGGTTTGAGGTCCTGCACCGCCGTGCGAGGTGGCCCTGCCTCTTTAGGGATGTTTGCGCCGCAGTGTGGCTTTTTTTTGTCCAGAAGGATGAAACTAATCCTGCTCACCACCGACAAGATGAAGGTGCTGGCATAGGAAACCTCTCAGGTGTTGTTCTGTTTAGCAGCTTAAGTATGTGCTGCTAAAAACAAAGCCCTTCCTCAGCAGACAGGGAGGCCTTTACTATGTGTGACTAACACAGTTTCCGTCCCATGCATCATAGTGGCTTTTATTTCTGCACTAAATAAAATACTTTCCCAGCCTGCCCTCTTTTATTTGAACAATAGTACTTTGTATATAAGCAGAAAAAAGACCAGTAGCTGAAAAGGATGATAAATTGCATTCCTATGGTGTATATGAAGTTGTCTGGCTGCTTCAATTTCTTGTTCATTCCTTGGTAGGCATTATTTATCTGCTCAGTTATGAAATGTTTTTCCTTTTAAAAAAAATACCTTAGTTGTAGACAGTGTTCTTTAGACCAGGAGATGGAAGCTTTTCTTACTCTCCTACACAAAGAGCAAGGATGCCAGGGGTTTTATTTTTCATACTTGCACTAAACTTGTTAGCTGTCAAATTTTAAGCAGGTTGCTATGTTGTCCTGTATATGGACCCCTTCTGGATAAATTACTTGTCACTGAAATGAGTGCAAATGGTGGGTAGGGCAGACATAAATCCAGTACAAGATACACTAAGTAATTTTGGAAGTCTCTTCCATTGTGATTTTTTTCCAAGCATTTGTCATATTGCATATATTTAATAGTTGTCTCCTAATTCCTGGTCATGCTATGCAAGAAGGATTTTTTTCAAAGACACACAAAATAGCATTATAAATTGGATCTCAAACATCACCATTAAATTCTGAAATACCAAACTATATATTCAACAAACATCCCTATTTGTGTATTACCAAAACTAGGAAAGTTGGCTTGCTTTTCACCGTTTATAAACAAAGCTAGGGTTTGATATGTTCCCAATCACACTGCAATATTCTGAAATTTGCATTGTGTATTTGCCATAATTAAAATTCCGTGGTTAAGTAGACATGTTGTTGTTTAAAATTCACATAATCTTGTCTTCAGATCAACAGTTTGCAAAATTTGAAATATCATTTGAATGGGTGTCGGTAGTCATGGTTTAATGAAAACAAAGAACAGTGTAATAACTTTGCCTATTTCTTTGGAATTTTATTTGTAGGAAATGGAGGAAGTTTTGCTTTTTTTTTTTTTCTTATCTTCAGTAAATTATTCCTATTATATGCAAATAGATTAACACTAATCCTGGAAATTTTTCATTCTGTATTCCCCATGGCTTGTTTGAAAATACCTTCTTATTTTTGTTCTTCTGTTTAAACATGCAATAAGGCTTTGCACTCAGCTGCCAATTTTGTCCATTTAAAAAGGGACATGACGGTTGTCCTCTTAGTTTCAAGGTATGTTATTAAATTTCCAGATGATGCAAGCAGATGAACGTCAAGGAATACTTGTTCTGAAGCCTTCTGTTTATTCTGCTTCAGAATAAGAACAATGGAGTACTCTAAGCTAGGCTGATGATTTTGAGATGATCCTTAAGGTCCCTCTTGACCCAGATTGTTCTATGGTTCTGTGACTGATTTTAAAACTTTGGTGATCAAAATCACCAGGCTTTGATGCAAATTTCCCACTGGCATTATGTTTTCTGCTCCTCCCTTTTTCATTACTTTTTTAAAAAAGAAAATGTTCCTGTCATCGTTGGACCATAGTAACTGCCTGTTTTCCTCCATCAGTCATTAACTTAAATAGAACTGCACATTGATACCTTGTGTAATGTAAATAATGTAGACTGGTCTATAAACCCCTTTTCCACTGCCGAGCTTCACTCTGTACCAGTAAAGTCTCTTGGCAGCTGCTGCTGAGGTGGGGTCACTGACTGCTCCCCAGGTGAAGCTAGTTGTGAATTTTTAGAGTATTCCCCCTGGAGCATAACAAAATAAGGAGGGGGCCTAAGGTGCCTGAGAGCACCCATCTGGGGAGGACAGGGGCACAGATACTGTTAGTGCAGGGCAAGCTGGCAAGGAGCTGTGCCAGTGATGGCTCTGGCTGCACTTGGGGTCGCACCAGCATCCACATGGATGCGGCATCTATAGCTTCTCTGGGCAGTCTGTGTCAGGGCCTCACCACCCTCTGAGTGAAGAATTTCTTCCTTAAGAAATTTGGTCATGGATTGCTTGATGTAACAACCCTGTGTGTGTTAGGCATGTGACCCTCCTCTTTGAGGTAAAGTATCACCTGTAGAAAACAGAAGAAGTGAGGGGAGCAGAGAATGAAGCCTTTCTCATGGTGTTTTAAGAAGATAGGTAACTCACGATGCAGCAGGGAAGGTCCTATGGCAGTTCTCTGGAGGGCAGTTCTGTGACTGTTCCTCCCTGCCTTTTCCCCCAAAGTGTGCTCCATCAGCAGCCACACTGCTCAGCAAGACCTGGGGCAGCAACACGATGGCCACAATTCATCTTTTTTCCTTTGTTTTCTAGGATACTAGAGGATTTCCATTCATCTTACCTGATCATTGTGGCCTGGCAGCCTGAAGTCAACATTAAAAGCAGTGACTTCCATGGCTAGAAAGTAGCAGTGATAAAAGGAAAATGCATCAGGACCAGAGCACTGCACTGTCTAGATGGCGTGTTCATCACTGAAAGACTAGCACAATGCTTGTTATCCATTAATCACAAGAAGCAGGACTAGAGGGAACGCGTAGTCCACCCTTCTGCAGCCAGGCAACATCTGCTATGCTTGTACCAATCTTGGTACCTCCAGTCTCCAAATGTATTTGCCTTCTTCCCATGGAAGTTTGAAGATGTCCAGGGATGGAGGCTCTGTGAGCTCTCTGGGGATCCTCTTCCAGTACTTAATTGATTTCAGTGGAGAGATGGGGGTGGGTTGGGGGGGTGTTTTTGCTAATTGCTGCCTGCAGTTTCACTTGGTGCAACTCCTCATTCATCTCCTTCCTGATATCACCTTTTCTTCTTTCTTATCCAGCTGATGCAACTCCCTTTCCTCAGTGAGTGTGCAACAACTGTATTTCTGACTTGTCTCTAGAGACCAAATCTGCCAAAAATTGTTGGTAAAAGGTCAACAGGGTCCATGGCAGGTGACAGATCAGAAGCAGTAGCAACCACAGTTGAGAAAGAAGTGTTCTAAGTAATTTATTTTATTTGACTTTTCTTTTAAATCCCACTTCTTTGCTGTGTTTTTCATTTGTTATTTTTTTTAATATATTATTTAATATATAAGTGATCTGAAGCAAAATCCAGTAGTGGAAATATTAGATACTGTTTACCTTTTCTAATTTGCTGTCATTCTCTCTCTTTCTTTCTGCTACAGTGCTGTTAACCCAGCCTGTCCTTTGCTTAGCTTTCAAATTGCATGGACTAGCCTCCTCCGTTGTCCTCATGGTCAGCTTATACACTGCTTAGAATAGTCTCCCCATCTTCATCTTTTCTTGTTGTATTTAAGCACAAACAAATTATTCTGCTGGCCTAAATAATTTTTCCCATACTTGGACTTTGTCATGTGGGATGTTATGCCCTGAGATAACTACCCTGCATCACTACTGAGGATTTAATGGTATCAGTGGGAAGTTTTACAGAAGCTGAATTTACTACTTTGCCATGTTTTTAGTAGCAGATAAAGACTCCGTGTTACTCATACAAGCTGCCCCAGGTAAGACTGGAACCCTTCTCTCCCTTTTTTTAATTATTTATTTTTTGGACTTTTTTTCCCCCGAAATGCCTACCCATGTCTGCTGGTATGATCATTTCCAGGCTTACTTCTCTGGTTGCCCGTCCCACCTGTTCACTCTGCTGCAGCACATGGTTGTGAGAGCAGGCTACCGGACATTGTATTTCAGTTCATGTAGGAGGCCAATGCCTAAGCATGCCCACTGCCTCCTGAGTCCTCACTGGACCCCTGTGCCTATTTCACAGCATGAACCTTGCTAAAAACAAACCTACCTCTGGGTGTGCCAACTTTGTGGCCCATTTTACCGACAGCCGGGAGGACTGCAGGGTTCCTCCAGTAAGTTCTGTTCTACTTCAAATGCTGATGTTTAAGGTGTTGCTCAGTCTTTGTTCCGTCTTAATATTTGCCAATGTATTGGGATCACTGCCAGTCTTTTGGGTTTGATAACCCTTTGCTTGTGCACCTGAAGTACTCTGTCTCATGAAGCATGTGGTATTTTGGTTTCTGCCGTCTCCCAGATGCATGAAATAGCTGAGACTGGAAGGAAGCTCTGGAAGCACCTGGCGCTAGTCTTAGCCAACTGTATAAACCGCCTATTTAAAAAATCAACAGAGAAGGTTTGACAGCTGTGAGACTTGTGGCCAATTCATTCAGAACAGAATTTTTGTTCTGAACTAGCCTGGTCAGAGTACTGCCATCCAGAGTGGCTGCCTCTCAAGGGTCTGGCAAAACTTTGTGCGTGCTCATGTCCACATGTATTATTGAGAGCATGAGGGGTGATATTTTCTGTGCAGGTGCAACATGTGTTATTTATTTATTTCATTTTTTTCCTAGCAAAAAATATCTGGTCCACTCCAAACACCAACTGGTCTGTATTTTTCTGCTTGCAGATTTGAGATAGCAGAAACCCTTCCTTCTAAGTTGGGCTTTTTTGTAGTCTCGATTTGCACTTTCCTTCTTTTCTGTACAGAAAGCAGGGGAGTTTTAAGGTGTTTTTTCTTCAAAAAAAAATTTTTTTTCAAGTGAAATAAGTTTTGAGATGAATTTACATAAGTATTTTTAACCACAGCACCTGCAGTTTGCTTCAGATTTGAAAACTTCTTTGGTTAATCAAATGTATATTTTTAGCGGAGTCTCATGTTTGTTGCTTATTTATTCTTTATGTGAAGTTGTATCCTTTACTTATGTATTGACTGTCCTGCTTTGTGTATTTGCCTTTGCTGAAAAGAAGCCAAATAAAGTGACTTTGAAAGTAAGGCCACATGATTCCTTTTATTTGTAAGTAGCATTCACAGCATGTGTGGGCTTTTGTAAATCAAGCAGAGTAGAATGAGAAAAGCATCATGCACGAGCTCTAAGTACGTGAATAATTTCTCTGGAAAAGGCAGAGGTGGCCTGTTGTGTTCTTAAAGACATATGACCTTTTGGGAGTGAATTGTGAAGCAACAGTTTTTGTTTGTCATGGCATTAGCTTAAAAAAAATGTAGTCAGAAACTTGGTTATAGTTAAAAGCGTGTGGCAACACTCCCATCTCCCTAAAGGAGTTCAGAGTCATGGGACTACGTCCTGGGTCTTGCAGTACCAGTGAAAGGCAGCAACTTACAGTCTGCCTGAGCTCCACCAGATGGTGGAATGGGTGATTTCCAGAGATTTTGAGATCATAACATAAACTGCCACTTAGATTTTTCTTTTGCTACAGATGAGTTCTGAAGAACTCCCTAGCAGAGGCTGGCCAGAAGTACAAGTCTCACTGCTGACATATCTCATCTGGAGAGACGGGAGTTGGTAGTTTCTCCTCCTGGCTCTCCAAGGCTGGACAGCAAAGGGAAGGGAGACAGCTGGCAGCACCACTTCCCCGAGCACAGTGCAGGGCAAGCTGTGTGTCTCCCAGGGAGAAGAGCTGTTTTTCCCATGCAGAACAGCAGAAGGGCTGCTTGTTATGGCCTGGGAGCTGCTGGCGGAGCTGGCCGGGTGTTGCTTGGCCCCACCACTTGAGGTGCGTTGTGCTAGCAGAGTGGGGTGGGAAGCAAGAAGCCAGGGCTGGGGGAGTTCAGGAGGGGGCTGACATTCATTAGCAGGGTTAAATCACTTCAGGGAAACTAGACTGGTCACCTGTAACTTTATAGAAGGTTAACAAATGCAGAGTAACAGCTTTCCTTGGGAAATGCCAAGGTCGTCTGACAAGTTGCTTTTTTTGTCTGGCTGCCTGCTCCTCAGAACCTATCAAGATGTTTGCTTTTCTTCTGAGGTCATAATGAATTTAGTTCCTACAGCTGTGTCCTCTCTTTGTGTTCTTTTGTCCCTGGCATGCTCAAGGATGCCATTATTCTAAGTCTTGGATTGTGCTGACAGACAGGGCAGGAAGGTGAGCTCTCTGCTAGAGATAACAATTTCCGTGCATGGCTGTAACGATGGAAAGAGCAAAAACCTAGCAGGCAGGGCTAGGCTTCTAGCAGAGATGGAGTTTGCAAAATGGAATTACCACTTTTGATGGCAATATCAGGATGTCTTTCATTCTTGCCTCAGCTGTTTTCTCCTTGTCTCACTGCACTGACCATTCAGCGTGACATCAGGCCAGCTGCTCCAGCTGCTTCTGAACTGGTGAATGCATGCTTGGGCTTTTGCTTGTATACTTATGTCATCTTTCACTGATACAGGAATTTTGCTTCTGCACAACATTGCTCCAGTTTCCCAGTCTGAAAAATAGACTTTCTGGATGCTTCCAGGTAACTTTTTCCCTGTTCTGTCATCCCATGTGGTAACTAAAATGCCCTTTCCTTTGTGAGTGAGGCAGAAACTGTTCTTAGGCTGCTGCATAAGATGATTTCAGGGAAGGAAGTGTGGGATAATTATAGAAGCTACAAGGATGTATTGTTTTTGTTGTTTTTTTTTGTCTGGATTTTTTTCTTAAGATGGGCTGAAGTTAGCAGCAGAAGTGACGCTGGACGTGAATGTGCACGTTGATGTTTATCACTCAGAAGGGCTTAAAGAGCTTTTAAGCTGAAAGAACTTAAATGTGTTTTTCTGAGATCATGTGTAGTGAGCAGCATTCACTTTCTGCACATGGGTGTCACATGCTGTCCTCTCTAAGGGACCTTGTGCTGTTTTTCATTCTGAATAGGGTATTTCTATTTCCCGAGCCCTGATCTCATGACATCCAGATGAAAACCAACAGTCTTACAGAATGCCTTTCTGTATAGGCAACCAGCTAATGGCACACAGATTGTCTGGTGTGCCAGAGGAAACTCACTTCACTGGTCTTCTAGCACGTTGGGAAGCTCACCAGCGCTAGTACTTCAGTGGTGGTCATCCCTCCTGACATCCAGCAACTTTGTCTTCACAAAATCAGACTGGACGGAGCCGTAGGCTGTCTGTTGTGCCTCAGTAGGAAAACAAGCAGGTGGTGAGGTTTTCATAGCCCCCCAGCCACTGAGTTCCTTGTGCTGAAGCAAGAGAGACAATCTGCAACTTCCACGTGCATAATCAATCAATATCTTCTCCACAAATGAGGCTTCTTGTGCCATGTGATTGTAGGGGTGGCTGGAAAGAGAGGGGAACAACAGGCTCCCAGTGCTCCGGTTGGAGACCTGTAACGTGCCCTGCCTGTGGGAGGAAACATGGCCCCCTGGAGGGGCAGAATGGGGCAATAAAGAATAGGGTTACAGCTGTGGCTTTGCTAATCAGGGTTTCCTTAAAGAAACCAAGGAGTTGGATTTCCTTACTAATTTCAGCTTGGTAATTAATTTCTAGAAAACAACATAGCTGGGTGTCATAGGCTGACAAAAGAAGGAAGTAAGATGTTTCCCACAGCTGACTTAGAACGGAGTGTTAAGCAGGTCACTTCTTGGTAGGTGAGGCATTTCTCAGACAGGTTGCCTGTTCTGGCAGTGATAGGTTAACAAACCGCTAGTGAAGTAGTTAGTGTAGTATTTCAGTAGCTAAACACGCCATGAGAGAGTGAAGGATTACTGTTTGATTTCACCCACTCCTAAAGCGTTTCTGATTTCACTTCCTTTCCTTCTGATTGTGTGCTTCCCTTTTTTCGGGCTTCCTTGCTCCCAGTCCTGGTCCCATCTGTTCCTTACTCATCTCTCTTTTGTTCTTTGTAAGTGATTTTTCCCCGTGAATGCTATCTTCTGTTTGTCTGGAAGTGCTCTCCATTCAACTCATCCCATTCTCTCTCTGATAGCCGACTTTGCAGTAGTCCTGTGTGAAGCTGTTGCCCTCTCCTGGGGTCTCAGTAGCCATGTGGTGAAAACTCTGCCGATTCTTGTCCTTCTTTCCAAACCATAAGTCAGCCTCCCTAGGAGAGGAGAACAGCCTGGACACCGTCACACAGACCTGGGGAAAATGGAGGTGACCGTCTGTCAGCCAGCAGCCGGAGCTCCACAGAGACCAGATCCTTCCTGGCACGCTGGGTGTGCATTGTCCAGCACTTAGGTCACCCATTCACATATCCTCTGCTCCTTAGCTGTCTGAATTTGGGCTTTTGGACACATAGAAAGAGAAAATGTGCAACTCTGGGCCCTACAGAGTAGCGTACTCTGCGTTTCACAGTGGAGAAAAAGGGAAGCATGCGCTCTCTGCTCTTGTGCTAGTGTTAAGCTTGATTTATATTAAGCAGCTGGGGATTTCTGCTGATTGTTTACACAGAGGTGGCAGACACTGGCACAGGTCTGCCTTCCTTGTTTGCAGAACAACCTGGGATAAGAAGATGAAAGGTAAGTACAAAATCATTTTCGTACGGCTTGTTTCCTTGATGGACCCACCAGCCAGCACTACTTGTGACCCCGAGAGCAGCACTAGGAAAATGTGCAAGGCTTTGATGGATACGTGGAGAATATCTCAGACATCTCAGAGGGCATAGCCATGGGAATTGCCTGGAGGTGAGAGAAATGTGACGTGTTTCCTTGGCAGCCATGAGCATCCCAGAAGGAATGTGAGTGAGAGTGGTTGCACTAGGAGAGATCAGAGGGAGCTTACATGTCCTGCTTAGCCTCCAAATTGCCTGCCTGGAGTCAAGGAGGTGCTTGCATGCGCTCGGCTGTGCTTTCCCATTGTCCCACTGACTGGGTGCAAACGCACAGGTGTGTCTGCTGCAGCAGATGCTGCCCTTTCACCTCCAGGCAAGCACAATACTCTCCCGTGGTGATTTGCTCCATATCAGTGGGAAACACACGTCAGTCTTGCCTAGCAACATTGTTCCTACTTGCTCTTTGCCCATGGCTCTAGCTCACTATAGTTAAGTAGGAGGTGAAGTGATTTCTGTTTATATTTACACAAAAACTCAGTTTAGCACAGGGCTAAGGTAGCACAAGCTGACTCCTCCCACACCAAACTTTAAAATAAAGGAAGTGAGTGTTAAGGGAAACTTACTTTTCTGAAAGTTTTCTGTATGAACATTTTTTTAAGTCTCCAAATTTAACAGAAAAACCCCCTTTGCTCTCCAAAGAGTATTTGAGCATTAATCTTGGAGTCTCTGATGTGCCCCTGAACATGTGTTCCTAATGCTTCCTTGAACCATTGTTTCTCTATGTACAGGGAGATGTGAGGAGAGATACATGAAGCATTTTCTGGCAGAACTGAATTCAAAGCTAAATGAAGGTAAATTCATCATCTTTGATCTGGAGTGATGGTAGGATTTCAGATGAACTATTCAGAAATATTTTCTCCCTGAGCTGTGTAGTATTTATTGGGATCTGAGACTGAATTTGCTGGAATGTTATCACAGATTGGGCACGCATGCTGTTGGCCAGAGCTCTTCCACAGTGAGCTTCTCCTTCCCTCCCTGCTTCCATCACTCCCATCCTGGTGAAGCACTTTCCTAATTTGTGGCTGACAAAACTGACCTTCCAAACTGATTCAGGTACTGGCAGGGTTAAATCTTGTTGCAACTTACAGGAATAACCATGCCCTGAGATCCTTTCCTGTCTGCTTCCCTGCAGGGAGGAATTGCTATTCTACCCATGCTGACCAGCCATGTTGTAGCTGTGCTGCCTAGCAGTTTTTAGGAGGAGAAATTGAAAATCGCTCGCGAGAAGCTGGGAAGTGTTCTTGTGTGGGCTGGCTTCCTCCTGAACAACAGCGTTTTCACTGGACAGGCAGAAATCCCAGCGCTGGGAGGAGTAGTGACCCGGGTTCGTTGAATGCTTGTGGGAGCTGGTTGGCGGTCTACCAAAAGAGAGGGACGCTGAGGGGCAGCCCCTCTCCTCTCTTCCTGTCCCCTCAAACCAGACAGGGAGCAAAGGCATTACGAAACCCTGGGAGTTACTCAGCACAGCCTTGTTGAAAACTTCAGGGCAAGCTTTTTGCTGTAGCCTCCCAGTGTTGTTTACTATGAAGCATTTTTCGAACTGTGAAGAGTTTATTTTCCTGAGTGCACCACTGGCCCTAGCTGTTCTGCTTCACGTGAGGTCTAGGCTCTGAGTTTTCAGACACGTTTCTGCTAGTGCTGTGCAGGCCAAATTTGGGTAAAAAATTTGAATCTAATATTGAATTTGGGCAAGATAAAACTCTTTGCTAAGCATGGTGCCTAAAAGTCAGTATAAAAGCATTGTTAAGCATTTATTTTTGGCATGTAAACAACACTGCGCAGAAAGTCTTCCCATCTATGGAAAAATCCCACTGTTCCCACAGGAATGGGAGCTGTGCCTTGGCTAGCCAAAATAGATATTTTCTTTCTCCTTCTGATACGGTGTTCCATGTTAATCTATTCAATGTAAAGAGTCGAGGGGTGCAAGTAACCATAGAAAGCAACATGGGCACCCCAGCATCCAGAAAAATTGTTATGCTGAATGCAGGGTCACTGCAGCAGATCAGACAAGGAAATCTCAAATGGTACAGGCAGCTGACCTCACTGATTAGAGCAGACTTCTGGCGTCCTGGAAGCACTCTCCTTGGGATATTTTCCTGTTGTGTTCAAAAAGTGAAGTTTCTGCTGTAAGGTCTCTCTTCCTCGGTCTTTTCTATATTAGCTGAAAGCTTGGTATTTTAGTATAAGAAAGGAGATATTCCTAGAAAGTGCACCATTTTTAAAAAATTTTTTTCTTTTGTCTCTCTTTTTTTTTTTTTTAAGATAAGTGGTAAACAGTAAGCATGAAATTATTTGCTATTGTCCTAACTTGTATTATGCGGATGTTATGAAAAATTATTCAACAAACTATAAATCCTCTGCTGAATGGATTTACACCACTCTTGGGACAGTGAAAGTAGACTTAGTTTAATGCCCTTGCTTCATTTGTTTGTATTATGTATGGTGAGGCTGTTTTAATGGTATGTAAAATCTACTCCAGTACAGAATGGATTTTGGCAGATACAGCTTTCGTGTAGTTATTATTCATATGTGCTCCTGGTGGTACCAATATGCAGTTGTTAGTCATTCCCGGTGAAACCTTTGGGAGAGAGTTTTGGGCTGTATTTAGGATTTAGCTGAATTTATGCCCTTCTGAGAAAACATTTAGTGTGGGGTTGTTTCCCACGGAGGAAATGTCCCCAAACAGGCCTTCAGGAGAAGTGGGTTTGTTGATACAGCCGTGTCCCAAAACACAGCTCTATCTTTGTCTGTCTGTCTAAAGTTGATGTATGATTTAGATGGTTACAAATCATTTTGGCCTGCTGGCATGCACATATATGGTATGTATTGAAGTATTTATTTTCAAAACAAAGAATTTATATTCATCTTGTCATAGTATAAATAATAAGTCAAAAAAAAAGTAGTGTTTCACCATCTTTGCTGCCAAAAGTTTGCTTCCAAAAATAGGAAAAAAGACTATTGTTTATATTTACACTTTCCCACTGAAATGATGGAGGGAGCCTCCTGTGATATTAATGAGTATTTTGTGGGAGGTATTTCAAGGTTTGGTAGGTGTTCCGTAATGTTTTATTCCACTTACATAAATTATTATGAAAATGTTTCATGTTAAGGAATAGACAGCTTGCAAACAACACTAAATAATGTAAAATTCTCCATCTGCAGGTTCTAATTTGCTGCTCTGGCTGGAGGTAAATGATGACAGTGATTAGGACATACAACAAACCAAATAAACTGTGCTGAGACTTCAGGTAGGGGGTGGATTTTTTTAATGAATCTTCCTTTTCAGTGGCATTTCCGGACCTGTAACTATGTGGAAATGGAGTTGCCACAGTTTGTCTTTGTTTATAGGAAGTTGTACGGTCTCAAAGGACGAGCTGAGAACCTCTTCAAGGCGCTGAGAGACAGGCAATGGTGGAGCCAGTCGCCTCAGGCAGAGAAGAGGTATTGAGCCTGACTTGCATGACTGGGGTGCTGAAAGCACTGGGCAAAGAGAAATCACGGGGAGTAGCAGGCATGATTATGGGATTTATGAGGATTACGGGGAAGAGTTTAGCTTTGTGAAGAGAAGCCTACAGGGCTGCTTCTTTGTGTGATTTGAGGGGATTTGAGGAGAGTGCAGGTCTGAGGCCTGCTGTGCTTCCAGGTGCTGTAGGAGAGCCTTTCTCCGCGGAGGCACAGGGCCTCTTCAGATTTTGTTGCTTGTATGAACTCACCTATTTGCAGGAGAGCTGAAACAGTCTCAAGTTGTGCCAGGGGTGGCTCTAGATTGGACGTAAGGGGGAATTTCTTCATGGAGGGGTTTGTGAAGGACTGGAACAGGCTGCCCAGGGAAGCAGTGGAGTCCCCATCCCTGGAGGTGTTTAAGAGACGTGTGGATGTGGCAAGGGATATGGTTTAGTGATGGGACTCAGTAGATCAGGCTGATAGTTGGACTTGGTGATCTTGAAGGTGTTTTCCAACCTAAATGATTTAATTCTACTGATTCTGATTCTGATTCTTCTTAATGCTGATGTTTTGTTGATAGACTTTCAGAGAAAACTGACATGACAGGACAGAGTTATCTGCTGCCACCTTGCAGAGTCCTTGTAGGTAGGTCGTTGCTTCCAGGATTGATTTCAGACAACTTGGTGTTTTTCTGCATTTCAGCAAAGATGGCACAGTACCCTCTAGCACATGAGAGTTTGTCCTTTTGCTCCTCGTCTGCTCTCAGTTCCTCTTGGTGCTTTCTTCTGGGGTAGCAGGTCTCAGCTCTTGGCTGGGACTCTTTCTGCATAATAGCTTCCAGGCTGGAGCTTTCATTTCTAGAACAGATTTAGTTACTTTCAAGAAAAAGAATATTTCTCTCCTCTTTCCCAACTGCTAACTCGAACCAACCACCCCCTTTCTAAAGACACAAGCTGCTCAAACTGTAAAAATGGAAAACCCAAACCACCAAAAGTCACATCAGGAGAAATTTCACTTCTCCTCTAAGAAGCCAAATATTTACACCTAGTGGAAGACGTCTATCTAGCAAGGGACCATATTAAAGGACCCCCAATAAGCAGCTACTGGGATGCAACTACTGCTGTGCTGTACAGCAGGTCTGTGTGCAGCATGTCCAGATTGTCCAGGCTACCTTGTCTTCTGGGAGGAACATGTGATTTTTCTAATTACCAGGGATTTTCATTTTTCCCCACCACCACTAGGGAAATCCTCAGTCCTCTGATTCCCCTGGTAGGAGAGGATTTGAATGTAAAAGATGTAATACCAAAAGTACTGTTAGTCTCCCTATAAAGGAACAGGAGGTGGCATGACCCAGGTGTGTAAACGTGGTGGGTTTAGGTTGGGAAAAATCTTTAGGTGTTAGTGTGGAGAGCTGTCTCTTCTTTTTTATCTTGTGTTATATGTGACTGAAGAAGTGTAGTGCAGGAGGGAAAAAGCACTAAGAATTATGTCTTCCGGCCCTAACTGGAAAAAAAAATCTGGTTTGTCCTATGGGAGTAGGAATTCAAACTTCTCACTGACTCCTAATTTTGAGTACGTGTTTTCTTTATGTTCCATAATATCCAGACAGCAAGCTGCCAGCAACCTTTGAGCTTTTAGCTCCACATCCTGAGAAAGTTCAGATTACTTTCTTCACAGCATGTCTTTTTTCCTTCCCAAGCAGGAAGAGGTGAGACCCATCAGACCACAGTTTGCCTTGCTCCCTGTGAGCAACGCTGTTGATATAATGACCAGGCTTAGAAAGGAAGGATTAGGGATGAGCTGTTTTATTCTTGTACCAAAACTGTTTCTAAACTGTCTGGTTGACTCCCATCCGTTGTTTTCCCTAAGTGGTTCTGGTGGCTACCACTTAATTCTTACAAGCAGGGCATTGCGGAAGGGAGGGTGAGAGGTGGTATATGTGGGGGCAAGTTGGTCACTGAATTGTTTTTTTAATATTGTAATCTTCACTGCCTGAGGGTCTGAAAATTGCCATGGAAGAACAAAATGTGCAGCTGTGAGTTTTAGCTCACAAGAAAAAGTTAGGAAAGAAGAGGAAGGAGAGCCACAGCTGTTGGGAATACGTAGTAACTTTAATGGTGCAGGTTCAAAGATTGTCGAAGGTTTTCTCTGTCTTCCCCTGCATATCTTGTACCTCCTCTGTTCTTGTGTCATAACTTTTCTCACTACCCACAGGCTAATTCTTTTTAATTTTGTATGTGTGTCTTTTTCTTTTCCATCTCATATTTTGTTTGCCCTTTTGGCTGTGAACTTGCCATCGCCCCTGTACCCTGCCATGCTCAAAGATTAGACATAGTGCAGTTGAAACACCAGCACTTTCTGGCTCCCAGTGAAATGCATTTTGGCAGTATTTTGCCAGTACTGCTGGGAGGCTCAGGGATCTTTATGGGCAGATTTCATACAGCTGTGATTGTGAATGGAAAGGTATGTTTTGAAGTGCTTTGAAAGGTGTAGAGATGTGGGTCAGAGGAAGGCCTCACGCTGTCTGTTTTCGTCAATGGACAAACGCTGTGAGGGTGTGGGATTAGTCCAATAAACGTCATCAATTTTGTTAAGTTATCAGCTGACCCAGATGAGGACTGGGAGGGAGGCAGGGGAGAGGGAGGGCAGGGGATTGGGTCAAAAATAGTTTTACAATTAAAAGGTTCAAAAGTCTGAGAGTCCCATTTTTCTAGAACCTACTACTGTAAACTTGATGAAAAGATAATTATAAAGGAAACTACTGCAGTCTGTACATCCTGATATTTCACAGGCAAGTTTTATCTGAGTGACTCACTCCCATGACAGAAAAAAAACATGCCACCATTTATTCTTTCCACTGTCAATATCTTAAAGTATTCCACCTTCAGATCTGAGAAGCTATGATTAATTTGATAAGCTGTAACTTTCCATGTTATTTTTTCCAGTGTTTTTCTGTGTGTCTGATATACATGTATGTTCTGTTATTTTATTTTTGAACTGAGCGTAACTCAAAGGCTGTGAAGATAAGGAAACGTTTTGTGCCAGTACTCACTGAGGTTAATTCCGGAAAATAAGTAATTATAGAAAAACAAATGATTATTGGAAAGACTGAAATGATTTCAGAGATCAAGTATAGTGTGACGTTCTTATTTTGATTGCATAAGTGCAGCTATGCCAAAGCCCTGGAGCAGCGGGGATGCAGTGCGTGCACTGCAACTTCTGCCACTGTAAATGCACCCTGGGTTGCTGGGGAGCCCTGATGATCATTACTCCATTTACCTGTCCTCACACAAAGCTCCTGCACAGAGGCAGGCTGATATACTAGACTTTCCAGAAGTCTTTTGACATCATTACGGCCCACGAGGAGGGAGAGAGATGAAAAAGGGAGGGTTGGGTACGTGGTGGCAACCTTCTGCTGGCAAAGGAGGCTAGGTGGTCATCCACCTCAGTGGATGCCATCCTGGCATGTTTTTGATGAGAGCTAGCATGGAACGAAGCATGCTGTTCTTCTTTACGTGTTGGTATAGAATATGGGGTAAAAATAATAGTTAATAATAGTAAAATTGACAATAATATTAACTGTTAACATAAAACTAATATGGGGTGTTATTAACTATTTAAATGAAACACTATTACTGGCTTCTTCAAGGTCACATTGTGAGCTTCAAGTCCTTCCTTGCCAGTCTGTAGGAAGTCCTTATTTCATAATAGTTGATGAAATAGTTCCCGGGTTTTATGCTCCTACGAACCAAACCACATTTTAAAATTATTATTATTATTTTGTCCAGGAAGTTATTCAACATCCATATTCTCAAAGGAGCTCAGCATCTAATTTGGGCAGTGGCATTCAGTTCTCCTCCAGTAAAAATAACAGCCTATCAAACTGATATTCCAGGAAAGTCTGTCAAACGGATGGATTACAGGAAACCCCAGAGAGAGCCTGCATTTAACTAGATCCTAAGGATTCATGTATCTGTCATCTCCTAGTCTTTTGCCAAAGTTAGAGACAGGTACAACCCAGTAGCTATAGGTGGTAGCTCTTTTACTGTTACTGTGCGTTGTCATCAGATATTTATTTAGACAAGAAGTAGCCTTACTTCTTTTTACTGAGCTGGCAAACCAGCAGCTTCCAGGAGTAGAGACCACTGAACAGTGGGACTGGCCCATGTTTGGAGTACCTGGTACCCTCCATAGGGTCTGCCTGAGAGCAGGTAAAGCAGAATATTTGTTGGAGGGAGATCTACCTGTGGCAAAGAAAACCCCAGTATCTTTGGCCTGGGAAGAGAGTTCCAGGGTCCTCCGTTTAGCTCCATATTTGCTATATTCCCTTTCTAATCAGCCACAACACAGAGAAAGAAGCACAGACTGTTTCTTCTCTTGCTGAAAGATGCTGTCTTACTCTGTAATCCAAGCTGCAGAGGCATCTCTAGCTCCTGTACAAGTGACAACATGTACATCACACACATCATCTTAGTTGAGGGGATAAAAGCCTGCAGTGAGGATGTGAGGATTCATTCTTTAGCCTTTCTGATGGTTCATATTGCGTAGAGCTTGTGGTTGTAAGGTATTAAACTGATTTTTTTTCTTTCATTTCAATGAGATTTCTGTTGCTTTAGTTTTGTTTCTTTTTTCTTTTTTTTTTTCTTTTTTTTTTTAAGGTGAGGCAAGATTAAAATTTTTCTCTGTAAAGCACACAGTAAATTACTGGCATAAAACAGTCACATATTTTCCATGTTGTGATCTTCAGTTACCTGGTTCTGTTGTTCAGCTCATACAAAGAGGGGTGGCAGGCATTGATTGATATTATATTGTAGTATTGCTGAATAAGTGTGCAGTATGTTTTAGGCTGAGCTTCAGAGGTACTGAACTGGTCCTATGAGACTGGATTCTTGAATTTGTCTGAGATAAATGGTTTTGGATGACTTTTGCTATATAACCCCTTGGAGGAACACATGGATAATAAACATCCTGGATCTGCTTGCAGCAAACACTGTAGTAGAAAGTCTTCCATCCAGAGGCTGAAGTTCAAATGTAGGAAGCTCAAACAGGATGAGTGTCAATTCTTGGTTATGTCTTCAGTCCAGTTTTTAGTTATGCAAAAATACTTGGTGTTAAAGTATTATGGTGTTAAAATACTATTCATGGGATGCTCAGATAAAACTGTTAATATGCTCGGCCTTCAAGGACCACAAAGAATGCCTTTTTTTGGGAAGGGAATGCATACTTGGGCTGCCCTGCACAGAACACCATGTTGACAGGATAAGAGGCAATCTGTCCCATAGAGGTCACGTCCGTGGTAACAATGACCAACTGTGTGTGAGAACTGAGCTGCAATTCTCCTCATTGAGATAGAAAAGCTTCATTAAAGCCAAATTAAACCAACGCATGAGCATTTTCTGAACTGTCCTGCAAGCCTCTATGAACTTTTCTTTGATGAATTGTTAGTCCAGGAAAAACTGTTCGTTTCGATTTACTTTGACATATTAAATGGAAGGGGGACTTCCTGAAAGGTGTGCTCAAAAAGTCCAAACCCAGGTGTTGGGTACCGAGTAACTGCATTTGCATTTGGCTGCTATTTGTTGAGTTTCCTGGGATTTGCTTAGACCAGAATTTGTCTGGTGGCACTACAAAATACTGAGTGAGACTGAAAATATATTTTGGGGAGCTGAAGGGAAGGCGCGCTGCCCTCAGAGTGCTGATGGGAAGTTTTTCTCAGTGGGCAGCATGACAGAGGGTGTTTGTCCTGTGAAGACGGTGTCTCTCCTGAACAGATTAGAGAGAACTGTGGTTACCTCCTTGGAAACTAACAGGAATGGGCACTAAGGACCACCCTGGTGGAAGGGCAGTGAGCAGTGCGTAGGAAAAGGGTGTGCGAATTCCCACTGCGCACTGAGGGTTTGAAGATAATTGCATGGAGGAAGGAAAGAGCTGAGAGATCGCCAGTGAAAGCACTATTTGCCCTTGAAATTAAAAAGCGGAAAGGAGATCCCAAACGAAGGAGGCTGGCCAGATAACAGGATGAATAATAGGAAAAACAGCGTTATGCAATTATGTGAATGGAAGTTAAGAAATGTTAGAACCAGACGGTACCGCATCATCCGTCTCTGGCCTCCTTGGGTGTGTGAGAGAGCAGTCTTAGTCTACATTTTAACCCATGGGACTCTCCCTCGTTCAGTGACAAAAATAGATATCACTCATACTTTTTGGTTGTTTGAGATGTCATTTTCAGTGATCTTCAGTGCTTTGAGCGCTTCAAAGGCCTGTGTCTTCCTATCCCCTGCTGCTGCTCCTGAGCATCCTCCCTCCTCTGGGCTGCTGCAGAGCACACAGCCTTTGGGACGATGCTGTGGTGCTTTTTGTGTTTGTTTAGACAAAACTGCAGTTTTCATACTCCTAGAGGTTTTCCAAACTCTTCCCCCGCCCCGAGAGGCTGGGTTGGCTTTGTCAGACTGTTATCAGACCGAGCCCCGGCATTCAGTCACAGGCACGGGGTGACACCTCGCTGTGGCCCAGCCGTGGAGATATCGGTGGCACTCAGGAGTTGTCCCATGCAGGTGACAGTGCCAGCTGCCCTTCTGCACCCCTCTCCTCTGCCTGTGGCTGTTGACAGAGTCCAAGCCTGTCATTTCAAAGTAGTAAAGCAATTACTCTGAGGTGACACGTTGCGTCTGTAAGAATTGTAGGGCATTGCTCTGTGTGCGCGATGCCCTGAATATAGCTCTTTATCAGCCACATGGGAGTAAATACACATCTGTGGCAAATTTAAGGAAAACAAAGATGGGCTGACAAGAGAAAAATATTTTGTTTTTGAGAGGAGGTACATTAAAGCCTCTATTTTTGAACCTGAATGTCTGCATAGTGTCTGCTTGTTATCCCAAAGACCTTTACGAGTTCTGGACAGTCCCAGAAAAAAAAATAATGATGTTTATTTCTCCTTATCCTAACTTTTCCTCTCTGAGAAGGGCCACAGTGCAGTGACCACTCCTAGAAGGAAAACCAGGACTTCATTATTCAGATCTGTTTGTCTTGGAAGACCTACAGAGAGTGTAGTGCTCCTATGACCCATGATATGGGTCTGACTCCCTGCCCACTCTACGTTGTTAATTTAGGCAGCTGTAGCTGTTGCCATAGGTTTTGTGGCTCCTGAGTAAGCCTGGAGGAAATCTAAAGTTGCACCAGAGGTGTGTGCTGGATCAGATAACCTAATGAGAGGTCTTGAGTCTTCCTGTGAGTCCTGCCCACTGTTGGCCACATTGGCTGGGGGAGGCCACACAGAGCCCTGCTGCCTTGGCCTGGTGGGCAGCCGGCCTCAGCCTCTGGAGTCCTCATCTTGTATGGGTAGATGGGGGCTGAGTATGCTTATCATGGCTCATTGCAAAACTCGCCTCTAAATGAAGTTTTCTCACTGGCCACAGTCATTTTCCTTCGGGAATGCAGACGTCTCGGTTGCCCTCACCAGTGGCTGAAGCTCTGTAGGAAAGAAAAATGGTTAAGGGGCACGGTGTCCTCTCTGCATGTGCAGTTTGCTCTAAGGCATCAACGGTTCTTGTAATGGGAGTGTTGTTGTAGTAGCAGTGTGCAAGTAGTGGTGGGATTACCAGTAGGAATTTGTGTCCTACGTCAAAAATAGGAGCTTTGTCAAAACATTGCCTGCCATAACATACAATTTTTCAACAGAGTTTGACTGCATTGAAGTTACAGACTAACCTGCTAGAGAGTATGTCTAGCATTTCAGAATGACAAAACAGAGAAAGAAAGATCACAAATTTAAAGATAATCTAATCCTGTGCAACTATTAATAAAAGATATATAAGCTGGTAATACAGCTCTCATTCTGGAAGAATAGCCAGCTATCTAAAGGATGTTTATTTATGGAAAAAGAACTATGAGAATGCTAGGGAGATTAATTTTAGACATCATATTAAAATTTTCAGGCTTAAATTTGTAATCTTAGTCCTTTGTATATGGGCAAATTACAGTTGGCTGGGGCCCTTTCATAGGGTATGTTTATTTTTCTATTCTTTGGGAGATAAGTGATAGTTAAATGCAATAAGTGAGTTTTCTGATTATAGAAAGATGTACTTTGCATGCCTTGCTGGGACAGTCCTTTGGGTAAGGCATTTTACAGGATCAGACTAGTAATTGCAGGGAGGCATCTCTCACTTTGCAGTCCTCCTGCTAATCCCAAGGGCCCACTACAAACCATAGGCTCTGCTCCTCTTACATGTGCTCGTGCTGATCTACTTGGTGGACCTTGAGTAAATCTTTTACTTTTTGCCTCCTTTTTTGCATCTTTCACCTCCGCTTCTGTAATTTGTAAAAGAGGGTTAAGTGACTGGCCTACTGATCCCCCGACTTCATGGACATCGCTCTGATGGCTTTTCCAGGAGCTCTGTGTATGGGTAAGGAAGATGGGGAGAAGTCATAGGTCAGGCTTTAGTCCATGGTTTTCTTTTACTCTCTACATTGATACTTGCTGTGTGTTTTTAATGGTTATCTTTCAGTGATTTTAATAGAGCTGCTCTAGCAGTAAATCATGCCAGGGAATTTTCCCTGCCTCCACATATTACATAGGAATTGTCCTTTTCCGTGATGGGAAGGGGTTAACTGCGTTTGTAACAGCTAATATGGTATGTCTGCTCCGCTAGCTCTGCCTACCCTGGATTGTTCTGTGTTTAAGCTAAAACAAAACTATAAAAAAAAATTATTATTTTCTTTTATTATTAATTTTCTTCCTTCCTATTCATCTTCATGAATTCTTCAATTCCTGAGAAAAACTCATAGAAGTTTATCCCAGAATATCCTGGGGAACAGCTGTAATCAAACTATTTTTCTGTGTGACAGAAAGCTGGGATCCAGTCTCTCACCACCACTACCCTTTGTAGTCGTTATTACTTGGTATGAAAACTATTATGTCAGACACATCCTACTTTTCCCTGTTTACCTAAAAGCCTGTGATCTAGATGCTACAAGGATTAGAGAAACAGAAGCCTAAGGGCTGGACTGAAGCTTTTGTGTCATACAAATCTTTGACTTCTCTTTGCTGCCACCTTCATGTTCAGGGTGAAGAAGGTGACTGTTCTACGTTACCGAGGGATGTGCTCCAGCTCTCACATTGGCACCTTCCTCGTGTTGTCTGTCACACTCACTGCTGCCTCTGAACTCTTTGGAACAATGCTATAGAGCGGTTTCTTTCACTCCTTTGTTTCTGACAGGCTGAGACAAGTACTTCATGCAGCAGCTCATGGTACCTTTGCTTCCTGCTCAGTTTTTTATCTATTGTTGTAACAGGATGTCCACAAATTAACGTTAATTGAGGATCTTCAGTTCTGGATCTAGACTCAATGCATCGAACTCAGACCCAACATATAGATCAGGTGAGCAGATATCCTTCCTAAACCTGCCTGAGTTTATCCAGGTGGAGCACTTCACTACAGTTGGAAAGGAGGCTTGTGGGTGATGGAAAATAAGCATAGAACAGCAGGATGAAGGAGGTTGTGTTCTCCTTGATGAAGCTCATAGCCAAGTCGCTGGGTCCCACTGTGGGTGAGAAGGCTTTCTTCACAGCTGGGGGGTGAATCAGACTTTTTATGGTATGATTCAGTGCCCACCTAACGGTAACATGCATGAATTGCTATATGATTCATTTTCCTTCCATGAGTCTTAAGGGGGCCTGTTGATAGTTAACACAGATGCAATTTTCTACTTAAGGTGTCTGCAACAGGTGGGATGAATCACACACAGAGTCTGGGTCCAGTGGGGAGATGACAAGGTCTGTTTGGGGTTGTTTGATTATGTCCTGTGTGGCAGATAAGATTTTATTTTGTTTTAGTTAGTTACTTTCTTAAGGAAAAAGAAAGGGAGGAAAAATGAACATGTTTTGAAACCTTGTATTTGTCAGATATGAAGCTAGAAGGGAGCAGAGAATGCCCTGGACAGAAGTGTAGTCAGTATTCTTGACACATTCTTGTAAGAAAATCCACAGAAAGTCCATTATTTTAGCAGTTAATTTGGGACAGCCAAGTAGAAGCAAGCCCTGCAGTTAAGGCAGCCTGTTAACAGGGTAGGGACTGGGAGCTCTGGCATTCAGAGAGTCACCAAAATGAAAGATGTGCAACTCCTTGCCTTGGCTTCATGTAGCCAGGCGCAGGCAGGGCTCAGGGCAGAGATGGGACAACTTTCATCTTTGTAGGGGGCTCCTCTGGGTCAAGAGAGGTAGGAGATGGTGGGGGTATTGATAAGAAGAGTCTTGCTCTTTTTCTGTTTGGAATATATAAATTTTTAGATGTCAAGGTCTTTCACTAACACCAGGGTATTTAAAAAGCATAGACTTTGAGAAAAGACTTGAAAGTGAATCCATATTGTAAAACGGATTTGTCATCACTCACTGCAGTTGTTCTTTGGTTGAGAAAATTAGTGTTCTCCTCAGCCAAAATTCAAATACTATTAAAAATTGTGTGGAGTAAACGTGCCTAACTCTGAAATTTTAACATTTTTGTGGGATTTTCTCTTTGGACATATAGCATTTTAGGAGAATGAGGCACAAAAGCATGAGCAATTGAGGATATAATTTAAGGAACATAAGTTTTGTCTTGTTCTTAGTCAATGAAAGCCACTTTTGTCTGGTGGAACACTGTCCTGTCTTCCAAAGAACCGCAGAAAAGCACCTCCTCTCCTCTAAAAAGATCAGACTGCTCACACACAGCCACCATGCCACACTTCAGTGCCATCTCAAAATAGGTGGCACATCTTTGAGCACTGTGAGAATACAAAGCAAAATCAAAGAACCCCCAAAATATCTCTCTCCCCTCCCCACCCCACCCCACCCCCCAAAAAAAATAATATTATTTCCTCTCTTGAGGTTTGCTGGGCGTAGCGCAGCACCTGTTGAATTTAGGAGCACAGAGGAGAACTGCTGTGCAGCTTTGGCTGGCAGCGGGGGCACAGCGGCCTGGGGTAGCTGGGGGTCCTGCTGGACACAGCTGTGCCCGTGCTCAATCCCTGCTGCTTTCTGCCATCTAGTGGTTAGCAAAACTTGTCTTCTGCCCAACAGCTAACATTAAAAAATAAATAAATAAAAAGATCAGAAGAGAGGCAGGATGCGGCATGCTCTGGGGGAAAGACAAGCGAGGCACGACAAGCACTCTGCCCTCTCGTAGCCAAGTGGACACAACGCTCCTGCATCCTCGGGTCTGACCTCTCTTTTCCAGAACATGGCCGGGTAGCACAGGTTTTTCTTGCTGGTTCCAGCCTCATCTAGACTGGAAAGTACTTCAACATCTCACCTTTGGCACTTGATAAACAACTAAGCTTCCAATTTTTTATTTTTATTTATTTATTTATTTGGTGAGTCTTTACCGTCACTTAACTGTTTGGAAATAACTATTAGGTTAGGATGGGGAACTTTACCCAGGCAGCGGCACTATGCCACTGAGTGCTGCCTACTCACCAGATACTTTATATACAGAAAGCGATCCTGACCAGCTCCAGTCTTCAGGGGAGATTGCAAGCCTTGCCAGATTATCAGGATTTTTAGTACTGCACTGTAAGAACAGTTCCTAGAGGAAGTAGAGTGCTTTGACTCATTCATCCAAAATTTCCATCCATATAGAAAATGAAAGACAATAGTGTGTTTTAAAAGTCTGGGACTTTCCACCTTACCCTTTGTGGTAATGAGATAAAGTAAAAACAGGAGATTGATGTGTCTTTATTATTTATATCCTCTTCCACCTGCCCTCTACCCCAGGAAAATCACTACATACCTAGCAGCAGAGGTGTGGAAAGGCAGGTGATTTCCCCTGCCTGCCTCAGGGGCAGTGGGCGGGGGGCTCCCTGGGTGGTAGGGCAGGTCCTGGCTGCCCCAGGCATCAGGTGCCTTCCTGGGGACAGGGTGTCAGCCCCTGAGTGAGGTCAGCACCTAGGTGTTCAAGCCAGAGGTGGTTAGTGCACCCTCCAGGGAGGTGGAGAGGATGTGGATTACACAACCTGTTCCAGTGCCTCGCCACACTCGGAGTAAAGAATTTCTTCCGAATGTCTAATCTAAATCTACCCCTTTTTAGTTTAAAACTGTTACTTGTTTTCCTATCACTACTATATTTGCACGCAGACTCACCACTGAAAGAGCTCAGTTAAATATTTGGCCTTATCAGTATGTGTTTATCTGATTTCAAGGTAAAAAGTTATTATGTCACCTCTTCAGGGGAAGGAAGAAGGTATGGTGCTGGCTCCTTTTTCCAGTCTCTGCAGTAGGTATTAGCAGGTGTGTCAAGGCTCAGGATTGTCACAACTCCTGCCAAAATCAATGTGTATAATTTGAAAATTAATTTTTATATGTGCAAAGAGCCCATACTTCCCTTAATATTATGACCTTATAACTGATTTTATAATGCTATGGTCAAAGCTTGCTAACCCGCCTGTTTTCTGGAGCAAGAATGCTGTTTCCAAATCAATGAATTCACAATCTTTTATTTAGCACAGGGCACAACTTTATTGTTGTTGTTGTTATTATTGTTGTTATTATTATTATTTTCTCAAATAAGGAATAACTTGAGAACTGTGTTGCTGATTCAGAAAAAAATAGGATCTTACAAGGTAGTGACTCTGCTTTTTCAGGCATTGTGCCTCAAGAAAGATGTCAACCAATTCGAGAGAGTAGAGAGAACGAAAGCAAGACTGTTGGTGGGTCTGTTGAAAGATCTGAGGTCATTCAGTCTAGTATGAGGCGTGATGTCTTCAAATACACAAATGCACACCTGTAAAGAGGATAGGAGAAAATGTTCTCCATTTCCACTCGAAATAGAATAGAAAGTAATGGTTCTATGTTCATGGAAGGATATTTAGGCTAAATGATAGGAAAAGCTTCTATTTGTAGTCATTATAAAATGCTGGAATAGACATCGAGGCGCTGGAGATCAAGGCCCTTCCAGAGAAGGACTATGAAGCTGGTGAAGGGCCTGTCACACAAGTCCTGTGAGGAACAGCTGAGGGAACTGGGATTGTGTAGTCTGGAGAAGAGGAGGCTCAGGGGAGACCTTACTGCTCTCTACAGCTACCTGAAAGGAAGGTGTGGGGAGCTGGGGGTCGGCCTCTTCTCACAGATAATGGCTTAGAACAGCTTTCAGTATTGTGATCTTGTCTCGGGTCATGTTGTCCTTCCCAGCCATCTTTCTCTTCGCTTTTACTCTGCAAAAGTCATTTCTTTAATTTTATAGACAGGAAAGGCAGAGGGCTGAAAAGCACCCAGCGTGTACTTGTAAAGTTCACTCCAGATGAAGTGCAGGCTGGACCCATAGGGTGGCCAGAGGGCCCTATCCAAGTGAGATCTGTGATCTTAAGTATAGCTCTGCGTGGCTTTGTCAAGAGTCCATGCACCATATTTAGTGTTAGAGCCAAACATGGGAGCATATGGCTCTCAGGAAGGCAGTTCTGTTTCATTATTGGAACTGAGCCAGAAATTGTCTGATTTCCAAGCAGTTAACACATTTCCTTTATAAGAAATGGGTGCATTTTTGTACAGCATGTTGAGAAATGGGTTCTAAAGGCTACTTCAGGGTTGACCTATGTTTCTTCTCTTTCTTACTAGGAAAAAAGTTCCCAGGGCCTTCTCTGCCAGTGAAAGATGCTGCAGTGCTAATTCTGATACCAGGTGTCCTCTTGCCAACAGACCAATGCTGCAAAACTCTTCAGAAGAGGAAAAAATGAAGCCACCTGAAATGGTTAAAATCTTTCCCTGTGAGTTTATCCGCTTGTACAGCTCAGTGGAAATCTGCACTTCAGCAAGCGCTGCACCACTGGGAGATTTTTGCGAGGAAATGTGATGTCCTCAGGATTTCAGGGGTGAGTTTTTGCTCTGCTTTTGTTCGCTTCTATTCTGAGTTTGCTTGTTGGCACCCTCTCCCTTAATTTGAGATCAGCCAGAGTACTTTCACAGTTTTGTCTTGTCTTTGTCTTGTCTTTTGTTTCTCCTTCATAGGCTTAGAGCTCTGAAGCCCCTCCAAGAAAGAAGATACACTACCCTGGAAGATGAGAACCTTGCGTGGGCACTGAAAGCTGTTTCTACTCAACCTTTGTTTCATCGAGGAAAGTAGGTGTCTAAAATCAAAGCACATGTTGCTTCCCATTGCGTGCTTACATGTGAGACCACTTAAAGTCTGTTGCCAAACAGGCAGAGAAGAAGAAGCCGGTAGATCACTGGGTTTTTCAGCCCCTGAGCGAGATAACCAACCACTGTGTGCAACTGTGAGGTCCCCGGCTGGGGAGCTGATAGTGATACTGTAACCACAAATTACGTAAGGTTAGCTTTTGCGTCTTACTCTCCTACCCTGTCAGAGGCTGCCGCTGTAGTTAGCTTTTAAATGCAAATTTCTTGAGAAAATAGGGGTCTACTGAAGTTACTGCTTCCAGAAAACCACAGCTGTCAATGCCTAGGGCATGGACAAAGGGAGTAGTTATTTATTTTTTATTTTTATTTTTATTTTATTAAATCTAAATGAGACGACATTTCCAAAAGATTCTGGGTCTCTCTGCAGAATTTGTGAAAATACAGCAAAATGAGACTAAATCCCTAATATGAACTTTAGGTACTATATTTCTGAGTATTAACAGCTTGAAAAAGGGGAAAAAAATAGCAGAAGCCACCTCTGCTTCACCATCCTTCCCATAATCCAGAAACAGTAGAAAGTAGGTGAATTTCTCAGTACACACAAAGTCAACAAACACATCTCTCCTACCGAGGTAGAAATTGTTTTAGAATAGGTTACTTGAGAAAAAGCAGACGTAATAGATTAAACCTCTGAGACTGCACCCAGAAATCTGAGTAGTGACTTTATGAATTATCTTGGGCCCTGTTTGAAGAATAGTTGTCTGTAAAACTTATACATCTACTCACCATCTAGTGCCAGGTGAAGTAGCTCCATAGCTTCTGGTCATGCTGAGTCCCTTTGTGTTAGGTAGAGATCTGGTTCTTTGTGAACAGAAAGTGAACAGTGCTGAGACCTGATGAAATGTGGTCACGGTTGCAGGTCTCAGTCACCAGATACACGTTGGTGCATCTGGCTATGTGTAGAAATGCTATGTACGCAGTAGGTGTGTCTTCCTACCGATACTGCCCCAGTGGGTGTGTGTGTGGGGGGTTAATAGTCTACAGAAAATATCATCCACAATTTCAGATGGAAAGACATAGATGGCTGTTTAAGAGGGCTTTATTAGGCAAGGCAGCTTGATTTTTAGGAAGTGTTGGGTGTCAGTGCACTCAACCACAATTTCTTGCTGGGATATATGGGAGAGTTTATTTCTTAGTTACTGTCAGTTTCTAACCACGGTATCATAAAGTTCCTTTTTGTAATGTATTTGTTGAATGTGCCTGCCTCTGACTACTCTTCCCCCTTCCAAAGGTGCAGAGTGAAAGCTGAGCATGTGATTCACTATCAGAGGGAAGGTTTTTGTCTCAGCGGTTGTGGTGGCTGAGCTGCAGCAAATGGCACAGCACTCGTGTTGAGTGGAGTCCCAGAAACACTGCACGCAGAGACATGTAGTAAATAATGCATATGAACTAGCTCATCTAGAAAATCTCATCTTAAAAGAGAGTTTGTTTACCTGTGAATAAAGGCCACTTGCATGAAAACCTAGCTGCCAAGCTCTAGCTTAAGGCAGCAAAGTGTTACTCTTGAGTTGATGCAAAATAATTACTCTCAGGTTCTCAGCTGGCTGACATCTCATGCCAAGCATATTCTATACTCCAAACTTCAGTTGACCAAGCAAGTTGTCTCTCAACACAAAGACTAAAATCAATGACACAAAACATGTATAACTATACAAGTTCGTTATAACATGAAGTCTTCTGTCTCACAGGGCCAAGATTCATAATAGCTAAAAGGTCAGTCTCTTAATGGTGTTTCCAATATTGATTTTCCATTTCTTTATCTGTGTTACAGTAACTATGGCAGCAGTATTCTATTTGTGGATCCCTGGAGATGTGTGTGTACATTGGGAAGGGAGAAAGCGGAATATGACTTTGAAACTGGGGTTCAGGCTAGGTAGTAAACTACAGTGGTTAGGAGTGTAAAGGACATAGTAAGATCACTTGTGTGAAACTGAAAGGGTATGAGTGCAGTTGATTCACACGGATGACATACCACTGGCCTGTGTGGATGGAAACCATCCAGCCTCTGGGCTTACTTGGTTCCTAGGCGTTTCCTTTTCATTAGGTGAGCAGGAACTGCACATGAGCAGGCCTGCCTCTGGTGTAGTTTGTTGTTGTTGTTTTGTGTGTTGTTTTTTTTTTTTAAATACTGGTCACCACTTAAAACTCACTCAAAAATGAGGGTTCTTCACCTCACAAATCCTTGCCTGTACTTAGGGACATGCAGTTTCTTACATCTCAAGCTCTGCAGAAAGCTCTACTGTCCGCTAGGTGCTGGTGGTCCTCCTTAGCGATCCTTTTCTGCGCACCCCTTCAGATACGCTTTTCCTGCTCTGTTTTCCCCTGAGATCTGCTCCTGTCTCTCATCCCTGGCCACTGTCTGTGGTTCCCATTTGACTGGGCTGGTGTTTGTTGATCTGAAACAGGGTAGGGAAACAGATCTGTGGAGGCCACAGGATGGGGAACGCACTGTAGGGAGCAGGCTGGGGAACAGGCCAGGCGTGGAAATGAATGCTTGCCTCTCCCCTCAGCCTGCTTGTGCACCCAGCCTGGTGGTGTGGCCTGGTGCCAGGACTCAGCCCTGCGCTTGTGTGCCCTGTTTCCCCTGAAGATATGGTTTACACGGAGACCTAGGGAATGTAGAGGTGGATTTTGGGAAGATCCCAGATGCAAGATTATGTCTTTTACACAGAGATGCAAACTTCATTTTTCAAGTAGTTTTAGCTGTAGCACTTCCTTCTGCACACTCCTCACTGATTGTGCACCTTATTATACAAAATGGGGGGCAGAATATTGTGGAGGTGTGGGGGAGAAATATTGCAAAACAGGTAATTGGAGAAGCAAGGCTTGGCAAGCTGTCGCTTTGTCTAGCAGAATGGCAAAGCTTGTTGTTTGCCAGAAGCAGTCCCATCTCATAGATCTTTGGAGCCCAAGAGTAGGCAAATGAATAAACTTCACACTGTTTTATATATATATATATTTTTTTTTTCTTAGAAGCAAGATTCTTTGAGGGAATAACTGGAGAAAGTGAAACTAGAAGGGTTGGTGTGTTTTACGGTCTAAGAACCCATTTGTTCCATCTAAGCTTGTAAGAGACTTACGTGCTGTGTGGCCTTGCTCGGGAGGGAGTAACCAGGCAGTGCAGCTGCATGTTCCTCCCCTGCAGGAAAAGGTCACTGGATCATGATGAAGAGCACTAACATGCACTTACAGTCCTTCAGCTCCACAGACATCGCTATCTTCCTTCCATGCCTGTGTGTGGGTGTAACAGAGCAGCACAGCTTTGTGTTCTTTGGGCTTCCTGTGTGACTATACCTGCACCGTGTATTTGGTGCAAAAATAGAAAAGGGAAGTCAAGAAGTAGAAAATTATGTAGTATAGGCTGGAGGCCCTTGGACTACATCCTAGGGAGGCTGCACAGGTGCTGTACATCCCCCACAGAATGTATCCCATTCCTGTTTGCTTTCTTCAACAGGTTATGGTGATCATGTGGATGATTTAACACTGGTATTGGCTCCTTTCAGTCACACACCGAGCACATGCAACAAGTTGTGAGACTGCACCACTTCCACTGGTGTCCTGCCCCTTCAGTAGGATGCTACTCCGGAAAATTTGAAGGCCATCCACTGAGCCTTAACACAACTGATACTAGGTGTGATGTCTCAAATGTAACCATTGTGTTACTGAGAGGTGCATTAAGATGAACATGAAAATTCTTGACTGAAATGGTACACAGTCCTCCTGTCTACTGGCCAGTTTAATTGCAAGGGTGGAAATAACAATTTTTAAATTTCGTTTGAAAGACTGAAAACTGAATGATTCTGTATTTGACCTGAATGAATTATTTGCACCTTAAATGGTAGATGGTTTAAGTCAGCACCTCTTGCTTCCCTCCATCAAAAGACAGACTCTCGATGTATTTGCTAAAAAAAAAAAAAAAAAAAAAAAAAAAAAAAAAAGAACCTACCACAGACTCCTGTGCTTTGCTTTTCTATGCTAGCACATTTGATGGTAAGGTGGTAAGGTGCTTCCTGTTTATCTACAAAAATCTCATCTCCCAAATCAAACCTGGCTCTCTGGGGACCTCTTCTTAAGCCAAGCCTTGCTCTAAGGGTAAAATGTGTCACATTCAGATCTCACTAGCATTGCAGCTGGGGGTTGTGCAGTAATTCTCATGCATGTGCTCAGTCTCATTGTAGCTCTTGGTCAACAGGGCGTCATCCTGGGGCTGCTCTGAGCAGAGCTGCTGATGCTTTCGGCTGGCTGGGGTGACAGAGGGAAAGCTGTGTGTGCCCAGATGAGTGCACCTCAGAGCTGGCTGGGAAGTCACACAGATAACCTGCCTGTAACCCAGCACCCCCTCACCTCTCAGAGGGACTTTGGACTCTTCTGTCTATGTACTGTGGTATGGGCAGAGTACTTATATTGCAGAACATCTGTGAGAAACATATGGTTTCACTTGTACTTGTTTCTGGAAGGATGACCTTTCCCCCTTCTGTCTGCAAGGCCAGCGTCCAGGTCACAGAAAGAAATTAGAGAAGTTTGATGCCTTTTGCTGAGGCTTTCTCTTCACTGAATGGCTGTCCTTGTTTTCCAGTTTAAGACCACTGAGGTAGAAGCTCTTTCAGAGAAACAGTTTCTTTGTATTCTGAAATCTATAAAAATATTTTTACCTCTATCAGCTGAGCAATAGATGCAATTAATTGTCTATTTCATACCTAATCTGCTTCAAGTTTCCCAGTCACTCACTTCAAATAATTAGTCTCTAGCCATATTAGGACTGGCCCACTAAAACAAACATAGCAAAATGAATTTTTCTATGAGATAATTTTCCACTTTTTTTCTTTTTTCAAATGAGGATTATCCGTGATTTATTGGATTGATAAATTATATATTTAAAAAAAAAAAAAAGTCAACATACCTCATGGCCTGAACTAATTACCAGTGCAGAAATCCATAGATTTTTCTCCACACTGATACCATGATTGGGTTTGGAGGAGATGGAGAAGGGTGGAGTACAAGTGCGCCATAAGCATAATAAACCATCTAAATTATCCATATACCAGGGTTAATGTGTATCTGATAACAGCTTTGGTGTTAGCTGGAACTGTACCAAGGTAAAATATGAAGACAGAGGAGCCTGACTTTCTTCCGCTAAGTTGAGCACAAATCATCTGGTGTGTTATGTGCACCCTGAGGACTGGTATATCCTTCCTTTTCAACTGCGGTCTGAATTTTTAACCAGTTTGAAGACTGCCCATTTGCTTCCGTAAACCTCTTGGTGCAAACGTTGCTAAGAGTAATTTTTCAGAGCATTATTTTGCAGGAACAGATTTGTGGTATCCAAGCTCTAGCTGCACAGTGCTGCAAAAGAAGGGTGTGAGCATTCTTCTCAAACTTCGAATGGTGCTTTGGTCTTTATATCCTTTTTATCTTCTTTCCCACGAACCTGAGCATGAAATATAATGATATTCTTCTGCCAGTGTTGGGAGGCAAGCTTAGCGTGACACGGTTCCACACAGCTACTAGTGAACAAAAGTTTTTGATTTTGATTGTGGTCGGTCGCTGCTCATCATTTATTTCCATTGATTCATCATGGACAAAAGCAATATGCATCAACTTAACTAACCAATCATCGCACCAATAGCAAAAAAGAGAACACTGTATTTTGACATTTTGTCACACATCGTGTGACTTCTTTGTAAAAGGAAAACAACCTTTTCCTCCTCCTGTTCCCCACGAGAAACAAACAAATGATTGTTAACAAGATCTTGGTTAATATGAGGATTAGACATTCATGGTGTTCAGAGAATTTTTCAAGGAGACAAACTGGAATGAAAAACAGAATCCTTGGAAGGGTTATCTTAGAAACTCAGAAAAAAAAAAATGCCCCACACACATTCTTAGCGTTTACTTGGGAGGAATTAATCTGTCTCAGTATTGTCTTCCTCATGGATTCATTTTACATGTTTATATCCTAGGAAAAACCTCTCCTTCTCTTCTCCTTTGTCTATATTCAAACCACAACCAAATCAAAGTCAAACTAGAATTAGAGTCCTGAACAAAGGAAGAATAAGAAAGCTGGCTGTTTCTTTTTATTCCCCCCTTTAAGAGACAAATACACAGTGGAAATACCCACCCATTCACACGACATGGACTGTATTTTTAATTCCGGTATGTAGCGGGGAGCATCCACAGGTTCTTCTAAACAAAAAGGAAGTTTTCCTGGGAGATAAAGGAACGGCATCCCGGAGGGAAGCTAGATCTGAGACAGCATGCAAAATGGTAGTCTGGAGAAGTCCTTGTCATATTTATTTATTTACATTAATGGAGGCATATTCTGTAAATTCATTTTCTACAGACAGTTCCCTTCTCTGGCATTTTTCTGCTGAAGCAGAATGATTTAGTGTAGCATATATGAGGACATCTGGGCTTTCAGGTGAAGCTGGGATGGAAGGATCATTAGGTGCACTAGGTGCTGTCCTCTTAGCATTCCAGTGAGGAACATCGTTGTCATAAATTGTGTTGGCATGCAAGAGCTGCTGTGGACTAGCCATGGAGTAGTAAAGCAAGGAGCTTTCATCTGAAGCTTGAGTTGTCCCAGCAGTGTGGGATGGAACAGCTGCTGGACTTCTGACCTGCAAAAAGCAGAACAGGGTACAGCTCTGTGCATATCTGGTTATTGCTTGTGCTCCGGCTAAATAGGGAGCATATAAGATCTTATTCATTTTGCTGTGTCCCTTTAAAACTAATTTTGAACTCAGGTGCATTGGACTCATCTGATCATTGGATTTTCTGTTGATCTTTGAAATAAGTTAGCAACCACACATTTATCTCTAGCCTTTCTCCATTTCCCTTCCCAAATTCAGTCGTGTCTTTCCTTGCATGATTTCAACTTAAGGAAAAACTGATTTATCCTTGTGAGAGCACTTCTATGCCACTCATTCAGGCTTTTCCTTCCAGTCCTATTAAATTTTCTTTACTTTCACCTGCAAACCCCGAACTATCTTATCCCGATTACACCCATTCTCCCATTTCCTAATCTCTTGCCTCTTATCCTATGTCTTGTTATTCTCCAAATAAATCTTTCTCCTTCTCCAAAAATCTGCAAATTCCTCCATAAATTCATCGCTCTGTAAAGAAATCCTCTTTGACATCCATTTTTCTAACCACTTAGAATATACTGCTTTTAATTTTCTTTCTCCCACCTCTCCCTTTGGGAGCTCTGCAATCTGTTTGGTGGCCTTTCATCCCTGCCAATATTTCCCTTGTGACTGCTAGCTATCAACTCCTGTGGTATCTTGCATGTTCTGCCTTCTGCCCATTTAATTTCTCTAGAACTGCTTACAAAAGTGAGTTCATGTTAACTACACAGGAAAGTCTTTTCAATCATTTTCCTTACTCTGTGCGTCATTTGTCTTACGCAGACAGTCAAAACCAGGTCAACAGAGGCACATCAACAGATGTGCCTAAATTCTTACTGGAATGATCTTACAAATTAATACATTTTAATAGGAGTTTAGATGCCTAAAGTACTTTTCTGGCTAAGACTCTTAGTTCCTTTCTTCAGCGCAACCAAGGTGATATCTCACACCAGGGAAGTCATTTCGTCCATGCGCCAAGAGGGTCACTAAATCTGTCTCTGATCCTACTCCACATTTTATAGTACATGAAGATTTGTTCTCAGTACATGGTTATGCAGTTTTAGGCTTCAGTAATGGCAAAATTTAAACATACCAGGCTCTCTAGTCTCTGTGGCGTTAATGGAGTTCTCTTTTGCTTTGCTAGGAAGAAGAAAAAAAAAAAAGGATCTTTCAATAAATAAGCATTGAGATTATGCCCTTCTGCTCATGGAGAGAGTATTAACTAGTAAAGCAGTCCTTCCCTTATTGAGTGAACCTCAAAGAATAAAAATTTATTTCCAAACTGGATTTAGGAATTGCTGTTCTGATAAAAACAAATCAACATAAACCAATATGTTTATAGAATGCATTTATGTGCTCCTCAGAGCTTCTCTGAAGAGGAGTAGAGAAATTCCCAGTGTACTTCTGGCTAGTTTTCTCTCTGTTCAGTGAAAAGGCATGGAAAAATACCCAAGCCACCTTATAAGAAAACATGCTAAATTTTTTGAAAGAGGAAATAATTTCATTTTCCTAAAATAAAATAATCCATTGGATTATAATAGGCAAATAATCATTTCAGTTAAATTAAGATATGGAGAACTCCAAAATCCACTCTTGATTTAGAGCATGGCAGCTGTGTAACAGTTTCCATAAAACAGGAGAGATTAATCCTGTAACAAGTTGATACTTCAGAAAGAAAGGTAGAAAAGTAACTGGATAGAACTTGATTGCATTTATATGGCTAAGAGTCCTATTTATTTCTAACTTGATATTCAAAAAAACAGTAGAAAAAATCCAATTATTATAAAGTCTGAGTATTTGGTTTGTTCTTACTTTACTTCCATTCCTGTCTCTCTGGAAGGGAACAATACTTGGGACAAATTAATTTTTAAAAAATTCAGTATCCTAACTGGGGCACTTGACAAGGACATCTCAGAAATTAACTGGGGTAATTACTAGGGGATTTCAATAGAGCTTTGAATGAAACTTTAAACTGTGAAAAGGAGTGTAATAAAATACACACTAGGAAAAGATTATAGGGTAAAATTCCTCACCATGGTACCTTCTGAGACAGGAAAACATGCATATAAAGATGAATGGACAACATAGACCCACGGATACTGAAGAATAAATAATGTGCAATATCTTGTTTTTTCCAGGTTCCTGGGACTCTTCTGAGATGCTAGTGGTATCTAAAATTGCATTAACATGTATTAGCATAAAATAATATTTAACTTTTTTTTTTTAGCATTACTTCTTTCTGATGCAACTGACTTCTAAATATAATTAAAGCATTCGTTAGCTTGGTACAACAAGCAGTTCACAAGATACGATCTGCATTCGTATATTACCAAGCACGAAGGTACTGGAAGGAAAAGTGCATGGAAAGTGTCATTGAAGAATGATGCACGGCACAAGGCTGGCAGAAACAAAGGATCAGAATTAAAGCACTGCTCTAAACTTCCAATATATTTTAACATTATGGTCTTTCTTCTTTTTTTTCTGTAGTCTTTGCACTGTAAACAACAGCAAGAACAAAAATAAGAAGTTTTTTGACAGGTTTGTATCAGCTGTGAAAATATGTGATGACCAAGCCGGAAATGAATGCTGTTATAGTATATGCACATGGCATCATTCAGCAAATAAATCATTTCAAGGGTCTAACTTTAAGTTAAGTTTAGGACACTTCTAAGTTACAACCTTTTAAGTCATGGGCCCTTGAGCTTAATTTTGGATTTCATTTGAAGCATGGCAGGAAAGAAAAAAAAAAAGAGTAGGAGGGGGAGAAGAGTGCTGCCAGGGTAAATGCATTAGAACGTAGGAACTGTCCTTGTATCCTACGTGTGGGAGTGAAAACGGTGTGAGAAAGGTATTGATAGTCATATGCCTAATTTATGTTACTGAACTTTCTTACAAATAAGAAGGATTCTTGACGCACGGTTTTGAGGCTTGCTGTCTTCTGATGCAGGAAATGCAGAAAGAGCATCACAGAAGAGATCGAGCAGATGAACCCTATATGGGCTTGAGTAGCTGAGCTGTTCACAGTAATTGTACTGGGAACAATAACCAACTGTGAGTAAAAAACATACTTCAGGGTATGTTAAAGTGATGGTGTACTGTGATTCCTAATGCTTTGTAAGTATAAGCCATATAAGTCACTGTGATATTAAAGAGCATGTTGGAAGTGTAGACTACCACACCAGTAGGTTATTTGATTGACTTTGTCCCTGTTATCTGCTCGACAGTTGTGGGCTTGAAAACTGTGACACTTGAGAGACTGTATTTTGTTGAGTTGGGAAGAAAGTAATGGTTCTTCAGCAACGAGTTTTAATTTGTCCTGACTGTGTAGAACAACCTACTTAGAAATTTATAGCAACACAAATTAGTTCCCGCCTCTTAAAAAGGAAATAAGAATCAGAACTTACTTTCTGATGAAGTTGTGATAATGTTCTCAGACTTTTCTGAAAGCAAAAAACAAGACAGGGAAATGAAACAGCAACTTGATATTTTGCTCTGCAGTTGTGTACTCTGCACTACACACTGAGGTCTTGACAAACCTCTCCTTCAGCTTGATGGTGGAAGAGGGAACAAAATCCAGCAAAGGGCACAATGTTTTGGGAGAGGAGGAATGAAGTGTTGGTCTCCCGCAGCTGACGGAGCGGTTCTATGTTTCAGACCTCTGGCATTCAAATAAATAAATCAAGAGAAGAAATTTTGCAAATGATTGATTACACCACTTATTCATGATATGATATTTGTGAATATACCATTTGATCCCAGTTACTCAGGGATCTCTTCTTCTCACATCCAAGGAAAACCTGTATCACGTGAGTTGGGGAAATACTGTGTCTGCTATCACATTACAACCATAAATTTTGATGTTGCTCACTTTGCTACAACATTTCCTGTCAATAAACAAGGTATTAAAGTCCATTAACTTACCAGGAGAGGAACTAGCAACAGAACAATTTCATAACTCAGCTACCTGGGGTCAATAGGACGCTAAGGTCACACAGACCACTTTCTAGCTGCAGAGCAAAGTTGAGGAGGGCAAATGTGGCTTGACATAATCTAGACTTGGCATCCCAACTGCCTAAATTAATAGGAACGTCTGGCTTGCCCTTAAATCCTTAAGAGCATTTAAAGCTATTGTGATCTTTCCCGCTCTTGAACTTCTTGGGTACAAGGCTATACTTTATCTCTCTGTTGCAAGATCATTCTGAACAAGAGGCTTGAATTATTTTGTCCTCTTTGCTGTTGTGTGGCATTGCCAACTATGAATACATGACCGTTTGTATCCTGTCTAGTCCTTATAACATATAACCAGTCTTTCTTTGCTCCAACTAATATTTTTAAATAATTAAATAGTTCACTAATGGCCATTTGGTGTCAGCAGCTTTGCTTTTCTCTTCCAGATCCTCTTTTTATTCCTTTATTTTATTCTTTCTCCAGTACTGAGAAGCAGGATAGAAGCATGAAGAATGTGGTAAGTAGAAGCACAACAGATCTTGTGCTATTCCTATGACATCAGACAAACTTGTTGGGAAAAGCCATCGTGCAGCATGAGTGAACTTTCCTGTACACGGAATCCATTTGTTTAAAAGGGCTCTTTTGTAACAAAGGGGCCTCACCTTCAACAATAACCTTTATTTCATTGCTCTCGCTGAAAAAGTTGCCCGTTGCTGCTTGACAGCGATACATCCCGCTATCATTCTGGTGAATGGCGAAAAACTTCAGAGTAAACACAGTGGAATTCCATTCTGCTTTGCTGTCATCCAGCGGCACGCATCCATGCGCCTCTATCTTGCACCACTGGATGAAGGGCCTTTCCTTGCAGTAACGAACTGGACAGTATATGATCAAGGAGTTACCAATATTAGCTATGTATTCAGAGTTTCTTTGAACTTGAATTTCTACTGGACAATCACTGGCATCAAATCCTAGAGAAGGAGAAAAATGTGAGAAAAATCACAGTGGTGGTGGAGTCTGTTATATACTCTCCATGACACTAGTCAGTTTCTTTTCTCTCTCAGTATGTAAGACTTCTCTTGTCCACTTTCAGATCTTATCTTGGTATGGGAAACTCATAGCAGATGAATCAAGAGTACCTGGTTCCTTCATTTTTAGGAAGATTGTTAAAATCCACTTTCTCTCTCTGATATAAATATCAGTCTATATCTCAGTCAAGTCTGAAATTGAAGTTTGGAGAGAAAATATGTAACATATACCGAGAAGGTTTTCCTGTCATCCGTCTCACAGACCTTTTCTGTTACTTTTAGATTTGTTTCAGATTATTGTTTACTTCACAATTCTTGATAATTTGCAAAAGTAAAGGCTTTTGTTTTGTAGTGATATGTCTTAATTGAAATAATGAAAATAATTATATTTATAAATATATCCTATCTCTGTTTCTTCGCTTTTGTAAAGGTTTGTTAAACTCAGTGTTCAAACTCTGGTATGTCACCTTTACTCTGGGTCTTAGTATTGGAAGTCTGGACCTTTTATTAAAGATTTCTGTTTCTTGTGGTGCTTGATTTCTTTGGATAAGTAGCAGTAATAAAAACCATGTGATATCCAAGAGCTCCCTATCCTCAGAGTGCTTGTGCACTGAAGAGAGTGGTTGCTAGCAACTCTGGAGCAAGAAATGGTAGGTGTATCTGTATCTTCCAGTTGGTAGAGGGGAGTGGAAAAAACAGTAAAGATTTTTAAGAAAAGTTTTGTAGGTAGGAGAAAGGTGTATGGGAGGAAAGAGCAGCATGGAGAAGGGAAGGATCTGTCTGTCACCAGCCAGTGCTGTTTCAAGGGACAGAGCCTCTGGGCCCCAAGGTAGCTGGCGTCTAACTGTGATGCCAAATGGCTCAGGCAGACTGTCTCACCTGCAACGCCAGACAGGATTTTTACGCAAGTGGTACAGCAATCCTTGTGAATAGCTGGGTGGTATATTTAAGAACTTGGGATGGCCAGATTAAACATCTTCACCTAGATGACCTCTAGTTTGCAAGCCCGTCTGCTACAAATCTCAGGCTATTCCATACCAGAGAGAAATTTTAGAGCACTCCATAAAACAGAGTTTTGAGGAGAAATGTATTCATACCCATCAACTGTAGGATAGCATTTTGCTGCTCTTGGTTAAGCATTTAGTAAATTCTGTGTATCCAATGGTATTCACTTGCAACAGGGTACTTAATCCTATGAACTCAGATGAACATTGGTTGTATGGATAGTTGGAAAGCAAAATGTCTTATCAATGTTACCTATTGCTCTAAAGCATTCAATTTTTTTCCCAAATATCTATGCCAACATTTGCCACAATTTTGTTCCTTCATCAGGTGGTCATGATCATTCACCATGCTAGTGTAACTACAACATAACCACATTTGCTAAAATTGTTTCTGGAGCAAAATTTCCAGGCACCTAGTGGATCTGAGTCCAATGCTCTTGCTTTCTTCACAAGGCCACCTGAGTTACCATGTCACTGAGCTTTGGGAAAACAATGTGGGAGATCTTCTATTGTACTTGTTGCTGAGTGAAGTAGTATTGCTGCCTGCCCATGATTTCTAGGCAAGAGTCCTCCCATCTCACGGACCAGCAGAAGCTCATTCAGGTGGAAGGTTACATGATATTGCTCTGTACACACTTGTAGATTTTTAGCCTCCATTTCCATCTGCTGATGCAGGTGAAAGAGTTTGGCAGCCTTCTGTCAATTAACCCCAGTAAATAAAGCCTCCTGTTCTTCCAGGGTCTTACTTGGTCTTGCATTTCCTCTAGTTTGTACTTTTTTACCCCCTTCTCAGTGTAGCTGTACACTTGGGAGAAGAGATTTAACTTACTAAAAATTGATTTAATTGTGAATCCCTTACAAGCAGCCTGTGGATGGTAGGTAAACATGATTACTTGATTTAGTGGTATTTTTTTGTTGTTGGTGGTTTTGCTTTTTTTTTTGTTTTTTCCTCTCTCCTGTGAGTCAAACATGATCCTTTTGAACTTGCTAACCAGGAGCTATACAAGCTACTGATTGCTTTTCAGTGCGTGTTTGTACAGCATCCTCAGGACCTACAAAAAGACCTTTCTTTTAGAGGTGTAAAATGATTGGGCTTTAGGTTGCCTTCAAGTGATTTTTTTCTTTTCTTCCAATTACAAAACAGTGACTGGAATATGAAAAATGATCATAATTGCTTTTTTTTTTTTTTTATGTTTCTGTGACTTATAATGAATGATGGTTGAATTATTAGGGTGTTTTTTGTTTTTTTTTTGGGGGGGGGGGGGTGGGCTAGAAACAAACCTAGATGACTGAATGAGAATTAAAAAGTACTTATTCAGGCTTTAGGAAAGTGTCAGCTAGAATTATTTTGAAGATTAATAATACGAAAATTGATATATATATATATATTTTTATAATATAGTATCTCTAACAACCAAGTGTGGGAATTAAGAAAGAACACGCCCTATAATCTCTTGTTAAACTTTCTCATCTCCCAAGCCAAATCCCATGTAGCAAAAAAACTTCATGTGGATAATGAACGGTGGAAAAAAATACTTGTAAAACCAGAAGATTTTGGACCTTTGTGCAGAATAAAATATTTAAGACAAATTTTAAATTATCTTTCACAGATTGCTGGAAGGAACATTCAGCAGCATTAGGTCTCAGCGAAGATTTGGGATTTAAATAACAATATAAACCGTAATCTCTGAGGCAAAAAAGAGATGTATATTTCTTAAAAGGCAAATAAATAAATAAATAAATACCTGATAAGGAGATAGAACCTTCTGCATTCTGTTTATTGATTGTCATTTGAAGGAAACACTCAATAAACCTTACTTAGTGAATGAGCACAAACATGGCTTGGAATACTTTTCCCCTTATCTTAATTTTTGTCTGTTCTTCTGTGCCGTATGAGTAGTCAACGTTAGAGACATTAACTGCTGATTATATTGTACATGTTCAAGCACATTGCAAAATAAATTGAATTATGCTTCATAGAATGCTGTTATGAGTAGAGATCTGAAACTAGCTACAAGGTTTTATACCAAACCTGAATTTTGCAGTGTTTTATTATATATATATATATATAAAATAATGTATCTAATATAATAGTATATAATAAATAAATACTAATAAATAGATAATATAATATAATATCTAATATCGAATAATCTAATAATGTGTATAATAATGTATATATGTATCTATATGGGTGTTCATGGTGAATATTTGAACGGGCAGTTTTCGGGAGGATAAAAGAACCTGTAACGTGAAAGATTTATATATCACCTTCAAAGTACAGCGCATGGTAAGATTCAGATTGACCAAAAGCAAATTTTATTTTAGGTCACTTGAGCGTGTTCCTGGATAGGCTGTGGCAAGCCAAGCTCTACTGAACCTAGGACTAATTTTACAGGTAAAGAAAATTTTCTGTACAGTGCACTGCTAGGATAAGGATTTCAGGAGAAAGCATGTACTCTGTAATTTATACAATAATGAAATACTCATGACTATACTTTAATTTTATTATTAAAAACACTTTTATTTTTTCCTCGTGCTCTAGAGAAGAGCATAGTCATAACATGATCCGTTAAGAAAAGAGAACAGGAGACGGCTTTCTACTTATCTAAGTCAACCCATTAGGAGAAAAAAATACAGCTAAAAATTGAGCTTTCTAATCTTTGAATTCTAAAGGGCGTCATTCACACCATGTCATCTAAGCACTTAAAACAACTCCAACTGAAATTTCAGAGGCATTTAGTTTTAAAGGACTTATCTTTATTTCGTTTTCCTCTGCTTTTTTGAAGAGGAGTAAGGGAAGAGAGAAAATGTCATATGCATGATTTCCTAAGGCAGATAATTGCTGAAGTATGAATGTCAATCATTCATGAGAAATAAATGGCTACAGTTAGGTTCAAATCTGATTTTGGGGTCTATCTATGACCATGATGAAGCACTAGCAACAGTTATAGCTCAGGTCCAACTCTCTGGGAAGATTCTAATTCTGATCAGATTATAGCAAGAAACTACAGCAGAAAGTACGTTGATTTGTAGGGGTTTTCAGGTTTAATATGAAGATCTTCATAACTTCATTACTTTTAGCAAAATCCCTTTAGAATTTAACCAAATAGGAAATAGGGTGTGAGGAGGAATCATAGAAAAATATACTCCCTCCTTGAATTTAGAAAAGGTGTACTTAGGAAGAGAAACACTACAGAAGACTTTGAAAGTGACTCCTGGCTATAGGTCTTTGTCAGACTTCTCCCAGCTACAGAGAAAGCTTTCCAAAGAATGATTTAAAAAATATTTTAGAAGAGAATAAATTGTGATATATATTAAATGAATAAGAATGTTATTTAGCTAACAGAAATTGCATTTTGATCCTTTTCAGTTATTTTTCCCTGTTTCTTAAAAATACAGCCATGTTTTTTTATTTTTTTTAACAATTCCTTGATGAAAGCTGTGTAAGTGCAGAAAACACACCGTTATATTTTAACGACTGAAACTTGAGGATGGAGATGTTTGATTTAGCTGAATGTTAGGATGTGCAGACTGTCCTGCACAGAGGGCCAATAGGTAAAGGTGGTGTTTGTGGAACTGTCTGCCACTAGTGGACACGTCCACATACGTAGTTACTGGCTGGGGCTTCTTGGGATGACAGGAGACTTGCTGAGTTTTATTTTTGTCGTTATAAAATGCTGCATAGACTTCATATATGCTGTCTAGACTACAACAACCACTTTCAGTGAAACTGGGCGGGAATAACCTATGTTGTCATCTTTCAAAAGAGGCAGTGTTTATCTGGACAAAAATTACTGGGTGTGGGAGGAAGGGAAGGTCCATCTGTTTGTAAATTATCAAAACTTGTTTAGTTCTCCTTCCCTAATATAACAAAGATAGGCTTGGCGTTAACTTGGTATATGAAATCTGCCACTGTCAACTTGGTTTCTGTTAGGGGTTCAGGAAACTTTAGGCAGATTTGCAACAAGAGAAGCTTAAATAACTTGGCTTTAACTTTCAGTTTACTTTTTAAAAGCAGTAGAAGTCAAAAAAGATTGAAAACCTGTAGCTAAAACGTAAATACAAAACACTGATTTAAAAATATATATATATATTTATAGAGAGAGACTGGCTTGCAAAGTATTTTTTTTTCTCTCTGTAATGCTCCTATAAATACAATTCTGATATTTGTAGTAAGATAAGACTGCAGAAGGAATTAGTATTGCTCTCAGAGGACCTCAAATCATTTTGATGTAGATCAGAGAGTAAAACCTAGTGGAACAGATTCTACGTAAACAAGATTCATGCAGTAAACAGCATAATACAAATGGTATTCTGTTTTAAAAATTGTATCTAGGATCCTGGCAGATGAATATGGGAGTTCACCCATTATATTAGTAAACTGAACTGGACAATTCAGAGAGGTGACTGTGAGGAGCTGATGGCACAGGCAGGCATACTGAAGTGAATAGAAACAGCAGTTAACTTTTACAAAATGAGAAGGCTTCGACTGAGGTAGGAAGGAGATGATAAGCACTGGATGCACCACCTTCAGAAGGATGTTAGTTTAGTCACTTGAAAATGAACTGTAAAGCAATTCAGTAGTGTCCCTGAGCTCAGACCACACTCTGATTTAAGAAATAGCTGCATCTAACTGACCTAGTAATGTTTTTCTTTTATGCCAAATATTTGGGTTTCCCTTCCCAGGCAGATGCTCCAGATGCTCATTTAACCTTTTCTGCAAGTATTTATGACGTATTTTATTCATAAAAATGCTATTTGATGCTATAGGTTTGCACAGTCAGTCATGCGTGTCAACAAAGCTTCACATAGCTTGTTCAATTTGTTTGTGTAATTTTAGCAGTGTCTTATAACAAATGTTATTTTGATAACTCTATTGTTTGATACACCCAAAATGTACCAAGAGCAGCTGAGTGCGTCCATGCCAGTAGCTATTATCCTATGTATATGGCTCCCTTTCTTTCAGTAGTAATATTTATGTCTCCTGTATGAGAATAGCATGGAAGAGCTTGAACCAAAATAACCTCTGCAATAAAAATAAAACTGGGAGTAAACTGGGCAGAGCGTAGTCCTCACATCAGTCTGAATTAGGAGAACCTTTCCATTTAAAAACGATGGAGGTTCGAATTTGAAAACGGGATCAAAATTAAGACTGAGTTAACGTAAACAACCAAAGCTGCTTACTTATCTGGTAAGGACAATTTGACTGTGAACTGGGTCTGGTTTGGAGCTGGATCCAGGAATCCTGGATTTCAAGCAAATGCTTGAATGGTGTGGCCCCTCTTGCAAGCAAAGCCTCTGGCCACGAAACAAGATGCATTCAGTCCTCAAGTACAAGAGTTCTGGTCTACCCAGGTACCTAATATTTCAATTGTTGTCATAATATCTCTAATCACATTAGGAGTCTCAGACATAGCAATAAAACTACACAGAGATTATCTCCAAGGTACGTTAAGCATTGCTTTGGTTTCTGTTTTTTTTCCCCTCAATGTTTAGTAACTACAAATGCATTAAATTATAAGACCTCATCTTACCGTAAACTTGATAGTTGCTTTGAGCCAGCATTACTAGAAGGATGTAGAGTAAGATATTTTTTATCAACGTGACTGGAGACTTCATTCTCTGGGCATGGTAGATGACAGGTTACTGTAGGTTTAAAAAATGCAGTTCAGATGGCCTCTTGCATCCTGTTAGGTTTGAGCTGATTCCCTTTTCTAGCTCTTCTGTCAAGACAGTGCGGAAGAAAGGGGTGGGGAAGCAATATAGTATGCAAAAATCTGATGGGTTATGCGGTAGGTTTTTTTGTGGCTGAAATGTGAACTGCTTGATCATTTCACAACATGTCAGAAGTGATCTGCAATTCAAGGCAAAGCATCTTAAACTGTATGCGGAGTCAGAGAAGGGTGAAACAAATAGAGCCAGTGATTTTTATTTTTAAAAGATGCTCTGCACTTGAGACTTCGATTTTACAAGCAGCAGAATACCAGAGGTAGAGTATGCACAATAGTATATTAAACTTGTTCAATCTTTGTGTATTACCCTAATTCAATCTTAGTTTGATAAAAGATTATCAAATTAGGAAGCTGACCTGTTAGATGTCAGAACCAGATGTCTGAATGGTCTTAATTTGTATAAATTTATGATAGCCTGCACTATGAGAGATTGAGTTGACTATTTCCAAGCCTTAGCATGCTCATGATGTTAAAACTAAGTAGCGGGGGTTTGGATTTTGTGTGCTCTTTATCAGCACTCGACACTTTTCCCTCTAAATATTTATAAAACATCTCAAACTTCTCAAAAATTTTACCTAATGCGGAGGTTCCTCATAAAGTTAGAAGCAAACAAAGGTTGAACAGGAATGTCACATACAGCAATTGGAATGCTTCATGAATTTGTGTGTCATCCTTGTGCAGGGGCCATGCTAATCTTCTCTGTATCGTCCCAGTTTTAGTATATGTGCTGCCGAAGTGAGCACCACTTCTGCTTATAATGCAAATACAACCACAGATAGAAACCAGGGAAGAAAATACTGCAGTTATAAAATCCTACGTTAACACAGATGTTTGTTAGAACATAATATATACATATATGTGATATTTTGGAGGGAATAATTTCCAAAATTTCCCAGTTAGAAGTGCCTGGTCCAGTCCATGATGTTCATGAGAATCATACTGATGTTTGTGAGGAAATAGTCTTACAAATATTGCAAACTGGTGTAACTGAAAAATATTTATGAAAGAAAACTGGAGTGTAACTCCACCCACACAGCAGGATTCCACCGAAGACAAAATACTAGTAACGCAGATTGTAGTTCTGAATAGTGAAGACATCTAGTGGCTGAATCCATAGCCAGCTTAGACAGTAAAATTGGTCATTAAGGGATGTGCTTCTGTCAGTGTAATTTCTGGTTGTGTTAATGCTGATTTAGGCAAAGTTTATGCCAGAAATGTCATATCAGTATTTGACACTTTATCTTTGCTTTCTCGTTAGAAAGATGAAGTTTTAATCAGGGAGCAAAACAAGCAGGTAAAATAATCACTCAAAAATAGGCAAATAATGCTTAAATTTCAAGTTTGTTCCTCCTGTTTTGATGAGAACCAGGAAAGACCTTGAGGGATGGGAAGGGGACTCATTACTACCGTCCAGATCCTTGTCTTGTTAGAAAGCCCTAGGGCATTTCTAATGTTCTTTGACCCTTGTAAACTTTTTGGAGTTTTAATTCTAGCTTTAGACAACTAGTGCTTGTGGTTTGATCCCTATTTATGTTGTTAAATGTTTGAGGGACTTCCTCAACTTCCTGCAAAAAGTGGAAGAGTAATGTGAAGGGAAGATCAGCAACTGGTTTGGGCTGAGACTTTTGCTACTGACTCAAGTTTTTTGAAAAGGCAAAGGTTTGTCTGTTCTCTAGGGTGTTTTGAGATTAGATGTCTATATGGATAATTCCTTGTTGGTAATGTCAAAGTGTTCAGAAATGTAAGATGCGTGCTCTCATAGAATATCTCATGTTGGAAGGGACCCACAAGGACTGAGTCCAGCTCCTGGGTCCCCAAAGGACCACCCAAAAATCAGACCATGTGTCTGACAGCAGTGTCCAAACTTTGCAGGAAAGGTGAAGGTGGTCTCAGTCGCAGGAAGGAGCACGTGTTTCCTGTACAATATGTAGCATATGTAGGTGGTTTATGAGAATTCTTCATTTTGTATTATTAATAGTAAATATCTTATGCACTCATCTATGTTTTTGGAGCCCTTTTCTTGAAAAGAATTTGGCAAATGTGACTTCTATTACCACTGCTTACATTGCATTATTATTTTTTTTATTTCCTTTCTGTTGAACAGTAGGGGGTTTTTTGGTTGGTGTTGTTTTTGAGATTCTGCCTAAAGATGTCAAAGAACTTGATTTTTATCACATTTCTTGTTAAGACTTTCTTACCTCCTTGAGACATTCCTGGAAGCTTTATTTTATTTTTTTTTTATTTTTATGGCAATAAGTTAGAAATAATATTTTTAATATATCTTTAAATGGTAATTTATATCCTAATTAAAAAAAAAAAAACTCCCTGAATTTAGGACACTAAAATACTAAGTTCTGCTTTAAACACATTTCAGAGATTTTCCTGTATATAAAACACTTCACTAAGAAAATATAAAATAACTATAACTTAAACATAAAAATATAAGGTAACTATTCATGAAAGAAGGGAAGGACAGTCCTAATCTGACACTGTGTAACAAGGAGAGGGAGGAGTTTATGCCTTTAATTCAAGACAAGATCGTTTGAAGATGGCTGAAAAAGATGTCACTAGATGGCACTGACTTCCACTGTGTGCAGTAACTTCTTTGCTATATGCAAATCAGACCTCAGCTGAATCCTAGCAGACACCGCGTCTTTCAGGAAGGAAGATAATTCAGTGCAATACAAATGCAACAATTAGCACAGTTATGCGTGTGCTGGACACTACTGTCAGAAGGGGTTCCAAGAACACAAAGTCAAGTTTGGACAGTCTTAAACATTGGAGGATTGCTGTTAATAGAAGCTTTCTTCACCTGATTCAGTCCACTTGGTCATGTCTGTTTCTTCTTTCCTGTACGTAATTGGGGGAAAAACTTCTGTGTAATATGTAATGCTCCTTCTGTTCCACTTCAGTTTTCCTTCTGACAAGACAGTTTGTGTTTTGGGTTTCTATTCTCCCTTTTTCCAGGTAGTTAGGCATTGACCTCTGATCACACACATGGCATTTAGATAGTGGCCTCCAGTAAGTCTGCTGAAAATTACCTTCATAACACTATATGAAGAAGATTTAGTATCTTCAAGAAATGAAATAATTTAGTCTCTCAGCAAACTTTTTCCATCCAGCTACTTGTTTGTTGCTAATGATCATGCAGCTCGCAGCATGTGTCCCTGCGGCCTGTTCCCATCTCGTATTAGTGTAACTCACTGCTGAACGAGGGATCGGTTACTTCTTTTCTTTACAAGCTTCTCCCTTTATCACGAGGTTTTCTGCATCTCCCTGCTCTTCCTGAGCAAATTCAGTTTAAGCAGATGAGCTAGGTTTCGATAAATTGGCACGTGTATATCTTGGGTCAGGTTCTAAAGTGCAGGATGAGCAAGGGCCTGAAGGCTCTTGGCAAGGCTCTTCGTTCAATAAGGTGAAGGTTAAAAAGATGCTCAAGGTTTTGTCGTACGTAAAATGCCTCAGTAAGGGCAAGCATGGGTATTCCAGCTATTGGATGCATTTTATGGTAATGACAGGTTTCAGAAATAAGGGGAGAGAGGAAGCAATTTAAGGCTAATTATGAAAGAATTAAAGTGAGGCAGTCTCATTTACTGTAGTGAAATCTAATACTGAATATGGGAGCTATTTTGTACACTGAAGGACAGATTAAAAAACATTGAGGCAAACCAATATATAAAGAAACCCTAACAGCCTCTAAAGGTCCCAATTATTTTTTTCTCCAGCTTCGAACAGAAATGCTGAATGACACTCTCTCTCCCCTGCATTGCTATAAGATACTTTATTGGTTAACTGAAAAAAAATAAATCCTTATTTTCCTCAGGAACATAGTGGTTCTTATGGAAGGGAAAGATCAGATAGAGAAAGTATCCACTGAGTGATGGTAGGAACTTCCTAATGAATGTGTGCTCTTATTTAGTGCATGGAGCACAAGATAATAGAAGAGTACTGGTCGCTTCACTGCACTTAAGTAGTCCTCTGGTCTTACATCCTGTCCCTACCTGTGTGCTGCTGAGCTGGAAAAGACACATAGAGCAAGTACCGATATACATCTAAATTAGGAATTTAAATTGCTTGGGTTGTTTGGCTCAGCTGATGACAGGTTTTACAGACGAACTGAAACCAGTAATCTCCCTTATGGCCTCCTCCAGCTCTAGCTGAGAACTTCAAACAAGACGGATGTTCTTTTGCAAGACTAAATCTTCATTTTTTTTCTGTTTTCTGAAACTGAAAGTGAGCATGTAGCTGGGAGACTCAAAAGCTCATCTCAAAAATAGATGAGACTGAAATGGATATTCAGGATTTTTTAATAATTTTATTTTATACTTAATTTTCTATTTTATACTTAATACAATTCTATTTTGTACTTGATCTATAACGCTTAGGATTGTTCTTGAGGCTGCCCTCTGACAAGCCTGAGTGACAATTGCAGAAGCTCTCTATCCCATCTCAGAGTCTGTACCTTGTGCTTGTGAGATGTGCTACCATCTGCTTTTGAATACAAAAGTAGTGTCCTTACCACTGGAAGACCCATAAATTCCAGACCCCTTGTAGACAGAGAGAAGTTGCAGGATAGGCAGAAAAAAGTCCTTACCTGACTTAAGCAGAACTTCCACAGACTATCCTCCAGTCTCTGCTGTCCAGCCTACGTAAATGACAAATGCCAAACCTAACTAACAGTATAAATGTGGCCTGAAAGCAGTTATTGTAGATGTAGCCCTACTGCACCTTGGATATGGGTTAAACCATGTGATTCACTTAGGAAAGTAAATTGTCATTGTAAGAATTTAGCAAGGCTGAGTTAGCAAACTTTAAACGCATACCTCACCTGATTCTGCAGCAGCTTCCACACGCTTTCTTACCGATGCATTGATTCAGCAACTATACGTAACCTTCTTTCAAAGAGGAATTACCCATGCAAGAAAACTTTACAAAAGGGTATGTTTACTTCTCTTGTGCTTTTCCATTTGGTATAAGGGCAACAAAAAGCAACCTGATTTAAAAGGGCTGACACCTGAACATGACTGAGAATAGGAAATTAATGATTAATAAACTCATGAATCAAGGGGCTGCAGAAGTTTCTCACTGATCTATCACGAGATGTCAAGCCAATGAAGAATTCAGGAAAAGGACCTTGAAAATAATCAAACCCCCCACTTGATTATTTTGACAGGCTTAAGTTTTTGCTCTTTTTTTTTTTTTTTAAGTCTGTAAGGGAGTCAGAGATCAAATGCTGACCTTTTTGCGGGTAGTTTGGAAGGACCTGATTGTTCCATGTTGCAGAAGCCCTTCCTGAAAAGATCTGAAGCATTAGGCAGCTACAGCATCCTATACCTACAGATCACTTACTGTAATTTCAAAATGCATAGCAATTATTTCACTCAGCATTCACTTGCAACCGGAGGCGTGATTAGGGAATTTCTGTCACAAGGAAAAGTCACATACGTGACTGGCAACAGGGATTCTGTATATTCAGTCCTGAAACATACTTCAGTGTGATTGTATAGATGCATCAGCAGTCAACCTGCATCAACAGTCAACCTGCATCAAAATAGAGCAATACTACTTCAAGCTAAAACAACGGCATGGGCACATCTTTCCTTTGCAATGTCACCAACCATTTCCACTGCCTTGCGTTCCTGTTGTATTTGAACTGCCATGATTTCTTTATCTGCTTTCTTGTTGAAATAAGAGATCATGCATAAATTCTATGAAAAAGGAATTCCTTTATTTTTTAAAAAAGGACCATTTTTCCATTACCAAATGAAAACTTTACAAAGTAAAGTATTTCTCTTCCAATAGTATTTTAATATAAAAACTTAAATCACTTTCTCTGGTCTTTCTGCTCTAACAGGAAGCCTGGTGGCACTGCAGGAAACTGAACCCAGATAGTTTCAGCCGCACTCTAGTACCTGACCATAGGTTCAACACTTGTTTCAATAAAACCAGTTCTGCGGCCACTTACCAGAAGCAAAACATCCTTAACATCAAAGCAAAAATACAGCGTCTTCACTAGCCCAGAAGAGACTAAACTCTAATAGCATTATTACAATGAGAAGCTTTGTTAAAAAAAATTTATTTTGAAAGTTAGACACAACCTTAGAATTGTACAAAGACAAGAAGCACTCAAATTACACAAAAAATTAGCAGTGAGTACAATGCGAACACAATAACAGTGAGTCTTGCCTCTCTTTATATGCAAATATAAATAGAGTTAATCCTTGCCAAACTTCCAGCTTTTTTTTTTCTCCTGAAAACCAGCTGATTACGCTGCGAAACCTAGCAGAGAGCATTTCACTGTTCAGTTCAACAGAATTGTTAAAAGGGGCTCTGACTAAAAATAGTCCTTCTATCATGAGAATATCCCATACTTTGTAGAACCAAGTTTCTCTCTCAATTGAAAAACAGCTTTCCCTTTCATTATGTCCAATCTGTCACCTCCTATAAGGACCTGCCAAATTACAGGCTTCAAAATGTTTAAAAATACTAGAACTCACGTTTTTTTCAAGAACATGCAAGCTGAAACTAACATGGTGCACACACATAAGTAGTCACAAAACAGAGAATGTTCCTTTTGTCTAGTATTTTACTCTTTGAAAGTATTGTTCTGAGAAAAGCACTTCAGAGTCATTTTAGCAGTGAGTTGGCTAAACTAATGTAAGTACATGGTCAGAGTAGTTTTTTGTTGTTGTTTTTTAAATTACACTTAATTTCAAATATATTAATAAAACCACCTGAAAAAACAAGTATCCCTTATAGCCTGTCCCTTTCAAACGTACGTATGACAAAAAGTAGAAGCTGCTAACATCCTCCCTTTACTTCTGAGAGTATTCTTTATAGGAAATAGATGGAAAAATAACACAATGTTCTTGCAGAAAAAAGCAAAACCCCATAGAGACTGTTAAACAACGTAACCACAGCCTCTGTGGTAGGAATTTGTTATTACTTAGTTTTAGACATACCAGAAAACCTCGGCTGTAAATCTTCCCTAAGATCAATACTAATTAAGTCAAGGTTATGCTTTATCCAACCACAGCCACAACAGCAAAATTATGGTATGAACTTGACTATTTGCAGGACTCTAGTTCCAAGACTGAGTGGAACCATTTTTATTTTAAAAGAAAACAACTCTTAACTGTCTTATTCATGATTTGGGCTATGGCCATGAATATAAACTCACTTACTATTCTTTCTAGCTTACCTAGAAGTACTTTATTTCTCATTGTTTTACCTCGTTATAAACATATGTTGCATATAATTTGGTATCTTGATTTTCATGAAGCTTCAAAAATGTTTTTATTTATTTATTTATTTAACATAAATATTCCACTAGTAAGACATCTCTGTCCTACAAACTGCTGTGCATTGCAATTCATACAGTTCTATTCAAAATTCCTATGATTTACTTCCAAGCTGTTGTAAGTTGGTAGCCTATGGCTACACTGATAAGGTTCCTCACCAGGCTCATACTCTCTGCAGTAATTCTGCATTAAAAATACATTGAAACTAAATAATTTCTCAAAATACTTACAGAATTGTATTCTGTATACGGAACCTAAATTTACAGACTACTTTGTAAGTTGGGAGTAAGCTTTTGATAAACTAGGTGGTGAAATATAGCTTTGCCTTATTGAGGATGACTGATTTTATTTTTTTATCAAAAGCTGTCGATACCACTACCTTTTATTTTCAATTTATTTATTTATTTTTAATGTCATGGGAGGAGTATAGGTAATGTTATCATTAGGTTTTTCAAAATATCTGTCAGTTTGCAGGTCCAAGGAAAAACATACACTCAATTCTGCCTGAAATGGTTATGGGGTGTAGCCTGGGAAGTCCCATGTTAGCAAAGACTGAGCTAACTAGCACAAATCTGTATCTTTTAATCATGCTGTTCTTCTCTCAACGCTTTTGTTTAGTGGAAGCCTGTTTTCTCTACACTTCTTTGTTCCTTGTTTGCTTCAATTCTAAGATAGCATTCATAAGGTGAAAAAAAGATTAAAGCAAGGATATCGTTTCACTGTAATGAGACAGCAGCTGTAAAAGAACACTTTAAATTATTGTCAGGACAGAAAAGGCTATTGGCAGTGTACCTTTCTCTTGGCTTAAGAAAATTTATAAAACAGTTCTAGCCCAAGGCAGTTCATGATCTTAAGCAAAACTCTAGCTTGTGCAATAGCAAATGATATTTGGGAAGGCATATTTTAATACCTAGGATTAGAGAAAAAAAAAAATCACTACTGTTATTTGCCTGAAGTTCTAAACCAGCAACCAATATCATTGACAGGATTGCTGTAACCGCATCAAGTCCCACTACCTTCAACAGGGACCAAAGGTGCAGCGGTGTACTGAGTACCTGCGTGGTGGTACACATGGATAGGCAGCCTTCTGCTTTTTACTTTTGTCCATTTGTTCAAACTCTTCACAAAGCAGGAGACCTGGTTATAATGTAACACCATCTGCATTTCTTCAGGAGCTAATTGCATAAAACCCAGCTGTTACTAAGTATTATAAGTCTCTTTTAATCCAGCAGAGGAGAATCTGCTCTAGAAACAGCCAAGGAAACACAATGCACAGGTTATTTTGTCTCTTTTAGCAAATACTTAGTATTGCTGTAAATATCCTGAATAAAAGAAATAACGAGAAACAGATGCTGTGAAACTCTACTGGGGAAAGGAAGCTGACCAGAACTACTGGCTCCGCTTGGGGGAGTTAAAAGCATGCTTACACTGCTATACCGACTGAGTGGAGGATTTCTATGCTACTTAGAAGATGCTTGGCACCTCCCTGAATCCAGAGCGTTTAAAGAAAATCTAGGACAGGCAGAAGTTGGTCATAATCCAGCACTTCGCACAATGCTCCCCCCTTCCATTCAAAAACTTCATCGAGTACCTATGTGGAGTGGACTATTTGGCATAACCATTTGGAATAGCTTAGTAATAGCTTACTAGATTTGGGAGAGAATATTATTGAAATTCTTCAATTTACAATTTTACTTTTTGCCAGTTCAATAGCTGTGATCTTGGCACAGTGTAAGAAATATAGCCTGGGTGTACAATTCCAGTATAGCTTCAAAGTATATATGCGTTCCTATTTGCTCGTGCAGCTATTGGATAGCCTTCCTTTGTGGTAACTATTCTGAAAACTATTTTAATAATTTTTACCTCCTTGGACTGAGGTCAAGGCCAGAGAAGTAGAGCAGCTTCAGGGAGAGCTGGAGGAGCCTGTTCTCCTGTGCACCTTATAAAGCTCACCCAACTCCACTATTTAGTGCCTCTCCCACCCCCAATTTAGGTTCGGCATCTTCTGTCCTGCTGGTAAGAAAAAGGCATTTTTCTCCTCTACTAAGATCTTGGTCCAGTGTAAGATTCATTTGACAGCAGCTGTGCTGTAAACCACTCTCAGTTACTGGTTTGTCCATTCAACTTTCAAAGATTGGCACTGGAACCAAAGGGAACATGTTGAACGGAGAAAAGGAAACACTGATTTAAAAGAGCAGGCATGGTAAACGTTCAAAACTCCTGGCTTTATGAGAATAGTGGAGTTCAAAGGTCAGTACACGAGAACAGCTATATAAGCTAGATAACGAACGCATCTGCAGTTCCATCAAATAGGGTAAGAATATTATAGAAGAAAAATGTTTCCTGCTTTAGAATATAAGCCAACTTGACTAGGAATTTGCAATAATCCTCCCCCAACAGATCAGTTATATTTAACTAACCATTCTTATAGCTTCTTGCATTTCAAATGCGCAGCACTTCTTGGTCACTCACGGACAGGATACTGGACAAAGCAATCCACTGACATGATTAACAATTGCTACTGTGTCCTCTTCCTTGCATGCTAAGATGCACGGTTTCGGTAAGTGAGGTCCTCCATCCAAGTGCCTTTTTCTCAGCATCAGTTACAGCTGGACTGAACGTAGACAGGATGTATGCCAGGCACCTTCCCTACATTCAACACGAGTTCTACGTCAGCGTAGTTCTGAAGCCTACTGCAGGGTTAGCAACAGTCTGCGGCATACCGCTAAGTTCACAAATAGATTGTCATTTCTACAATAATACAAAATATCTTGTAAAACCAATATGTAACACTGTATATATGCATGAATATAAAAATAAACCACACCATCAATATGTAAGACTTCACAACGATGATGAAAAAAACAGTCTTCTCAACGATCTTCGGTGTTGATGAGTTGGTTCTCATTGTCATACCCGTCAGGCAGGTACGCTTTCCTTAGCTGGTCTGACTTAGGTATCGAACTACCATTCTTGACGTAGCGAGACAGGAAGGCTCGCACAGAAGGATGATCGGCCTTCTCAAGCGGAATATTCGCTTCCAGGCACATTTTCACAAAGTCCTGAATGACGCTGGTTTTCTCTGTTTGGGCAGTACTGTTGCACTGAAGGGAGGCCGTCAGAGTCCTTTGCTTCTTCCTGACGTTCTGTTCTTCAAACTCCGCCTTCCGCTTTGTGTGTGTTTTTGACTTGAGGTGGTCGTTGATTGCAGACTTGCGAACGTGATTCAGAACCACGTTGCAGGAAGTACAGAAGAGTTTTCCTCCATCCTCATGAAGCTCGCTGCCAAACTCAGTTACACGATCCTGAGGAGTTACATACAGAGCAGTCTTCGAGCGGTTACGTGACGGAGCGGACTTCACTCCGAATCGTTCCATTGCTGCCTTCAGTAAGCTCTACCCGTAAAGCTGAAAAGAATAAAATAAAACGCTGTTAAAGCATGCTGGTGATTTCAATCAAATAGTACTACGTACAGTCTAGTCAATATCCAGCATAGTGCTCATTGCTATCTAAAAGCCACTTACATGTAAGACATTTGTGAAACTATCATTGAACAGTTCTACATCTTCAAATAACTTTGGAGAGGGAAGTTCGTCATGGGTCAGTGTAAAATATTTTTTAGTTTCTACAGCTACAGAGCTCAATGGAGTCCTTAAACTTCATTTGTTCATCACTGAAAGTCATGCAAATTTGTTTTTTCATCAAGGTGGTTTTTATCCTTTATTTTTTGAGAGAAAGGGTGCTTTCTTAATATTTAAACACATTTAACAGTTTACTAGTTATGCTGAGTCACTATTTTTCCATTGACCTCCTGAAAATCTGTATTACATCTGTTAGCAAAAACTCAGGTGTCCAAGTATCAGGCAAGAAGTCCACTCCGTCCCTTACAAAGACCAGTAAAAACACCTAAGCTTTGACGGCACTCATTTGGGAGTACCCTTCAATTTTGCCCCTGCCTCAAACCCTAACTTAGAGTCAAAGACAAACTTAGAGGCCTCTAACTTAGAGGCTTAACTTAGAGTCAAAAGCGAATCGTCTCGTCATTGCAACTAGAGATTGCAAAGAAACTGCAACAAAAGCAGTCTACTGTGAACAGAAACTTGCATATGCACGTTTCAATTCCAAAGCAAAACATTTTTTTTTTCCAAAGAAGGCACCTTCTCTAAGAAAGGTAACTGATACATAGACAAGACAGCTGGACTGTTTTGAACATCACTCTAAATTATGTTATTATCAAAGCAAGCAATAATCTAGCCTAATATACTAAAATGAACCAGGACCTATTTCTTTTCTTTGTTGTTGGAAAATGTAGGAGCTGGTATAAATCTCATCCCGGATAATTTAAGTCTTTTTCAAAGTTCAGGTTTGATTTTTTATTTTTTTTTTTTAAACAAAATAGTATTGACTAAATTAACTACCCACTTCCAATTAAAAAAAGTTTCTTAAAAATTCCATGGCAAATATTTTGAGGAAACATAACAGGATGCCCAACATTTATTTATGGGTATGAATGACTTCAAGGAATTTAGGATTACCTGTGTCCATTACAAGAAGGAATGAGCATCTGAATACCTCTAGATATACTGTTCTCTGCATTTACTTTGTTACACACAGGTTGCTGTTGCAACATTTTAAAAATACGCCTTTAAAAGACCGAATTTGCTGACTAGCTTAAAGTTGAGCTTGTCCAACTGTAAGGACTGAATAGTTTTTGCTGTCCAGAAGGCCATTGACTTGCTCTGGGAAAAGGGTAAACAAACAGAGAATTCAGTCTTCAAGACAACAAGAACACATATCACTCCACTAAGAGATGACAACCTTTTGAAAATTGGAGGCAAAGATCTTGCTACTAGATATTTTCTTAGTTTTTTTTGAAGTAATTTGCTACTTGCCAGAACCATCAGCCTTGAATGATACTGCACAATGAATGTGACAGATTAAGATAACTTTTTTCATTATTTTGGATCTATCCACACAACTTTCATAGGCGACCTAGTTTCCTGAAATCAATGCTTCAACAAGTCTTACCCCAAAATACAGTTGCCACTCAGGAGTTTGACATGTCTGAACAAATGATCTATGAAACTAGGCGTCTGCAGTTACGCTACATCAAAATTACGAGCAGCAGTTCTGTGAACTGCGCAAATGGTGAAAAAGGGGATGATTTTCCCAGTCTGAAGGTTTGGCGTGGATTGTTTAGTGCCTGAACTACGACTGGGCGAAGGTGTGCATGCAGACAGGGCGCCAAGAGGGCCGCCCCACCTATCCTCTGGTACGCTTTCAAGCGAGCCGAGGCTCTCAGCAGCAGCAGGAGCCCCGCAGGAAGCCGAGGACCCCGGTTCCCCTGAAACCACTCACGCTGGCGACGGCAGCATGCGGCGATGTGCTGACGGGAGCGCTCCAGGTGCGGAGGCGGAGGGCGGGCCGGGGCTGCGGGCTGTCAAACGGCGCCGGCTGCTCCGCTGCACCCCGGGCAGCCCGCGGGGGGACGGGGGGCGCCTCCTTATCGCCGCGCCTACACACACACACACACACACACACATATATATACACACACCATAAATATACACCCAGCGCCTCCATTCCGCACCTCGCCCGGCCCCTGCCTCCCCGTCACCCCCGAGGGGAGACCTCCCCCCCCGCCCCCCCGTCCGCCATTTCCTGCGCCCCCCGCCCGGCCCGTCCGTTACCCGCCGTTAGCGGCCGTTACCGCCGCGGCCTGCCCGCCGCCGCGCAGGCAGCCGGCCCTACCCAGGCTGGCGGCCGCGGTAGGCGGGCCCTAGCAACCCGCCTAGCAACCGCCGCCGGGGAGGGCGGGGCGAGGAGGGAGGCCGACGCCGATTGGCTCGCTGCGGCGGGGCGGCGGGGAGACGGGCGGCTCGCCGGCCCAATGGAGTGCGAGGGGAGGGAGGCGGGGCAGGGGGAGGGAGGCGGGCGGGCGCGGCCGGACGTGAGCGCGCGGCGGGGGGCGGCCCTTCCGGCGGGGCAGGGAGGGGGCCGCTGGGTACGCGCAGGGCGGCGGGGGCAGCATGGCGGAAGACGAGAGCGACCAGGAGGCGGAGCGCCTCAGCGAGGAGCTGGAGGCCCTGGCGCCGCCGGGCCCGCCGCCGCCGCTGGGCAGCCAGGCCTACTGCCGCCGCTTCTGCCAGGTGGGCGGCAGCGCTCGCCTGGGGGCTCCCGGGGTGGGGGGAGCCGGCCCGGCCCGGCCACGGGCTGTGGGGAGGGGAACGGCAGCTCCGGGGGGGGGGGGGGAAGGAAGGGGGGAAGGAAGGGGGGAGCTCCGTGCTGGGCCCCGGGGGGGGGGAGAGTGGGGAGGGGCCTGCGGGGTGGGGGGGGAGGGCGGGGGGGGGGGGGGGGGGGGTGGGGGGGGGGGGGGCGCCGTGCCCGGGGCCGCCCCGGCCGGTGGGACACGTGGGGGAGGGCCTCGGGGCCGCTCCCGGTAGTGAGGGCTCGGTACCCGGGGTGCTGCCTCCCCCCTCTCCCCCGGCCCGCAGCGCGTCCTCGCACCCGGCCGCCCCGTGCGGAGCGCCAACAGGTTGCCGCTCCTGGTTGCTGTCGCCGGCAGGTGCTGGCTGCCACGGGGGTGGCACCCGGTCCGTCCCAGCCGCCGTGCTTGCCCTTCTCCAAAGCACGGCCCGGGCGGTGTTGGATGGAAGCGCTTCGTTTCGTCAGCTCCTTGGACATTTACCGCTGCGCCTGTTTTCTTCCATTTCAGTAAAGGGGTTTCTCGGTTATTATTTTGTGTTCCTAACCCTTAGTGGAACACTTAATTGACACGTTATTTATTGCAGTTTTTGTCTGAAACTGTCTCAGCGTACCGCTCAGTAAGCCTCCAGGCTGCTTTTTGGTTTTATCTCAGTGCTCTTATTATTTTCTGTTCATCAGCGTGTATATCTATTCTGTATGAACTTAGCGCATCCGTCTCAAGACCCGTGAGGCCAGTAAAAAGAGAAGCGAATGTTTTTGGAAGTGTGGTGTAAATCACAGAATCACACTGTGGTTCTGTAAGAAGGGACAACTGTATTTCATTAAGTTGGCAGGTTGGAAGGATACACAGGCTTCTGTCAAGATTACAAGTTTTATCTTAAATTTTTCTAGCCGCGCTTGCTGCATGTTGAGCTCATGCTGATGAGGAAGTGGAGGCAGGGTAATAGTTTCATATGCTAATGCCAATCCCATTTCCTAGACAAAGGTAGGAATTAGTGGGGAAGAGGACAAGACCAGGGGATGAATTTCCCTATGAAACGGTTGTATCACAGTTATTGACGGTAGAGTATCTGTCACTTGACCTTGACTTCTCTTGCAGTTTCTTTTGTATAGCAGGAGTGCCAGGCCCTCTCCCCTACTTTGTTTTGCTTCTAGTTTATGAACTCTTCGTGTGGGCAGCCAATGTTGAGAGTTTATAAAGGGCTCAGTTTCTTTTCTTTTAAATTTATTTTAAACAATGCGTAGTTGAAATAATCTGGTTGAAAGTGAGATAATATAATAACGCTTTGTCTCCAGGGTCTTTTCTTGTTGGAATTTGGCCTGGTGATCAGCAGTAATGTGCTCACTCAAAATACGGTCTTCCATGTTTTGTTTAAGCACGTTTTGTAATAATGGATTCCTCTACTGATTTAACTGTGTAAATGCAGGGTCTCAACTGGTGTAGTGTGCTAGCATAAAAAGCTAGTATTTGCATGTAATCTTTTGTGGCTTTATACCCAGTGAAGTTGCACGTGCTCTACGTGAGCTCGTTTACCCTCAGGTTGGCAGTGGGATGGATATTTGTGTCTCTCCATACGTGGACGTACAGAGGGCTCGTAGACTCTTGGAGTATTCAGGAAGCGATGGAATGTGTTTGTGTTTACTTCTTCAGAAAGTATCGTAAATGTATGTCAAGTTTAGGTCACCTTTTTCTTGTAGCATTTCTTATAAAGGGTGATTTCTCATTTAAATCATGTTATTTGATTAGGTGTAGCTTTCTTTTCTTCCAGGTATGTCTCTTAGTGTAGTTTTTTCTCTTAGCTTCTATAGTTTGTTGGATCATGTTGCTTTGTATTTTTCTGTCCAGAGCTTCTGGCTGTTCTGCAGATCGAGCCTCCACCTCATTCCACCCCACACTGATAACACAATTTTGCTTGTCCTAATGTTTTTTTGGCGCTAATGCACGTCCCAGTTTGCGTAGTGTGTTCCTCTTGTTTTGTGTCAAAAGTTGAGGGGTGATTGTAGATAGTTACTTAGCAATAATACTGTAGGCTTGAACTACCTGAAATAAACATTTTTATATTTCAGAATAACTGTCCATGTGTGTAGCCAGTAGTTATATAGTTACATTGCTGTCTTAAATGTGCACGCATCCATGCTTCCCAGAGCTGCAGCAAAAACAAAGCAAGGCGTAAAGCCTTTTCAGTCCGTTGAGTCTTTTAACGAAGGTGGAAGCAAAGACCTTCTGACTGATCTTAGAGTAAGAGATTGACCTAGACCCTGATAAGCGTTAATGTGCACATCTTTTGTTCCAGAAGTCTGTTAAAAAGGTGAGAAAAATCTGTAAACAGCCAGTTGGGTGCTCTGGAGGCCTGGAGTATTGCAGCTGAACTTCGCTTTCAGACAGTTGATGAAGTAACAGTTACCAAAGGTGACTCTGGATTATCAGAGCATTTGCCTAAATGTGCACCTCATCACAATTCAGCGATACAAGAACCAACTCGGAATGTGGCGACGCTAAAGCCGTGTCTGCTTTCTGGGATCTGTTTCGGTGTTGTAGGTAGGCACGGCTGCACAGTGCCATTACGCCCTGACCCTTCCAAGGCAAATGGAACAAAATGTTTTCTTAGGTTACTTGAGGTTGATAACATGGGGAAGACAAAATCAAGATTCCTGTGGCTGGGAATGAAGAGAGACAATTGGAAGATAAGTGCCCAGTTGATGCATCTGTGTTTCCTTCTAAGATTGCTGATTGGGCATTTCTTCGTGTTTATAAAGTTCGCTGTGTATTGGAACAGTGTTGGGGAAAAACAAGTCTAGTGTTCCCAGCTTTGGCAAGCAAAAGAACGAGGCGTCTGTGACTAGTAGAAATTTGAAAGGTGGTACCTAGGAGAAACCCCAGTCTAAACGTTTGCAAGATTTTCCTGAGCTCAACTGGTTCTGTCACATGCAGAATTCATAATTCTGTTCAGATTTATCAGGGACTCCTTCCCTGCCTCTGTGACCGGAGTCCTTGGGAGCTTCCCATGTGAGGGAGAAGAAACAAAGAGGGGCAGATAAAGTAGTGTAGGCAGTTGCTTTTGCTGTGAGCGTGGAGGGAGTGCTTCTATAGTTAGAAGGATGAATTTGATTTGAGAACAAACCTTAGCAGCCAGATGGAAAGTGAACATAGCTTGCTTTGTTGCACTTGACGTGGCTGTGGCTTTATCAACTAGCTTGGAATCGCTTATTCTCTACAGAGACTTTTCTCATAACATCAAGTACTATCAAAATATTACAGTTTACACCCAGCATTTCTGTAGTTGTCCACATGGCTGCATAACTCTACCAGGTGTTGTTTTCTTGTTGTTCAGTACTGACTCAAACAAACACAAGGTGATTCTGGTGTAAAGTAATGCTGTGAGGGCTAAATGCTACTTGATCTTCTTTCACTGGGGCATCAGCTTACTGCCTTCCAATATGAGCTGACCTCCTGAAATAAAGGTTGCCTGGTTTGCTTACGTGAATTGGTGGTATCTTGAGTCACTGCTAGAAAAGCAGTTCTTGGGTTTATAAGTTCAGAAGCGAAGAATTAAAACTTAATGCAGTAGAGAAGATGGTGGTTACTGGATTTATTACAGTACACATACAAAAAATGAAATCAGTGGTATATGGCTTAACCACCATCTGTATCTATACCACTGTGTCTGTTTCAGTGTCTGCATTATGTTGTGTGGACAAACGTAGAAAAATACACGCACATTTGAATGTACTTCCAACTTTGGGATTAATACACTTTCATAGTTGTTGCCATGTGCTTAAATTTGATAGTATTTGCACTTGATTCTTACTTTGATCTTCAAGACAGTAGTTGCTAAGTTGCTCTTATATTTTATACAGAAAAGGCTTTAGGTTTTGCCAAACTTATCTATCATTAATTTTGGACTATTGGCTATTGGGATACATTTGATATCCATATGCTGCTGCTTTACAGTTTAGTTACAGAAGTCTTGCTGAGCTGAGTGCTAGTAATGACAAGTGATCTCTTCAATTTCTTTTAAGCTTTTTTCTCTTTGAAAAGGTATAATTTGAGCCAATCGTTTTCTCTTGCAGTGAGGTGTGGTGTTCTAGTTTTTTTTTTCTGTAGCTTTTTGAATAAAAAAACTTTATAGTTAGTGGGTCAAGTTTTGAGAGCACCATTCCAAGTCAGATTTGTCTTATTTGACAGACATTTTTAGTTTTCATAATGTGTGATATTGCTAATTAAATTAAAGAGCAAATCATACTGTCTGTAATAACTAAATTAAAAAAGCATCTAAGAATACCATGCTGATTTGAAACACATTTGAAAGTTTGTGTGTTCTTATTTTTTTTTTACTGTGTCTTTCTCCTTTTGGCTGGGGAAAAAAACGAGTGTGTTCAATTTGCTACCAGGTAGCAGCTTAGTATTGTGCTGCTTGAGATGCAGGCTTAAAAAGAAATCCTTACAAATTACAAGTGGTAAGCACCATTTACTCCCAAGCTTAATGCCGGATGTAAGCTTCAGTTCTGTTAATGATGACATGTCTGCAAAGAATGGTATTGGTGGTGGCACTGTTTCCTTTCTCACTTGATTAGAAACCTGATAAGCCACATGTAGCATACCTGGTTGTTTTCAGTCAACTTTTAGGGAGAATTCGGGAGGAGGAGCAGTTGATTTGCAGCTTCTTTATTTGCAGATTGATTTATTTGTACACTGAAGGAGGCAGTCCTTAGTGCTGTGGCCTTACCATTAACATTATGAAGTCTTTTCTTATTCACATACTGATTCCCTCTTCATAGTCTCCTCAACCTCTGTGTCTGCTTTATCTTGAGAAATCACCTCCCATGCTGTAAATATTAACCCCTTCTTTCAGCTTTTAGAAAACGGATAGGTTTCTGGGATTTTAGCATTATCTTGTTTTCATTCCTTTGTGTTTGTATACTTCTCAGGATCATGGTAATGTTTTACTCCTCCAGTTCTCCGGAACTTTTTATGACTCAGTCATCAGCTTCTTTGTACTGCTTCTTTTCCAGTTTATAACGCCTTCTCTCAAAGTTTAGCTTTTGTAGGAAAAATAAGCTTTCCAGTTTTGTGTGGAAAAATGTGTAAAGATTCTTGTAATGTAGGTGTTGCAGGTTTGTACACCTAAAAAGAAGCATGTCTGTTGAATGATGCTTCTGTAGCATAGTCTGGCAGATTACAGATTGTTTCTTACTCAGACATCTTCAGGGAATGAAAGGCAGATTTATTTTTATTCAGCAGCATAGAAGTAACAAAAGGTAGCACAGAAATTAGAAAAGGCCTGTTTAGATGGCAATTGTTCAGATGAGGAGAATAAATACTTGTGTTTTTTTAACTTGAAACTCACCTAAGTTGTGTCTTACTAATATCACTTGTGATCTGAACTTGTGTGTTGATAAGTCAGTTCACATGTCAACTGTCTATGTATGTAATCAAAACAATTCCACAAATTGGTTGATTTTCGCTCTAGGGGGGACTGATTGAAAGGTGAGGAGAAATATTACACCAATATTTACATTGAAATCTTATACATGTACATTAACTCTATGCTACAAGGAGCCAAATCTACTTCTCTAGGGTTAACATATAATTTCACTGCCGTGCAAATGATAGATGGTAAATATGGATGGAAGCTTGCTCTTTGGTTAACTAAATGTAACGGGTATGTAGAACACTGCCTTGAGTAGCGTTCATACTTAAAGCAAGCTGAGCCAAATCCATGGGCTTTCAGCGGCTGCGGGTGGGGGGAAGCATTTAGCTTTGAGGGTAGAGCCTTGGCAGAAACATGCCTTATAGAATGTGTCATACCGTTGCTGGGTGATGTTTTTTCTTTTGCCAGAAGTGTGATTATGTTTGGTTATTCCTTATGTAATGTTCACACGTGAATTGCAGTAAAGCCATTGCTTACATCCATTTTTTAGTTAGTGATTTCAAATGGTTTCATGTGATGTATTGATTAAATGTTTTATAGAGCCTGAAAGTTTTAAGATCTTTCCTACTGTTATTTGGCCAATTAAATCCCTTTCCGTAGGGATACAGTTAGCTTGACTGTATGTCAAAATGTAACAAAATTTTGGCCATTGACTCAATAAAATTAAAAAAGGTTAAAAAAAAAAAAGTTTGATTATTTTTTTCTGATGATTCCAGGCAGAATACTCCAGCTAGAATACATTTGGCATTACTCAAGGTTTACTTGTACTCTTCTAGAACTGAACTTTTGTGTTTGAGCTGCTCTGGTACTTCTGGGATAGTCAGCCAGCGTTAGCTGTTGCTTTTAATGATGATTTTTAATTGTCAGGAAAGTCATATTTAAACAAGCTTTTTTTTTTTTTTTCCTTGACACTTTAAATCCTTTTTGGTTGGATTTATTTTATTCTGTACCAAGCACCATATTTGTTACTTCATTTTCTGTGCCAGCTAGCTTTCTTGATAACTGTAAACAGCAGTACTCACAGAGCTGTTGTGGCTTTAATCCCACGGTGACATCCTTTACTGTTAAATCTCACAGGAAAGAAAAAAACAAGTAATTCATTTCAAATTCTAGTCATGACAAAACTTTACCATTTCTTTTTGTTGTTGCGGAGAGGGACAAGAAAAGGAGAGGGGAAACAGGTTGTGGGCAGAAAGGTGCTTCAGTCTCCCTTCCAGTGATCTGTCTGTATCTGCACTGAATGAGAGAGTTTCATGGGTGGTGGTAATTTGAAAGGTCAAGACAGGGTTAGAGAACAGAATCATGGAGGAAATGGAGAATGATGCATGGAGAGTCCCTAAGCGTGTAAAAAAAAATTGCACCCAAACGGAGTTCAGGAAGGGAATTGTTGCAGAAATTCTTAAAAAAAAAAAAAAAAAAAAAAAAACACCTTCTTCTGTCTTTCTGCACTGTATATTGGACAAAGAACATGTCACTCTCCTGGCAATATTACGTGCTTCTTGTTTGGCTGACTTCATTAAATCAAAATTATTTTTCTTGTTAAAAATGTGCTCATGAGCATAAACTTTAAATATTTAAGCATTTAGCATTCAAGCAGCGTAATTATTGGATTTTTCTGAGGTGTTAATGTTACAACTTCACAAGATAAGGGTGACCATATGCATGTCCCTTAGAGTTTTGTTTTCCTTTAAGAATATCAGAAGTGGTAAAGTTAGGGATTTTGTTTTGATTTGGGGGATTTTCCTGGTTGTTTGTTGTAAACCTTGACTTATTTCAAAGCATGGCACCAAAAAAAGGTGTTTCAGTTAAAGAAAAAGCTATTGCATGAGGGTGCTTAAAAGCAGACATTGATGTATGTGTAGAATTGATAAACATTTATTTTTTCCCTTTACAAATAGAATGTGTATGCAGGGTGGCTTAGGATTTATTTCACACATAGTTTAGCACTTTTTTCACTGTTTTATTGATGATAGATGCAAGTCTGAGAATTTGACTAATTTTATATATGTAAAAGTATATATTTTTCCTGGGACTGACAGATTGCATGTTTTCAGGTATCCATACTCTGAAAATAAGTACACCATTCATATTCATAGAACCACAGAATGGTTTGGGTTGGAAGGAACCTTAAAACCTATCCAGTTCCACCCCCCTGCCATGGGCAGGGACACCTCCCACCAGACCAGGTTGCCGGAAGCCCCATCCAGCCTGGCCTTGAGCACCTCCAGGGAGTGAAGCATCCACGGCTTCTCTGGGCAGCCTGTGCCAGTGCCTCATCACCCTCATAGCAAAGAATTTCTTCCTAGTATCTAATCTGAACCTACCCTCTTTCAGTATAAAGCCATTCCTCCTTGTCCTGTCCCTACACACCCTGACAAAGAGTCCGTTCCCAGCTTTCCTGTAGCCCCCTTTAGGTACTGGAAGGCCACTGTAATGTCTCCCCCGGAGCCTTCTCTTCTTCAGGCTGAAAAACCCCAACTCCCTCAGCCTGTCCCATAGGAGAGGTGCTCCAGCCCTCTGAGCATCCTTGTGGCCATCCTCTGGGCCCATTCCAACAGGTCTATGATACTCCTCAGCAGTTTCAAGTGTGTCTGGGAGGGGGTTTCTGTGAATTTCTGTGGATATATTTGAATTTCAGGCTAATTGCCTACTCCAATGCAGTGTTGCTGTTGGCCAAGTTCTTCTTCTCTATGCTACCTGTGGTACTTCATGGTAGGGTGGTGAGCCAGTTAACAAAGCCAGTGCAGACAACGACTGATGGCTTTGGGGAGAACAGGCTGTTCGCTGGCAAGCTAGCCCCTGAACTAGCTTGCTTTGGGATCAGGTGAGTTTGTTGGTGCAGCAAAGGCAACTAGTAGGACTGCACAGGCTTTTGTAAGGTAGGACTATGCCTGTTGGAGACTGCCGTGTCCAACTTTGTTTTCAGCATGACTTTTCATTGCATTCATTCTGAGTTCTGATTATTTGCAGAAGCAATAACCCTGACATTAGTACCAGAATCTTACCAGAAGTTCATATATACCTAATTAATGAAATGAGCAAATGCAGTAACTTTGATCTCTCTATATACTTTCATAAGCATTAGATAGAGCCTTCTATTTATGTAGTTAGTAGCTTTCAGAGGATGTCTTTTTCAGCTCATGCGGTCTTTCATCCGCAGTATCCCTTCAGTGAAGAGATCCATAGCTTGATTTCAGTGCGAAAAACTATCTCCTGTAATTCCTTTTGTTCCTGTTTACCAACCTCATTGATCCTTATGTGAAATTTATTTTGCTACATAGCATTTGTTGCCTTTCTTCAAAGCTATTCTAGTCCTGCTGTGTTGTCTTTTAAAATCCAAATGGGTAGATACCAGAATAGCATGTGACTTGAAACATGTGGGGATGTGCTGTGGTTTTGAGTAGGTAGTGCTCTGCTTTGCTGCCTTAACTACTCTCCTCGTATTTAGTTTGCATTCTTGAGCACTGTGATGCACATTGAGGTGATGTTTTCATGAAAACAGATAGTATAATAACAGTCTTGCACCAGAGTGGTAACTGCTAAATTTGAAGGCCATCATATTAAATGTTTTGGCTGTTTTTTTCCCCAAGTATCGTTGCATGCTTGTCTGTGTCGAATTTCATCACTTGCTGTCAAATCCTTTCTACGGTTATTTACAGTTAGCACCTTCTGCTACCAAGACAAAATTGGTATCATAAGAAAATGTTTGTTGTCTCACTGGTTGAAATTATGTCCGAACATATCAGTACTGTGGCTGTCAAGCCGAAGTGTTGTAGAATACCACGGTGGGAACCGAAACTTTCTCTGCCTTGTTGTTAGACCACTTAGAGGCTAAACCCACCAAAAGCTGTTTTCTGCTGCTTTGTTTTTCCTAAGACTTTTGTAGTTCCCTGTGCAAGGCACCTTGTTAGAAATATTTCAGAGAGCTCACAATAGATGGTGTCAGTGTAATTTTATTAAGTGCTTGTTCTTCCTTGCAAGAGGAAGAGGATTTATTAATGAGTCTACTAATTCTCCTCCGGTTGACCTAGATACTTGCTGCATTAAACTAACTGATTTTCAAATAGGAATTATTGAAATAAATTTGGCAGAAAGAATACAATTGCAAAACAAAAATCAGCCTTGGCTGTTTTTTGTGAGGATAAAAGATTACTGGTCCCATTACAAATAGCTGCTTTGCTTTAGAGCAACTCTAACCAGCCTGTCAGAAATGGGACACTGGCCTGTTCGTGTTGCAGAGCCCTAACTGAACTTAGCTAAAGTTTTTAGCTTTTTAGCTTTGGAGCTAAAAATGTCGGCTGTTCAACTTGACTTTTAAATTCTTTATTTAGCTGATGGGCAACAGGACAAATCTGAGAGGGATTCACAGACTTGAAGTCAAAAAGAAATCCTGAAGGAAAATACCTGATTTTTGTTTCAATTTATTCCTTGAGTCACTCACTGGTTCCTTGTGTGTGCTTTAGCTTTTCCTTCGTAACATGACTGATGGCATTGTGTTCCCTCAGCTTCTCACTTCCTAAGGGTGTAGGAGATCTCAGTGAAGTTTCCTCAGCAGGAACAGAGTGCCCCAAGCCCTAGTGCCCAGCTAGGCCTCTCTCTTCTGCTTCTACTGAAGCTGTGCCATTGCGATGGAGGAAAAACGAGAGAGCAGTAAATGAGCAAAGGAGGCCCAAGCAGTAGTGCAGTGAGAAAGGCAACGTGCCAGAGCATGGAGGAAACCTGTCTTTTCAGTCCCTGCTGAGTGCTGCCTATGACCTGCATCTTGGCTGTTGATTAAAAGAGTGGACAGACCCAAAGCCCTTGGCCTCCTTATAGCTGTTGGACAGCAGTGTAATGACCAGTCTGCTACAGAGTTGGTGGGTGCTTTTTCCCATGGGTGTTTTAGTGCTGAGCTCAACTCAGTACTGTCTACGTGTGGAGCGTTCTGAGTGGACTGGGCCTCAGAGGAATTCAGCGTGGTGATACCGAATAGTGCTGGCTTAGTGAGCCTCTGTGTGGGCACGGGCAGTGCCAGAAACATGGGTATTCCTGCACTTAATAATACAACTAAGATCGACTAGATGACCAGGCAAGGATTTAATCAATGTTTCCATTAAAACACCTATTTTACACCTTCATGTTGCTTTATAAATAGTGGTACAGTTCCGTAACTGTAGATCAGGGCACAATTTGCTTTAAGTTCTGTCATGCACATAAAAAAAAAAAGACCAAACTTAGTTATTTTTTCAAATAGGAAGGAGTGACTGCTTGTACCCTTTTCTGCTGACATGAAGACTAGAATAGTGCAGGCTAGTCATTTTCCTCCCTGAAAGTTTGTTTAGAAAAGGCTGTCTGAGAATTGTTACAGAGACTCTAATTGGTTTCCTGTTGCAAAATAAAAACTTAAGTTTAAATGCAGAATGTAGTAACTACTGTGATACTATATTAGTATGAACTATTTCCTGGACTTACCCTCTGAAAAGACTCGGTTGAAGATTCTTTGTGGTACATCTTTTATAATGTAAGTCATAACGTCTCTGTTTTTTAAAATCTGGCACAAAAATGGTCGGTATTCTGTTTTTGTGGAATGAGATTTCTTTTGGGTGATTAAACCCTACTTCTGAGGAAGTAGGGAAAACGAAGTGGGTATGATATTAACTATTTTTTTTTCTAACTAAAGAGGATGTTTTCGGTTTGTAATACAGGTTTCAATGCTTTTGTCATTAGGTTGTTGAAGACTATGCTGGAAGATGGCAGGTTCCTTTGCCTCAGCTTCAGGTGCTTCAAACGGCTCTCTGTTGTTTCACGTCTGCCTGTGTATCATTTCCAGCTGAATGTGAGCACGTACAATATGTATTGAGTAGCCTAGCTTTGTAAGTACATCTTATTTTTTTATTACTATTTTCTGTAAAATGTGGAATGTCAGTGTTGTAGTTTTATAATAGTGATAGGTTTTCAGAGGTCCTCAGAGCTTTTAGGAGTGGTTTTGCCAGGTTACTTAGCTGTGTGGAACAAAGTCACACATGGTAACAAAAGAACAGCTAACTGTGGATATGAAAACTATAATTCAGGTAAGTCATTTTATGTCATTAAGCATTCAAGCTGCATATTCCAGTGTTGTGTCATAAGGGTTTTCTGACGAAACAAATTATCTGAAGAAATAAGTCAAGTGATCACCTTACAGATGGCTTTCATGGGAAAAATACTTTTTGGAATATTTGAAGACCGACCTTTGGCAGCATGTAATTGTAAATGTGTTACTGAAAGTATTTATTGTTCTACTCCAATGATGTAATAAGCTAAGTGTTTGCTGAGATAAACAAATTTCTTATATTGGTTAAGAAATTAATCAATTTTAAAATTGATTTTTTTTTTACATTCAAGTCATGAAAATGCATATGGAAATGACTTGTTATGACTTTTGGTCAGTTAACTGTATATTCAATTTGACAGAGAACTGCAGAGTGTATCTTATTACAATCTTGGTTTTCTTGTGGTGGTTTTCCCACATGAAGGCTGAAAGTGTCAGGGTAATGATCAATACATAGCAAAAGTCCATTTTTTTCTGCTGTTAGAACCTAATTTTAATATTTCAAAAACTTTAGTGTTCAACAGAAGAAGACGACAAAATCTTTGAGTTAGTTATCCCAGACACAATGTACTTGATTTTCTCATCAACAGATGGAGATAAAAACCCAAAAGCTTAGCTTTATTGCTAGTTCAGTTTGAGTAAAGCAGATTTATCTGTCCAGCTTTCTTGTTGAGTACTGATTTCAGATACAGCCTAGTGTCTCAGTTCAGAATTTATTCGGAAACTTCTCATCATGCTTCATCAAGTCTTCGGAGGTGAATGTTCTCAGCCTTTACTTTGTCTGGAGGAACTCTTTCTATTCTTCTAGAGCTATTAGTAATAATTATATACAAATTAAAGTTTTATTGGGTATACTTGTACAAATATCTGCTATCTTTAAATGTTGGTGAAACTTCACCAGTGAGACCTATGGGGGGAGGGGGGAGGATGCTATTTGACATGAGACTATTTATGGAATCAGAAGATAATGATTTTTATAGTGGAATACTTAGGTATCATCTGCTAACAACTAGCAAATGAATCAAAAGATGGTGACCTCTCTTTTTCACTAGTTTTTAGAAAAACTCATTTCATGAAGGTCAAACCACACCTGTAAACAATTCCAATTATCAGAGTAGTGCGGATGTGGAGTGGAAATTACAAATTCAGGTGTATCAGGTGTATCTTGTATTTAGGATGGTCACCATTGCTGCTAATCTAGAACTGAACTGATTGCTGACTTCCTAATGCCCTTGTCTGTCTTGGTTTTTGAAGCTGAGTTTACTTGCTGACATTTCTTCCTGTTCTAGAATTACTGAATAATGAGTTTGTTTTTTCTTCTGAATCTGCTTGATTGGCGATATCATAAAGGCATTGTAGGACTTAACAGTCCAAGTTACCTAGGAAACCTTGCTCAAATCTCTTTCGAAAATGTGATGTGTATTAAGTCCTAGTTCTTAGAGAACAAAAATCTGCCCATGTTGTCACACTTGAGTAAGACTTCCTGGGTAACTAGATGATAAAGTATTTATTTACAGTAGTGACTGTTGCATTTCCTATGTGTACTAGCCATGCTCATCATCACAAATGAGGCAGCATCTGTACTACATTAATAGAGTTCTCTATTAATGCTGTCGGTGTTCTTAGACAATCTTCTAATGCCGGTAATATAAGAAGTGATGTTAGGGAAAGTCAGAAGCACCATTATTGCAGACAGATGGATTTAAATTAGGTGTGCAATATTGCAGACTGTTTTAAGATAGCAAGGCCAAGCTGGAATTGGCTATAGTGATTTTAACGGAATGTACACTGGTGACTAGGAAATACAAATGTTTCAATAGCTTCCTTTATTAGTCTCGAAAGATTGTGAAGCAAGGGTGTTGATGCAGAAGAAAACTGCAGTTTATGCTTGATCACTGTTAGTTTCCGTTTTTTTGGTCAGGATCTTACTGTCTTTAAGTCAGTCAAAACAAATGAAAACTGACGCTTATGTAAATTGCTATAAACACTTTTGTCTTAGCCAATTATGAAGTTCCAGTGTGGCTGCTTTCCAGATCATGACATGACTGAAGCATGACTTTTACTGGGAGTCAATAGGCTGCAATTTTTTTTTATTGACATGAAGATGAGATAATGTATTTCTGGACAAAGTACTTATTTGGGTACTGATTTTTTTAGTACGTATTTCAGCTGCGACTCGAAGATCTAATCTGTAGAAATATCCTGTCATTGAGCTTGACGAATGTGTATCTTAAATTTTCTAGCTAATCTAAGAGAGAGCTTACTGCAGCATAATCTAAAGAAAACCTAGTTTCGTGATTCTCTTTCATTATTTCCGTAACTATTTCCATAGTAAACTTTTGAAATTTTTGGACTTTTAAAGAACATTTTAGAAAATTCTGCTTATGTGAATATTAAGGTTTTTTAATTGGCATTATTCCTGAAAATAAGAGGGAAAATGTTTTTAAACTGCTCTTTAAATTCTTCTATGTCTGCTTTATTGAAAATGAAAGACTTTGTTTTGTAGGGATACTTCGGCTGTTAATTTCAAATGTAATGAGGATATGAGAGTGACTTGAAATTTGGGGATAATTACAACGAATTTAAATGTTATGCAAAATAGTACCCTGTTCAGCAGTTTGTGAAAACCTGCCTTTTGTTTTAAGAGATGTTGCAACGAAAGACTAAATATGGTAGCCAGGAAAGAAATTGCTGTCAGTAAGATCTTGAGTCAAAGAACAGTAAGTGGAAGAGTGCTGGAACTTCACTCGGTTTTTGTCTTCTACCTTCTTTTTTCCTAAAAAAAAAAATGATCCATGTGTTCTCATGTTACGAGACCAAAAGCCTTTGCTGTTCTGTTCTTTAAAACACACTAGATGCACACAGTTGTGCTTTCCACACTGTTTCCATTCAACTTTGAATTTTCATCTTACTCTGTCAGAGTCACTCAGATACCGACTGCCTCCTGTTAGTGACTTCTGCAGCCAGCAGTTGCAGGTTATGTTAATGCAATACTTGATAGTTACTTTTCCTAATAGAAATAATATTTCTCAGAATCTTAAGGCAGAGCAGTAGCAGATGTGCTGGAGCTGTCTGCTGATTCACTGACTGAATTGCAAGTAATATCTAGAAGTATGCTTCTGTAGGTGAAAACTTAAAATTGTCCTGAGCATTGGAAGGTTCATTTTTACCAACCTCTCTGATTCTGCTAGCAGGGGATTGTTTTTCCTCAGTCACTGCAATGAAAAAATAAATGAAAAAAAAAAAAGCTAGAACATTATTTTAATATGATGGAAAACATGGAGGCCACTGTTAACACTTGAGACAGTTGGAATCTAGTCTGCTTTTGCAAGAGTCAGTCCTGCCTTCTCCTTTTTCTGCCACCTCTTTTGAGGTAACACTTGTCAATTTGCATTACTGCACTGGGATCTGTTTTGCCTAAAACTTTGTTTGTGGTAAAATCAAAGTTTAATCAACTCATTTGAATGCCAAGCAGGAGGTGAATGTAGTTCCGTTTACACATTGCACAAAAGCTACTTCTGGAAATAATCTTTAAAGGCTTTTGTTTTGAAATATGAAATTAATAGCACCTTTAAACCTGCATCTCTTCAGAGAGATTTCAGTGGGTGTTACAATAAGGCAGGTTGAAATGGAATAAAATGTGTTAGTACAAGATGCTCATCATACTTGAAAATAGGAATTGCTGGGAATCTGCACTTACATAAAGTCAGTATGCCTTATATAATGTGTGCACTCTTCAGTAATTGTATAGCTATCCTCTTACTTCCTCAAAAGTGCTGCATATCTGACAAATGTTTTGGTGGATGATCACTTTTTTTTAACGGTGAGTGAGGAACAGCAGTATGGAGGATGTTAAAGTCCTTGAGAGAGAAGAACAGGCAGATACTGTATGTAAGTCTAGATGACCTGAATTTACGAAAACAGTGTAGCCGTGGGGATTATAACTTATTCTTAAGTATTCTGTTTGATTGCTAATTTGGACTTGTTAGATACCATATGTTAACAGCTATAGATAAGTTATTTGTGACCTGATGATTGGTGAAAAATGTGTTTCAGGGCGTGGGGGAAGTCTAACTGCAAAAGTCCAGCACAGACTATAAGACCAATGTTAAATTTTAGAACTGAGTAGTGTTTAGAGCCTCTAGGTATTAGCCAAAACTTTTACATTGATTGTTCAGTGCTGGCAAGGACTCAAAACGTATGAAAATGCTATTTTGTTTTAGCGCTATGGAAAGCAGTAGAATTACAGTAGTTTCATTTCTTGAATGGACATTTTTAGTTTGGTTGACTTGTCACTACTTCTGTTTTTTAGGAGTTTTTTTGAATTGCTGCTGTTCTTTGGAAAGGATGAGTTCTATGAAGATCCTTTGAAAGATATTTTAGGTTCAATCCAGGTAGTGTTGCCTACTTTCATATAAACCTTTGATAATGCTATTTTAGTACATGTGAAGACAAGTTGTTTTTTTTTTTGTGGATATATAACCTGGAGGAAATATGCCATTATAATAAGAGATGAGTTGCTTTACTTGCATTTATACCAACAAATTAATAAAAAGGATATTTTTAAGGGAAAGCCATTTATTCTTATATTTATCATCAGTATTTCTATTGGAATTTTTCTGGACTAGGAAAAACACAAATTGTTTTCTTTTTAAAACCACTTTTTGATTCAAGACTTAATCTGTGCTTTTCCTATATAGAAGAGAAGCTGTGCTTGTTTGTGCCTAATTAGAGCTTAATGTCATCCTCCATCCAGTGTGGTGTTTGTTTTTTTTTTTTTACCACCTCATGACATGAAAGGTCAAGTTTACCTCTGTGGTTTTAAACAGTAAATTGGAAATTGAAGCTATATTTCATTGAACTCTTCAGGTCAGCATGAACTGGCATTGTTAAAAACTTTTTTGCTCTTGGCTAGGCTGGGACAATTTTTGGTATGTCTGTATACTACCGTGTAAGAGAAATGTTCCCAGATTTAACATCTAGACCTTTTTTTTACCAGATAAGGGTTGGGTTTTCATGGTGTTTTTTGTTGTTGTCTTTTTTTTTTTTTGGACCTGGGCCGGTTTTGAGAGTTGAGTTCAGCGCATGTGAAAGAAAGCACTTGTGCCAACCACGAGAGAATAAACTTGATGTGGAAACAGAAGGTGAAAAACAGGGCTGGTTCTGCTGTTAAGACTGATAATGAAACTGCAGTTTGAGGAATAGCTATTCTCCTGTGATTTTTACGTTGACACCTTTCTGTTATCACTGCTGCAAAGTCAGCACTGCTTACCTTAATTATCTAAACAGCAGCAATTATATTCTTACTGAGAATTAGTGGAAGAATAGGGTCAAGGAGTGGCTTAGCAGCCCCATGAATGGGTATGGTCTCTTGCAGAAGAGTAATGGGGTGTTTCGGTAGTCCTTTGGTAAGTGCTTTTCAAAAGTAGTCTATGAACAAGAAATAATTTTACCAAGTGTGATGCATAGTAATTTATTCTGTGTGCTTTTGTATTACAATTCCCAAGTGCTTTGACTTTTAAACGATAAACGTATTTAAATGCATCTTTACATAATTTTCTTGATAAAGAACATCTGAATCTGTTGTATAATCAAACTGGTAGTGAAGAGCATTGTTTCGTTTATTTAACTGTTCTCTACCATTGAACATATTCATCTGAATATGAAAGAAAATATTGAGGAATTGGAAAAAAAAAGAATTTGCAGAAAAGTACATATGTGAAGAAGTTAATTGCATATGCATAGAAGCTATTTTTCAATTGCATTGTTAGTCATCTCAGCTCACTTTATAAACAACCCACAAGAAAGCTAAGATACCATTTTAGTTCCATTTCAAAAATAGATACTTTTTTCTTGTGACTGTTAATCAACAGTGGAATTCTTATGTTGATACTTTTACCAGCAAGTAAAAATGGGGGAAGGGAGGTATGGAACTTGGCATATATTAAAATCCTGGGTGGCTAAAACACTACATATTGTTGTAGGCAACCATGATTTCTGTTAGATAGAAATTTGGATTAAAATGATTGCTTGAGGGCTAGTGATTCACACGGCTTAGTTCAATTTTTCGCTTAAGCTTGGAAGAGTTTAGACTTCATCACTGCATCACAATTCCAGTGTCAACATGTCGGAATCTGTGCAGACTAGCATCAGATGAAGACTTTTCCCACAGAGTTATGCCGATAATATCTCATAATTCAATGGAAGCAATTTGCATTGTTATGCAAATGGAAGACTCTTGCTGAGTGCCAGTAGAAAATATTCTGGCTTCCACAGTTCTGTGTTACAGAATATGAGTTGTTGCTTTAGGACTTTATCGAGGCCCAGTCAAGACTTTGTAGGTTCAATTGTTGACTGAGGAAATACTTGAATGTGAATGGGTTTGCTAGTTTATATTTAGACCACCCAAGAAGATATTATTTGTAGACAACGCTTATTTTCATCTTTCTAACTGTTTTCTTTTTTCTTGTAGGAATGTCAGAACCTTCTAAATAGATACAGAAATATGAACCTGGAACTAGTGACTCGAATCATTCGAGATGGTGGACCATGGGAGGATCCAGTATTACAAGCAATTCTTAAAGCAAAGCCTGTATCACAGGACTTAGGTACTTAAATCACCTTGTAATTGTTTTTTTTAGAGTGCTGGAAAATGTGCTGTTAGGCTTTTTTGATATTAGGATCAAGTGTTGTCAGCTGGTTTTGCACACAATTGTTTTGAAGTTAAGTATCAGTCCCTCTTTTGAAAGAAAACTAGATCTCTGTGCTAATAGCTTTAGTCTACTTTTATAGTACAGGGATCAAGTTACTCAGATACAAGAAGCTACTGAGCAGTGAGCAGTCACTTAAAAATGTGTTTACAACATCCAGGTGTTCTAACCCAGGAAGAGCATATAGAGAAAGTTGACTTTAGTTAGGCTACTGAAGTATCATGATCGGAGGGGTCCTGATATGTAGTTTTTTCTCATGGTCCTATGACTAATTTATTTTTTTCTTTTAAGTTTACGTACTTGGGATTGGGGCTTTTCTTGGCTCTGTTTAGAATTAAGCCTGTGATTACATCTGGTAGCTGCTTTGTGTTTATGGTAGTATATATAATAGTTGGGTTTTAAAGAAAGATTATTTTTTTCAAACCATGCATGTAGACAAATGTAACCTGGCAGTTAATGAATGTTTGTAAGGGTAAAAATGGCGTGTATCCAATCTACAGTGAAGTCTTTACTAGCCTCTTCTGTATTTGCTAGCAATGTTAATGGAGGACCTCTTGAAAATTGTTTCCATTTGATAGTGATAAAAATACTAGTTCTTCTCTAGTTATGGTGCAGTGAATGATTCAAATTCATGACTTTCTGGAATGGGCACATTGTTATAAACAGAGGAGGAAGAGGATGAACCACAGAAAGTGGTTTGGTAGCAAATTAATCTGATTCATTGGGCAGTCTTTGATTGTTGCTTGTCTCTCTTGTGAAGTAAGCAGTTGACTTACAGTTTACCTTTGATTTTTTTTTACATATCTGATAAACTTCTGGACATATATATACAGAAACAAAATGAAAACAAACATTATCCTTGTTTTATTCTGCATTGCATGACTAACTGGTAGTTTTGGTGGTTATCATCTGAAGCTAGGTGTTAAATGGAAGAAAAAGTTTTAATCTAAAAAGATTAGTATATATAATAGAACATTTCAGGAAGGAATGAAAGTATGTATGACTCAGTAGGAATTTGAAATGTTTTGTTCCATCTCTCTCTCTCCAGCAAAGATTTAATTAATCCTTTTTCTTATTGATTTCCTTGATCAGCATGAAGCCATTTGATTATGATGAGTAACAGTTCAAGAATTCTTCCTTAGTTTTACCTGGCAGAGAAGGATGAGACTGCCTATTGTCATTAGCTGATCACTTTGTTTCCTTTCATGGAAAGCTACATTTCCTTCCCCTCTGCCTAGGTTTTCTTCCTCTTCGTATCTGCTGATTAACCCCTCTCCACACATCTCATCTGCGATCACAAACATTATATTTTAGATAACGCCTTTTGGAAATGTTTTCTTTTTTGTTTCACTTCATCTAAAATCTGATTCTTATGAAATCTTAAAGCAAACATTCTGTGCTGCTTTATTAGCTGGCAGTATCTGGTGTATGTTTTGAAATTTGGCCATAGAGTTCCCTCAGGGGTCTCTTTTAAATGAGGGAAAACTGCTTATTATTGCTGAATCATCAACCATTACTCATGAAAGTCAGATGGATGAATAAATATGTACTGTGTGAACTACATAATCTTGTCCTGGATTCACCAGTTACACAGAAGGTTAGGCCAAGACAAACCTTGCTGTGTCTGTCCTTACTTGAATTGTAGTGTACTTTAGGATGTTGCAGAGTATATTGAGATGGCTGGAAAGGAAGGTAGTCTGGGGTTTTACAGAAAAATAGCAGGGTTTGATATGGGTTGGAATTTTTTGCAGCATAGATGCAATAAATAGGTGATGAAGAGTAGGACAGCCTAATGTGATGGTCTAAAAGAGAGTATTGTAGACAGGAACATTCAGTTGTAAGCAGTTAATTATTTTTGAAGCTGATGGTTGGCATCTATCTCTCCAAAGCAAAGCACTGCACATGCTGCCTGGACAAGAATAGATGTTGTTTTCCCCAAGCTGTTTTTAATATATTGCAGACTTGTGTAAATGCTACTATAGTTAGTGGTTGTCTTCTGCTTTGGAGACTTAGAAGCCTTGTAAATGCCTTCTTGGAAAAAGAGGGCATTCCATGACAGGGAGGGAGCAGAGCCCTGCAAGTTGTTTAGCTGGAACTCACAGCCTGTTTAAAAACGGGCACACTGAGCTAAGAATTTACAGCACCAAGTGGGAATGTACAACAAGCAGTATTGTGGACTGCAATCTTTCCTTGTTGGAAGGTAGAGGATGCTATAGCCAGTTGTTACGCGTACAGCATTTTCTTAAAATTAGAAGAGAATAACAGGTAACTATTTCTGGCCTGAGATTTTTGATTGTTCAATAATCTCTTGTGTACTGGTTGCTTATGGAACTGATGATGGGATTTATTACCTGAAGTATGTTAACTCAAACTTAAGGAGAGGCCTTTAATTAGCCTTAAGGATTATTCTGTGTGATCACTGCTTACAGCAGTTCAGTGACCATTGTTAGACACGGTCTTTTCTGTCTTCATCTTTACTATGTTTGTACCCCAAAGTGCTAATGGGTAGTGGGAATAACATCATCTGTTAAGGTAGAGCTTATGATAAATCTACTAATGAAGCTGATGTAAAACCTTGTATCACTTTCAGTAATGCACCTGAAATGTTCACTTGCGTGTATTATCATTTGCTTTCATAAGATACAGATGGCAGAGAAATGCTGTTTCTGAACATAAAGAATGTCTTTCAAACAGAGGAACTTAAAAAAAATTTTAAGTGAAAGCTTGTTACACAAGTAATGTTTGATTTCAGGAAAACATTTTCTCTTGGCTGTTCAGGTTGTGGTTTTCAGTAATGCTTCGATTTTTTTTTTTAATCCTTCCAAGTGTCACTTTAAGTTGCTTGTAACTTTCCTCGCACAGGTTCCTTCTAAGATATAAACTCCCTCTGCTTGCTTCTAGCCTTCATTGACTTTAAATCGGTGGTCCTTTTTTTTTTTTTTTTTAATACGGAACACTGTAGTACTGCAAGCTATGCACTAAAATTGTCTTTTTGGAATATTTCTCTATCTTATGGGAGTTGTGGAGAATACAAGAGGCAGATTGGGCCATAGTGTCCAAGATATTACATAAACGTTAATGCAATATTAAGACCTCAAAGTGCACTTACTTGAAAAGATGCAAACAATTCTCAAAATAAAAGCAGCATTACAGAATTTTGTGGACTCGAGTGACACTTTAACTTGTAATGCTAAGAGATAATAGAATCTGTATAGTCTTTTAAAATAGAGATCTAAAAGATGACATATTTCATTATTTTTGAATTGCTTAAATGTGTAGTATTGAGTGTTTCTTTCAGTTGAAATTAGTTCATTGAAATACTTAGCTTCTAGATAGGAAAAAATCAACTTCCAGCAAGCTAGGCCAATACTTAAGGGTATCTAGGCAGTTAGGTGTGTGTGTGGGGGAAAAACACCCAGCATTATTTTTAGAGGAAGGAACAGTGGATATATTCCATTTCTCCAAGCAAAACCAGAAGTGTTCAAAGATATTTAAAACAGCTTGTGAATTGCAGATAACTTTTTCCCTACTCCAAGCTGTTCCATTTTAATGCGTAAGAATATCCTGGGTTGATTTAAATATTTATAGTTATAGTATTGGAAGTGATGTAGATCCTGTAGTTCAGACAATCATCTAGATTCCAGTGCTGAGAAAGGAAGGAATTTTCTTTCTTGAAAATGTTCATATTTGCTTCTGAATTGTGTGTATTTTCACTAATCCTTTGCAGCACCTTGTGTTGATCAACAAATAGAAACGAAATACTGACATAGACTACTGTTATAAGAAAAATGATTTCTGTTTCTGAGTAAAAGAACAGATTCTTGATGATGGCATTTACTTAAATATTATTTGATAGCTTCTTTAGCAGAGCCTTTTCTTTATATTATTTGTTGACATAGCACTGTTAAAAACAACATTAAATTTAAGTATATTTGGTGTTTGGACTTAATATTCTAATTGCCTTTAAATCTTTCTTTTCTGTACAGTTAACAAATATTTAAGCTCTGAAAATCCACTGTTCTTTGAACTACGTGCCAGATACCTTATTGCCTGTGAACGCATCCCTGAGGCAATGGCTCTTATCAAATCTTGCATAAATCATCCAGATATCAGTAAAGATCTGTATTTCCATCAAGCTCTTTTCACCTGTCTTTATATGTCACCATTAGAAGATCAGCTATTCCAGGAGGTATTGTCAGTATACATTTTTTTTAATGAAGTGGTACTTGTTGTGTACAAATTGTTGAGAGGAGCATATGGAACTGTTTTTGTAGAAGCAAATGTCATAAAATCAGGCAACTACATTGGTATTGCTTAATTTAGTGCGGGCTTAGGCTCTGAAAAGATAAATGTAAGTGCCTACAAATCTTGTTGACCTAAATGCAATTTTTTTGGTCAAGTTTACTTACAGATATATTCCCAAAGTAACTTAGTCATTAAAATTTTCTAACTTCAGTTTACTGACTGTTATTTCACAGTTGACTATTATTGTATCAAAACCACTTGAGCCTACTTGATGTTGGTCCAGTGTTTTATAAATGATAGTTTTGTCAGTTTTAAAGTTCCTTTAATGTTGCCCCAGTATGTAAAATGACATCCTCTGTCTAAATATGGTCCTACTTTTACCACTGATAGCACTTACTGGAAAAAAAAATACTTTTCTTAACTTTGTTTTAAGAATGAACTATCCTTATTCAAAAAAAGGCTTTTGTGTAGTCTTAAATTACTCAGACAATTATTCTGACTGTCATTATTCTAAGAATCTAAAAGAGCTCTAAATCTTTCCAAAGTCTCTATTTGCAGACCTACACAAAAGCTGTTCCAAAGAAATAATAGCAGTTCCTGAAGTTTGCAGTGGCTTCTTTAATATAGTGAGGTCTGATAGGTTTTTTATTTTGTATTAGCAAATTTATCTAAATTGATTTTATTTTAATTGTATAGCACTTGTTGAGGACTGATTGCAAGAGTGGAATTGAGATCATCTGCAACACTGAAAAAGAAGGGAAGACTACCTTAGCCTTACAACTATGTGAATCGTTCCTAGTCCCACAGCTCCAAAATGGGGACATGTATTGTATATGGTAAATACTTTATTTCTGGTGAAGCAGCTTAGCAGATAATAAATGCTTAATGCCAAAATGAAATTCATCTGACTTTGAGATGTAGTTTAAGTTTAAAAACCAGATAATACATGACTTTTAAATGTTCCTAATACATCTGTTTTGCCTGTTGTCTTTTCACACAGTCCTGTATAGTGGTGTTCTACGTAGTACCTAACCCTAGTTAACTGCTTCAAAGTAACGGAAGAGTGAGTCTTTAGATACACGAGGCTGTGAATAAATACGGCATTTATTATTAGCAAAGTGTAACCGTGTGCAGTGTGTAGACTCCTGCAATGCAGATATTTCCTTGTCCAGCTAATTAGATCACGCTACTTATAATAACCAGACTGTATTTTGTCACAAATGTGTCTAAAAAGAATATATATATCTGAAAGTATGCTATGAATTATGCAAACTTTTATATTGTGACTCTGTTTATGAAGTAATTTAGAGTCTTCTAGGAAAGGATTAAGAATGAAAAGGTTTAACAGTGTCTTTGTATGCACTGAATCAGCTTGATAGTTGGACACTTTTGTGGCTAATAAGCATTTTCTGAAGATGTGTCAAAACAAATTTCATCATTGCCAGAACTGAAAAATGTCTGAGGAAGGTAATGCTTACATTTAGCCTATATAATTTCTTTACCTGAATTAATGGCTGCATATCTTGATTCAAGTATGATTAATTTGTCTGATTATGTAGTTGAAGCAGAAAGGCTTAGCAAAGATCTGAAGTTTTTCAATCAACTGAGATCAAATTATTATCTGTATAGCTAGTTTTAACATGGAGTCTAGAATCTATAAAACTATTTCACTGTTTACAGATTTAAGGAAGCTGAAGTGAGACATCGCTTTTTCTAGAGAAAGTAATGAAGATCAGATATGCTGAAACAAATGTTATTTCATTAATAAAACTTGTATGTTAACTATTGGACAAGTAGTTGATTGCATTGAATCAACCTTTGGAAATCTCATTATGAGATAAAATTATAACATGATTTATTTGCAAAACCTAGTTATTCCGTGGCGTTTTTCATTGAATTGTTCAACAACAAAAAAAAAAAAGCTTGCCATTACTATCCCCATGAGGCAGACAAAGTTCAGCCAAAACAGGTACATAGCTTTTCTGAGCCCACTGACAAATGTTAGAATGTAATCCAATTTTGCTGATTCCTTCCCAAATGCTGCATCTCCGGAGTTCTTGCTTGTTAGGAAATTTGTGAATGTAACCTATTAGTTACACGGTTAGTGCTTTCAGTCTCAGGGGTTCAGTCTTTTAAGAAATGCACTCTAAATATTGGTATTGGACTTGCTTTTCATCTTCTGTTGTAATAAGATACGTGTTAACCTTATTCATGCCCAGTTGATTTTCAAGTTTTGCATCAGCCATTTTGAAACAAGATGTCTGCCCTCATATTCTGGTAAAGCAGGCATCAACAGTGAAATTCCTAACCAGAAGAGACTAAAGTACTGTTCAGTATCTGTTTATCAAGAAAAGAATTTTCATATCTTTTAGTATTCTTCAGAATATAAAACTTGTTGATCTTTTAAAGAGTTTAGAGCAGTTATGTCTATGTAGCTAGAATAGCACTTGGGTTCTTTACAGATGTTGAGCAATACTGATTATATACCCTACAAGAGAAATATGGATGATGATTAATAGGTAATGTAAGCCAGGACAAAGCTTGTGAAGCAATTAAGTATGACTGTACCGCTGTTCAAGTTTTGGAAAAAGTAGGAGTCAAGTTAAGTTAACCTACAACGTGTTTTCCCCAGAGAAGACTTTTTTATGTCCTCAGCACAGTATAAGTCATGTTGCCTTGTTTGGAACTGATGACCTTACAGTTCCAGCAGCAGCCACGACTAGCAAAGATAAGATAACCAAAGTAGATTAGAAAGCTGTAAATAGCAGGTATTTGTTATTGCTTCGTGTGAAGCAGCCTGTATGAATTACGTCTTAGAGCTGTAACCATTAGCTCTCATACGATTTCAGAGGAAGATGGGCCTTAAGCAGATCTGTCACAACTGTCACAAAACTCTACAATTTTCTACATTCAGATGATCTGAATTACTTTTCTGAATTGAAAGCCTGCTGATAGATAAACTGCTTACACACAAAAAAAAAGTTGTACATGGTATTGTTAGAAATATTTGTGTACAAGGTTACTGTTCAGAAATAAGTCCATAATTACGTGATTGAAGAGTTTCTAGGATCAAAAAGTGATCTCTCCCCAGGAAGGAAGACAGAATTTTGATGGAACAGCCATAGCAGAATGGCTTGTCTTTTCTGCCAGGCAGTCTTTAGATGATGTTTCGGCTGTTTTCAAGTGATTCCTGTTCAGTAAGTCAAGGAATTTGTTTGCACACGTTCAGTCAGTCTTTGGCCTTTAGGTAGTTTTAGTGATTTGGGTAACAGCGTTCAGCATGTATGTTTTGGTAAAGTATGTAATCAGTGCTCAAGGAAGTAACTATCAAACTGAGTCTATCTCAAATATCGTCTGTAGTGTGGTCAGACATAGAGTCCAATCAGCAGTTTAGGAATGTTTTACATAACAATTCATAATTATTAAAGTCAGAAATGTGCCTGAGAAGAAGGCTTCATGTCTATGTGGAGGAATAGACCTAAAATATTTCACATCAGGGTCTAGTTTAGTTGAATGGTGATTAAACTGATGTAATGGCTTGCCCTTCACCTGTGGAGCTGCTCCTTCTTTCAGTTTGCTCCATTCCTTTTTCATCTCTTTTCTTGTGCCAGCCCTCACACTTGTATGAGCAATGCATGCCACTGAAACCACTAATCTATCATAAAAGTAATTTTGAGTTTTCCCTGGGATTAGTGTTGAGATGGCTTGTCTAAAATGGTATGAGACAAAGCAGAGGAAAGACGAGCAGCATCTGGTATTCAGTTTAATGTTAGTAAGCAGTGAGTTTAAGCTGCATTACTAAACAGCATCCTTAGTAGAAGTGATCTTTTCTTTCTTTTTGTACTTTAAGTTGTGACTTTTACTGAATTTTTATGAAAGGTTTGGTCCACAAAGACTAACTTTTTTAAAACTTCTATGGAAAGTTTGCAAAGAGACTTCAAGAAGATAGATTACCAGCCTGGTAAAGGCAGAAGTAAACAGTTTGTACCCTTAGCAAGCCTATAAGACTAATTTTGTGGTAGAATTTGTTTTGCAGTGTTAACCCTGTTTAAGCTTGATCTTTCTTTCAAATTCAGTTTTTTGGGGATGTGAATGAAAGAAAACAATCGAGATTTCATGTCTGGCTCAATTAGCACTTAAAATGTCAAGCAGAACATGAAACTGTCCTAAATTTAAAAGTGAAGTTGGTGTTCTGTCATAGTTCTGTCACTTCTCTTCATGCAGGCATTGACCACACTAGGACAAGCTTAATTTCAAAAAGTGTGTAAGATTTATATCTGGCACAGACTAGGGACTCTTGAGTATCAGTCAAGTGTATTGTCAGTAACTATTTGCTTTTCCTGAAGGAGGAGGCTGGTGGAAGGAAAGCAAGTGTCTTCCTTCAGAAGATGAAAGTTAGTTGGTCTCCGTTTTCCATTGTGATGTTATAATGGGATTTTTGCCTGGTCTTAACCTCATTGATTCCTGTGTAAAATCTTTGATGTGGTGGCAAATAACTAAATGTTAGACCTGTTTGCCTGTAGAGGTCTCTGAATTTAAGAGCATAGAACTTTTTACAGGCTGTAGATCTCAATCAGCAATATTTTATAGACTAAACGCACTGCCTCTGTATAAGCTCTGCTGCAGGAGTCTGGCAATCTATTCTTACATTTCCTTGTGTCAGTTAGAAATGTTGCTTGAGTGATACAGATGTATGAATAACAGTAGAGCCTGATACTTTCATATAACTGCCATTGGCTAAAAAATTCGATGATGACAGCAGTCAAAAACTAAAATTGTATTGTAGTATGTATAACTGGAGAACGATACTTCTTGTCAGTGGACCATACTGGAGACTAGGTTTTTACAATGCTCCTATTTTCCACATCTGGCACGTCTTTTCCAGAAGGATTTCTCATTCTTAGAGTAAAAGTAACTTAATTCCAAAACATATTTGGAGTGTGTCCAGAGCTTGCTCTTCAGCCTGACGTTTACTGCCGGTGGTGTAAAGAGCTGCATGGTGTAGCATCTGATTTTATTATGTGGTTCTCTGATACTAAACCGAATACATTAATATTTTGTTGCATATTTAATTGGCTCAGCGATAGAAGATACCCTGAATGCTTTAACAAAGTGATTAAGTTGCATTTTCCATTGTGCACATTGTGTACAGTTGTTTTGTTAATTAGATTGGCTTTAAGCCCTAAAATATGAGTTTAGTTGCAGAATATGCACCTCGTGGCTCTTTGTAGTACAACATGTTTAGTGATAGAGTTGTTTGAAACTCAGCTTAATCAAAATATTTTGTTTTGTACTTATAGGGACCTGATCTTCATTTGGAGTAAACTACAGCTTAAATCTAACCCCTCAAAACAAGTATTTGTCGACCAGTGCTACCAGCTTTTAAGAATTGCTACAAATGTCAGAGTAATTTTTCCTTTCATGAAAGTCATTAAGGATGAAGTAAGTTTTGTTTTTTTTCCCTTTTTTACCCCTTTCCTTCAATCTTTTTGTTACTAATAGAAATGAAGAGAAATGATGTTTTTGTTGTGTAATGGCTGCTTCTTGTAGAAAGTAAAGAGGGGGCAGAGAAGGACATAAAATTAAAAGCATTGTCAGGTTCTAGAATATGTGTTGATATTATGGTTGTCCTTGATCTGTAGTGCGTTTTTGAGACTTTTTTTGACTGAAATCTGTTGAGTAAATTTTTCCGTCTGCAGAAAATTTGAGCAGTGTCATCCTGCAGGGAAACAAGTGGGGAAACTGCTAAGAAATGAGTAAATGCAAAAGATTTCTTGTCAGTTTGTTTTAAGCCAGACTCCTTATGGAACTAGGAATTTTTTAATACCCATATTTTCTATCTGCCTCTCACTCTTGTTAAGTTCTGAATCTTTCCACCAGTTCTAACCAGATGTGAAAAAGTTCTTAACGTAACATGTAGGAAGAGGTAGTCTAAGGCGACATAATTTTGCTTCAGACCAATGTGCTATATTTCAACGTAATGTGTTAGTCTTACTTCATGAGCAACTGCAGAAAATGTAAAATGTGATCCTTTGCATTCAGGAGTGCTAGCTGATTGCAAGCAAATACTGCTTTTTATCATTGGCCTGGTTGAACAGAGCGTCTCCATATTCTGCACCCTAAATATTTGGGTAAACAAATTGGAGATTATTTCGTTAAGGGTGCTGTTTTGCAGTTCAAGGTTCTGCTGTTCAAGGTTTTAATCTCAGTATGTATTCTAAAATGCTCCTGGTAACATGAATAACTTGATGTAGTAGCTTTAGGAAGAGTTGCATCTCATTTGTATTTGCATCTCAGTGATAAAATTCTATTTAATAACCCACTATAACACACATTTAAATGTAGGTAGATTCTAATTATTCATACACTTCCCTGAAACTCTTCTTTCTTTAATCTGCCATATGCTGGGCAGCATGTTTCTGAAAATCCCTCCCAAATATAAGTTCAAGAGAGGCCCCCAACCTTAAGCGTGGAAAGGGAAATATAGCTCGTTGATTCTGAAAAGTCAGGCTTGTTAGAATGCTTGGCCATGGGTTGTTATGGTTTTCTTGGTGGTCATTGTTGAAAATCAAGGGCAATATTTTACAGCTTGTATTTTTCTCCAATGCAAGTTAAATAAATTAAAGCAGGTACAAAATGGAGAGTAACTGTAGAATTGTAGTGTGAAACAGCCTAGTTAACGTGCAGATAAGAAGATACTGTCATTCATTGTTTAAGCATTGTTTTAAAATGCACATGACTTCAAATAATGTTTACAAGTAGCACGCTTTCTGAAATCCTAAGTATTTTGCAAGTAGACAAATATAAATACATGGGATATTGATGTTTGGGCACTGTTTATACTAGCTTGTCAGCCCCCCCTCCTACCTTCAGATTTTTTTTGACTTCCAAGCTGTAGACTTCTATAATCCCATAAGGAAAATAACTTTATACAGTACTGTATACTGTAACTTCCTTTCTGCAGGTTGGTGAGGATGGTCTTCAGATATGCGTTGAGATATGTGGATGTGCCCTGCAGTTGGACCTCCGTGAAGATCCCAGTATGAAAAGTCTTATTTACAAAGCAATTGCTCACTTCCTGCCAAATGACTTGGAGATCCTCAGAATCTGTGCGCTTTCAATCTTTTTTCTTGAACGCACCTTGGAATCTTACTACACTGTTGAACATTTATATAAATGTGCGGATGAAGAATACAATGAATGCACTAGTTCTGTTCAAAACCGTGTGCGTTTTGAATTGCTTCCAATTTTGAAAAAAGGTCTGTTTTTTGATCCTGAGTTTTGGAATTTCTTGATGATCAAGCAGAATTGTTTAGCATTATTGGGGGATAAAGCCTTTGTTGGCTTAAGTGAAAGTACACTGGAAAACTCTACTGCAAATGTAGAGAAGCTAACAGAGTACAGGGCTCTGAGTGAGGAGCATGTCTGTCCAGCAGATGTAAGCAATGGGGAGCTTGACTGTGAAGACCTGTCTGAAGCCCAGTCCAAACGTAATGCCAAAAAGAACCATGAAGCTCCAGAGGCATCTAAAATGTTGGATAATACTGTACCAAGCCACCGCTGTGTGATATGCAACAAGGAATTCCTTGGTGATCACATTGTGAGACATGCACAAGCTCACCAAAAAAAGGGCAGTTTTTCCTGTGTACTTTGCACCAGAAAGTTCAGGCAAAAGGGACTCATGCTGAAGCACTTAAAGAATCATGTCAGAAAGATAGAAAGGCAACATCTTGCTGCAGTTCTTGCGGCTGATCAGCAGGCCCCTGTTTTAAATGAACTAGAATGTTCTGATGTTTCTCTCTCTCTTGAAAATGGGAATTCTGGTGTTTCTAAAGAAGAGGAACCAGAGATTGCAATAGCTCCAAGTGCAGTTGCAGAAGAGGAGAATGTTGAACAGGTATTTGATGCAGTAGAAAACCATCTAAGTGACCAGGATGATGTTACAGAAAACAGTAGTTGCGACAGCTGTTTTAATAATATTCCCGATGCTTTAAGTACAGAAAGTTTGCCTGAAGATGATGAGAGCTCCAGTAAAGAGTCACCTATTCTACATAAAGTGAATGGAGCTTTTTGTCCTCAAAAAGACGTTGATGCTATGGATCAAGAAGGAAGCTTTAAGTGCCCTGCTAATGGTTGTGCTAGAGTGTTTAAAAAGATAAGATTCCTCAATAAACACGCAAGAAAAGCTCATCCAACTGATTTGAAGGTGCAGCAACACATAATGAAATGGAATAAAGGCAAATGTCGGTTCTGTCAGAGAAAATTTGCTGATTCCCAACATTTTATAGACCACCTGAAGAGACACGTGTATCCAAATGTTTACTTTTGTTTACACTTTAATTGTAATCAGAGATTTAAACTATCAACTGAGCTTGCAGAGCATACAAAAAGTCATAATGTTTTTAAAGCTCAGTGTAATTTTGCAGAGTGCTGTGAGCTATTTGAGGAGCTCCCTTTGCTGTATGAACACGAGGCTCAGCATTATTTAAATAAAACTCCAGAATGCTCAGAAGACGCAAGTGAAAAAGATTCTTCAGATGACCCTTCAGAACTTTGTAGCTACCAAGATGATGACGAATCCATTAATGAAAAAGAAACCGTAGATTTACCAATTCCAACTTGGAAGGCAAGGAAGGATTCTACAGAACCAAAGACATACATTCAAAGTGTAGAGAAAAAAGCAAACAATGTAATTCAGAACGGAAGTGAAAGTTCATCTGAGGGGAGTGCTACAGTTTTGATAGACCAAAAGACACCTGTGTTACAGCCAAATCCTGAGAACTGTAATGCTGTCAGTGACCAACTAGTCAATGGGCACAGCGACCCGGATCAGACATCATCAAAGTCATCAGAAACACCTTTGGACAGAGTGGCAGATGAAACAAGGACAGAGAATGGGTCGGTGTTACCTGTTTTACAGAACTGTCACGATATACCACAGAATAATGCTGCTGCCTCACAATTACCTTCTAAACCAAATCAGACAGAGAATACTTCATATGGTGTCATCTTAACAAAACCATATGTTAGACCCTTGCCTCCAAGTTACCTTGATGAACGATACATTAGTATGCCAAAACGTAGAAAAATTTTGACTGATAAAGTAGATGCTCACTCTGAACAAGACAAATTTTGTAGCAAATCAACAGAAAGATTTAGATGTGGCAACTGCTTGACCATCTACTGTAATTCAGAAGCACTTGAGGCTCACCTTGCACAAAAGAAGTGTCAGACGCTCTTTGGATTCGATTCAGATGATGAAAGTAAGTCTTCTAGTCCTTCTGGGTGGGTGGGTGGGTTGGTTGGTTGGTTTGGAGGCAAATACTGACCAGATAGTGGTCCTTGAAAACAGGCAAACTGATAGGCCAGATAGGACACATACAACTTCTGAGCAATTGCAGTATGCTAGAATTTAAAGAGAGGAGGGTCACTGAAATCAATAGGGACCTAAACATTGGAACACAATATTGCACTAACTTGGAAGTTCAAATTAGACATGCTGTTTAGAATAAGCAAGAGGTGGTGAAAATTGGTGGGCAGCTCTAAGGGAAAGAATTCTTATAAAACAGAGAAGAGTATTTCAGCCTGTCTGTCTCTGTGTGTTAGAAACTACACGTTGGAACATGTGGGCAGTGTTCCAAAAGGAAGAATGATTTACATTGGGAACAAAATGAAGACTAACCTATGCATTTTATTTCACAGGTGCCTGATTCAACATTGTGGGAAAATGTATCAAACAAGGAGTGGTGTCAGAACACTACATGAAGAAGCAGCAGTTTGTTTCCCAGTTGGCCTTAAATCATAAAGCAGTCTCAAATTACTAAAGAAAAACATGACCTTGATAAAGACAAAGCACATTTTCTAGACAGAACTCACAGAGGAATAATAGGAGCTCTGCAGTTTTTGAGTCCAGAAAGGTTGCTACGAAATCCCCAAAGTACCAGTTATCCAAAAAGCCACATCCATTTCAAATGCATAATTGGAGCTTTGCGGCACAGTCTTTCTAGCACAAAGGTATAAAGAAAACAATGCATACAGCTGAGCAGGCAGAGAAAGCAGAGGGTAGTAATTGCCTTATGGAAATAAAAACAGCTGGTTCTTCAAGCTGCTGTAGTTTTAAAGAAAAAAAAAAGTATAAAAAAGTATGATTAAAGGCTGTCCATCCACACAGCTTGGAAGGAGTCTTTCAAGAAGGTGTCACTTCATGATGAAACAGATAAATGTGTACAGGAACCAAACAGTGTTTTTTCAGAGGAAGAATGTAGAAAGAAATCTAAGACGGATGGAAGGCTCTCATATCAAAACCGACAACAATAAATAACAAAAAAATTTTGAAGTACAGAGCATGCAAAGAAAAAGTGCATTGATGTGATATTAAGTAAGTTCTGCACAGTGGAAATCAGATGCATGCAAGAGAAGCCCTTTTCAGGGCTATGGTTACAGTACACGTTGAATGTCCCGTATAACATCTGTTTTAGGTGCAGGAAGACTAATACAAGCAGTACATGCAAAAGTTGTGTGGATATTACCAGAAGCAGACTGAGAAAAAATGCAGAATGGGCAGGGGGTAGACATGCACTACAGGGCAGAGTTAAATTGATTTTATACAAATACGGAGGTCCTTTCAGCTGTTGGTATGATTGAAAAGAACTTCAGAAGGCTTCTTTTATAATAAAGGGGAAATAATGAAGACAGACAAAACCAGAGCATGCATGTCAAGTTAGAAAAGATCTGGAAGAGCCTGTTTCCACACGTCGTATTACGTAGTGGTGACTGGTGACAGCTCAGTACTGTAACAAATTATTTACTGTCTCAAGGGAGGGAGAAAACTTATCAACTCAGCCTTAAGACATAGTACAACCCTATCTAGCAGCATCTCTTGAAAAGATAAGCTTTCCCAGAAGTTAGTGAAGGACTTACTTCAATGTTAAGCACTTTATCCAGCAACTGACTGTTCATAAAAATAATTGGAAGGATGTTGTGAAGATAAGAAATTTGAGTCTTTCTCTTCTATACATCTCATTGAAAGACAGGATATTTGGAAACCAAAAAGATGCTGTTGTAGTTCTTGATTTTCATGCCCCAAACAGAGTTGTGGCAAACATGCACCCTGTTTAATTACTGTGCTAATTTATCCTCTAATAACTTATCTTATTCTGCCTTGCTACCATAAAAAGTTTTTTGAGATCCTGTTATGTGTCATTAGGTGAAAATTTTCATGTGATTGTAGCCACAAAGTCTAATGATGAAAAATGGTGTGTATGGATGGAGTCATCACAGAAATGTAGGACAGCAAAGACCAACTGTTCCTGCTCAGCTGGTTTGCTTACTGACTAGTTCATCTCAATGTATGGATGGCGTAGTAGGATGATCAACTTGCTTAAATCAACAGATACACAAAAATTCAAAATAAAAAAGTAAAAAATCAAGGCATAAATAGAAGATCTGTTCATTGTAGCAATGGCTCACACTTGTAAACCTAAGGGTTTCATTGTAAAATAGGCTGTTAAATAGTTCTGGAACTTAATAGTTCAGTAATGCCTCTGCTAATAATTCTCTGTGAAATTACAGATATTTGCATTAATTCTGCTTCCTTTTCCTCTCCTGAGAGGTAAAAATGCAAATTCAAAATCACGCTTTTTCTAAATTCTAGAAATTTTTTGCCTTAATTTTGAGTTGGATTAACATAAAAGGTTATAAAATTATGATCACAGGTATGTGTACATTACATTAATACCAATGGCTGGCCCACTTTGAGAGATCTTTATGACATTTGAGGCACCAAAGAATTTTTTTTGCAGTTGCAGAAGTGATTTAAATGCATCATTCATATATATTGCATACACACTATATATAAATATTTACATATATAAATACATTAAAATTTTTTCAACATAAGGGGGACCGTCTCAGCCAAATGCACTTTGACGTTTTTTCTTACTTCAAATTACCACATAGTTTTTAAGGACCCAATTACCTTCTTGAATGTTCCCAGGTTCCCCTTTCTTTGCTTAACATTGCTAATCAGTTAAATTTGCTTAGGTATATTTGGAAAAAAAAAAAAAGACAATTATAAAGTATTATGGCTTTAAAAATCTGAGAACTCATTGAGTAAGATATGACAAATGTTTGTGTAAAGTCTTTTAAGTGTACCTTTAATCTTTGGTGCTTTTTACCTTTTCCTGGAGCTCCATGTATTTGAAGATGCTTTAAAAACATGATTAAGACTTGTGTTTTTTTCTTTTGGTTTAAAGTGTGTAGATAAATGCATCTATGTATGTGCATAAACTGTGACCATAATTTTTTTGTACCTGTATTAAACTCATTTTTGTTCAAAAATGCTTTTCTTGGACACCACCATTTGTTTATACCACGTGTTCTGAATACACACTTGAGAGATCTGGAAGACTGAATTCTAATGTAGGTGAATATTAGGTCACCTAACGCCTATCAAAAGTACATTAAATTGACTTGAAGTAGCAAGGGGGTTGTAACACTTTTGTTTTCAGTAATGATTTTACTTCAAAAGACACTGTATTTTCTTTAAACTGTTCTCGAATACCTGTTGGTATTCTCAGATAGGTGCGGTATAAAGCAACTTTAATTAGGAGCAGAAAGATACTTTAAATGTGTGTGGGATAATTCTACATGCTTTTTTAGGATTCCTTAGGATGTTGAGTATCCTATTACTAAGCCTGCAACTTTTAGGGCTGAAAAAAGGTTCCAAGTCCAGAATCGAAAGGTTTTGTCCCAGCCATTAAGCATTGTGGTATAATGGGAAATAATTAATCGGGATATATCACTTTAATTCAATAAACACTGAAGTACATGTGTAATGTAAGCATGCAAATTTCTTAAAGTCACCTGAAGTTACATATGAACGTGGGAGCTTTGCTGGATCAAAGTTTGTGCGTTTTCATTGCTGATAATTATATTTTAACAATGTTCCTTCAGGTGGCTTTAACTCGGATTTAAACCTTCCTTTTAAGATCGTCTATTCTAACCTGGTTACAGTTCACTGCAGAGATCATGCCAGTTCAAATTTTCAAGGAGTTGCCGCTTGGTAGGCACCTTTAATGGAAAAAATAAAAATTGAAAGTGGTCATATCTGTGTGGGAAAGGTCACTGGTACTTTGGTTATTTAGCCATATTCATTGAAACTATATAAATTGTATAGTTTGGATAATTTATAACATTAAACTTTGTGATTTTTAATATCACATTGGAGGTTCAGCTGTACTCATTTCTTTTGTTGTTTAACACCAGTGGTATGGACAAAAGACTCAAAGAGGGTGGTAGTGTTACTATTTTCTTAATTTATTTGGTACTGTATAACACCTTTCTGATTAAATGCAGCATATGCATTTTGGGACTCTGTTAATTTGTAAAAGCTGTTACAGGTTCAGCAAGAAAGGAAATTTGTGCTTCCTTGTTGAATGTTAAATTATTTTACTTTGCATTTTATATAAGAGTACAAATTAAAACTGAGCCATCAAACTGCAATAAATCAACGGTAGTGTTTCATTTTAAAAACTTTTTTGTACTGTACATAGGTTTGTTCAATAAAACATTGTCTTTGTTGTTGATAGAAATTGATCTTGTCCTTTGGGGAATCACTCTGAAAGTACTGCTGCAATGTTTCTAAGTTACTGTGTAATGTGTGTGTAATTGCTTATCACCTGTTTGAAGCTGCCAGCTCTTGTTGTTCCAGGTGCGCAGGTATTCAGATTTTAATAGACTAGGTCTATTCAAGAATTTCCAAGAATATCAAAGATGACCAAGGAAATTAAAACAGACTACTGGTTCTGGGAAGATGGGGATCTCTAAGTCACTATTTATTTAAATAAGTCTTCAAGAAGTCACAGTATTACAAGTTCTTTAAAACTGCTAATTGCTGAAGAGGGAAGCATGTCTGTGTGAGAGGGAGAGGATTAGCTGTTTCTGGTCATCAGTCTGAAAGGCATGCTACTGCAGAAAAAGCTTCAATCAGTGGTTGAACCATATTAGACACGAAGCAACCCACTTCTTGGGTTTGACTGGGCCTGATCACCTTCAAGAAGGTTTATTTAGTCAACTAAATACATGGGGAACAGGAATGAACTAGTGCATATAAGTAATTTACAGGTATCATGTATTGTCTGCCTGATGCATCCTGGCAGGGAATCAGTCAGGATGCATGGGCAAATGGGAGCCTGTTGAGTAATTGGCTTAGGATCTCCAGGAAGGAGGACTGGTTTTTGAAGTTTCTGACCTGGTGGGAGAGGGGTCACCCACTTAGCGTGCGTTAATGTCCATGTAGAGAATAGTGTAAGGTTGGCATGACAGATGGAAGTAGTAAAGCTCGGGAGGAATATATTAAAGCTTGCAAAGGAAATCTGCATGTGGTGTTTGAAGAAATCTGCGGACCAGTGTTCATTTTATTGTGGTGTCAAGGGGACAACATCGTCCCTTGGTGGACAGTGGCCTCAGAATGCTGAAGGGGTTAACCCCTCAGCTATTGTGCCAGTGCAAAGATCTCTGCTTTGAGTTGTCTGTTTTCCTCCATCATAAAACGGTTAAAATTCTTCAGTGGCTCTGTGCTACATGCACCAAATGCCTCTTGAGAGGACTGCTTGGTGGGAATATACAGAGCTGAGCCTCAGCTGCTGCTGTTCATGAGCTTGTTTGCTTCTGGTAACGCTGCTGCTAATGGGGTTGGTAACTTCTGGTGCGATGCATGCCTTTCTGTTGCTGTGTTGTCTCTTCCATTGAATGCTGTAGTCCAGAGATATAGGCAGCCTAGTCGCTTTTTCTTCAGCTTCAGAAAAGTTCAGAACTGTCCTCTGGAAATGCTGGCTTGTTTATTATTCACTGTCCTGTAAATTCTTTGTGGGTTTTGATGTCAGGTTATGACTGTCCTCTGCAAAACGGTGACTTCTGTGTAACCTTGACTGCAAACTTGCTTTAATTTTCTATGTTGTCTAATCTTGACAAGGCCCTTGCCAAAAAAAAAAAAAAAAAAAAGTTTGGCATAAGGGCAAAGGTTCTCAAATCTGCAGTACTATGGCATGTGCACATTGCAGGTGAAATGTTTACCAAAATGGGAATGTATATACCATGTATGTATAAGGTACTTGGTAAATTCATTGCCGTGTGTGGTAGTGTACAAGCTGTCAGTGTTAATGGATTTTGTTTTAATTCCTTTGGCACGCTAATATTTCGGGCAGCAGTAAGTTAATGGGCCCAACTATCTGCTCAGCGGAAGGCTCACGGTGCTGCCGGGCGGAACTCGAGTGCCAGCCGTTGTTTCCACCCGGCGCCTAGGGGCCAGCGGCCGGGGCGGCGCTGGGGGACGGCGTGGGGCGCCGTACCGGAAGCGGCCGTCGCTAGGGCCCGCCGTCGCTAAGGGCCTGAGCCGGGGCGGCGGCGGCGGCGGGGCCTGGTGCGGGCCGGGCCTGGCCATGGCCTCGGCGGGGCTGAGCGAGCGGGAGCAGGCCGGGTGCCGCCAGCTGCTCGAGCTGCTCGGCACCGAGGAGCTGATGGCGCTGACGGACACCATCACCAACCGCCTGGTCCACCCGGAGAACCGCCAAGGTGCCCGCAGCCCCTGCCCGGGCCGGCGGCGGTGTGGGGGTGGGAGTGTGGGGGGGGAGCTGGGCGCCGGCGGGTTGCGGCCCTCCGTGCCCCTCCGGCCGGCCGCTTCGGGCCTGGCCCTGCCTGCTTTCTCCTCCGGTGGGAGGAGGTCCGCAGGGGCAGCGCCGGGGCTGGCTGCGGCCGTGCTCTGTTTGCTCCTCGGAGCCTGATGTTCAGATCTAATTCACGAAACTGAAATCTGTGTGTGCGTCACTTGAAGGCTGCTCAGTGCGGTGCCCTGTAACGTGCTCATCCAAAAACCTTGCGTGTGTTTCTTTTGCGGTGTAACTCAAACCAGTAAGATTTGCCAAACGTGTTTCTTCAAAAGTTCACATGCCAGTAGTTTTTTTCCTCACGTTTTATCTACTTCTGTACTTGTTATAGGGTAAAATAAAAGACAAAATAATTCTGTACTTCAGCTCGTAGCCTTTTCACATTTATGTAGTTTTAACATATGTGATGTTAATTGTCTCACCTCAGTTTAGGTGAGAACTGGCTGCCACAACTACCTTAAAACTGAATGTCAGCTTGTCTTCTTAATTTTGCTACGGAGTCTCACAGCTGGACATTTCTGAAAGTTACATTTCAGTGCACCATCGTTGTATTATTAAGTGTGATGTTTCTTATGAACCTGAGATTATAAATATGATTAGTACAGAGGTAGAACAGATTCGATTCCATTTCCATCATCCTTCAGGAGCGCAGAGGGAACCTCCTTTTCACAAACAATTAAGCATTGTCTAAAAAACTGTGAACTTCTTGTGCTAGAATTGTTGTTCAGCATGTGAGAAATCAGAGGTTACCTCTCCACATTTCTTTTAATTTTCTGTTCCCGGAAAACATCTGAATACTGGCACATTCTTCAAAATAGCAATGTTTTCTGGCCAGATCACATAAACTACCCATTTGATACAGAAACTAAGATTCAAATTCCGTACTCAGAAGAACAATAACATTTGACTGGTTCTTCTTCCTCTGTGTAATCTTGCCTTCAAGAAGACAGGTAGATGGTTTATTAAAAAATATTCCAGAGCTCTTCAAATGGAGAAAGAAATTAAATTTAGCTTCTGTTAGTGAAGGTGCTGTATGGCAGCTGGAAGCCCTAGATAGTTTCATGTTACAGTCAAATCAACTTATTTTGAAGTGAAGGCTAGTTGTCTCTCTGGAATTATGAGTGAAATGCATTGTGTACAAGAATCCTTATACTTCTGGAGGCACTTGGAGTTTCTAAAGAACCTGAAAATCTCAGCCTACTTGAAGAATATTCATAATTTCATTTGGAAGAAAAAGGTGCATCCTTTTCATCAAACTCATATAATACATGGTTCCAAACAGTCCTTGATTCTGGTAGTAGGGATTATAAGGTAGCTAGCTCTTCAGTAAAAACACCACTGGTTCTTAAACATATTTGGAAGGCTTCAGCTGTATACTGTGTCTAATGTGACTTACAACTAGTTATTTAAGATTTCAGTTTAAAAATCTATGTGTAACCATTTGCATTTCACTTAGGGTTGTGTTTTGTTAGTAGGTGCTGTTCAGGAGCAGAAGAAATAGCAGAGGTTTGCAGTTTGTTGGTGAGAGAAGTAACTGTTAACTTCCTTTTCTTCCCTTGCAGAAGCCATTAGTGCCATTTTGGTTTACAGCCAAAACGTAGAAGAACTTTTGAAACGAAGAAAAGTCTATCGAGAAACAATTTTTAAATATTTGGCAGTACAAGGAATCGCAGTGCCTCCTTCCTCTGAGAAACATCAACTCATTGCTTATGTAAAGCAGTACTGGGACGGGAAGCTCCCGTCGAATGACTTGGAGTCAGGGGAGAGAAAAACACACGCAGAGGTGAGTGCTACTTTCTGAAAGACCCGTGGATGCTTAGCTTGGCTTTTGCAGAATAACTAGTGTAAATGTTGTAATCTATGTCCAGAAGGAGGCTTTTCATGTGCTTAAAAAGATACTGAATCTCTTTTCCTGTTTTTTATTTTTGTTTAATTACACCATTTATAGGTGTCTGGGCAAGCACGTTGCTTGCAGAGCATAGTCTTCTGCTCTGTCTTGCAAAGCATATTAATGCATTTGAACTCTATGTGAAGTTTTCACACTTTTAATTTTTAAATTGTACTGGAATGGGGTGTATTGACAGATAATTCTGTGGATTTGAGGACAACTAAAAACAATGTAAATGGTAGGGAAGTCCTGCATAGTCCCTTGTCAGTTTTTAATGCGATGGATGTTCTCAGAAATTTTATGATGGGCCTGGGATTTTCAGTCTTCGCCCAGCCGCGCCAGGTACCATCGGTACCATCAGCGGGGCGCATCCCGGTGTGGAGCAAAGAGACGCTATCAGGAGCAGATCGCTGGGTGAAAGATCTGGCAGCGGGGTCTAAAATGCCGTGGGGGAGGGAGGGAACAGAGAGAAAACTGCTTTCTTTGGAAGGGCCCTTGGTCCATTTCTGTAGACAATGCAATCAAAATAGCTCTGTCTGTAAGCTCTGCTCCTTATGTCTTGCAGTTAATAGGGTGCAGAATAAATTTTTGAGGATTTTCATGCCGTTGAAATGTAAAGTCTGTAGCAGTGCCAGCTCCATGTCATTTTTTACTTGATCTTAGTAACACTTAATGTTGTGAAACTAAGTATGTTTTGGCTATTACAGGTTATTTTGAAGCTCAAAATAATGACATGCAGCAAAATCGCTGTGGTGTAATGAACTTTGAGCATTTTATTATTCCTGGATCTTTACCATGAAGTTCTAAATAGCCTTCCTCTTTCAGCTATTGTATGCCAGAGACATAATGGGCAACAGCCCCACCAGCTGGACTGCTGGCGCTCTGTAGCTGCTGATAGTTTAATGCAGCTCTCTCTCTCTGAGGGATTAACTGATTTAAATTATGTTTTAGCTGAGAATTGCTTTTAAAACAATAATTTGTCTGCGTGTTTGGAAAAAAAAATGCTCTTGCAAGAACACTTTCTAATTACTCACCAATGGTGAAGTTTTGTGATTGAAGGTAAGTAAATTAAATTCTCCAAAGTACTTAAAGACAGCTGTTTTTAATTCATTTTAATTTATTAAATTAAATTTAATTTATTAAATTTGTTATTTATTTAATGTATTAAATTAAATTTAATTTTAATTGTTTAAATTCAGCTGTTTTACTTATCATATACATCTTACTTTGTCTTTGTTTTCTCTTAATTCTTGTGACCCTCACCATTTTGAAGACACAGGTAGCAGCAACCTACATAACAGAATTAGGAATTAATTAAAGTTTGCTTTTGAACAACTGCAGAATTTCCGTATAGAAGCCTCCCAACTTTTCATACTTAATTCTAGGAATAGGTTTTGATCAAAATAACGGTACATTTAGTTTTTGTTCAAAAACCTTTTCACCTTCCAGTTGTAGAGACACATGACCTCCACTGGAAAGTTTGAGTGATTTCTCTTGAGTAAAAAGTGATTCCGATTGTAAACAAACAAACAAAAAACAGAGGATAAGTGAACTACATACGTGTAGAAATTAAAAAGACCAACACTTGAGCACCTGATTTGTGCCTTTGTTACAGTGACGCTTCCTTTGGAAAGAAGTGTCTTCTAAACCAAATGTGTTTTTATAACTGACTTAAAAACCTTTCTTAAATATTTAATTGCAAAGCGATTAGTTTCCTGACAGTTTATGCCTAATTTTTGCTGTTCCTCTACATGGGGATGTAGACATAACAAGAAGGACTGCAAGGAGTAGACTTTTTTTAGCTTGATCCATAATAGTGTTTAAAAAATACATTATGCAGTTCATATTTATTGATATAACTCTTGGACTGATTGGCCACCCTCTTTTGTATGGATTTAAGTAACATGATCGTTGGTTCCTAACTGATACTTGTTTGTGCTACTTGCTGTGCATTTGGCTTCAAAATTTTACACCCATCACTCTTAGTTGAATTCTGGCCTTCTTGTATTAGAAATAGGCTGAAGGCTACAAACGTCATCTTTTGGATGATTTCGGCAGTTTTACTGGCACACAGTAAATGCTGAATTCAGGCATGTGATCTGGTGAGAAAGTTCTGGAATGCATTAATCCTTTGAATTTCAGTTCTGCTTGGATTGGTTGTATGTTTTGTTAGCGTATTATGCCGTCATGGCTGAAATACCCCATGAATCAGAAGTATTCTGTCAGTTTCAGGTGTTAGGTGGCCGATTCAAAAGGTGATTTCCCTGTAAGTACTTTTTGTTCTTATCGGCTGTATGAAGGTGCAGAGTACGCCACAATTTGCAAGCTTAAAAGGTAGGAAAAAAGAAGAGACTGAAGGCAAGATAAAAGAGGGGGAAAAAAAAAGCATACTTGCTAATTTGTAGGCACTTCATATTGAATTGGTATCCTTTAATATGAGATTAACTTTTAAGTATGGCTCTGTATCCTTCTTTTTCTGTAACTTCTTTTGGAAATGTGAAGGCCAGTGTACTTTTTACACAGAAAAATTTTCTCTCAGTGTGAGAATTCTGGTCTCACAGAAATTGTTTAAAAATACTTCCCCTGCCAAAGGGGGAGAACCAGGATTTCCCTCTTAGATTATAAATTGCAGACCAAGACAAAACTGAAGGACTGTTCTAACTGTATTTCAAAGAACCTACTCTGATTCTCTAGTTGTTAGATAATTATGATCTTAAAAATACAATGAGATTTTACTGCATTGTTTTTCTTCCTTTCCGTCTCAGAACATTTGAAGGAGACATAGAATGTTTAAAAGAAGAATTTAAATGAATTTTAGGCTGTTCTAACTGATGAACTCACATGTTAAAGCTAAATAGTTCTAAGAAAAAAAATCTTCTTGATTGCAGAGTCATGAAAAGAGATCCAAGTCACCACAAGATGATGTTCATTATCTAGGAGAAGAATTCTGCCAATGGTTCTTTGAACTCCTGAATTCTCAACATCCTTTGGGAGTTAAATCTGAAGAAAAATGGGGACCACAGCATTTCTGGGAGGATGCCAAACTGAAGTTCTGTTACAACACATTAGAAAAAAACATGGAAGAATATGTTGGTGCAGAAATGGTGAGCCTTCGTCTGCTCTCGTTGGTTAAAGAAGAATATCTTCTGTTCAACCCCAATTTGAATGCTGATGGACTGAAATGTGTCATGTCTCGGCATGGGTTAGTACTGGTAGCAGTGGCTGGCACGGTACATAGAGGCAACGTTTGTTTGGGCATCTTTGAACAAATTTTTGGACTCATTAGCTGTCCGATCAGGGGGAATACCTGGAAAATAAAAATTGTGAGTCTTAAAATCGTTGGACAGAATGCTCTGGAGCCTGGAGTGCAAATTGAAAAACCCTCCATAAAATACGAGTCAAACCAACTGCAGGAACTGTATGATGGGAAAGAACTGGCTGTGTTTGAACCTCATAAATTCTGAGCAGTTCTTCCACAACTGAGGGACTGGGGGGTGGGGGGGGAAGCCTACAACACTTGTGCGTGGTTGAATATTGAAATGATTGCAGCCATGCGATGTTGTCTCTTTCTTGAGTCAGATTTGCCTGATGACAAACACAGATGAAGAGTCTGAAGTATTTATACAGGTGATGCTTTCAGGCACCTTTCCAACAGCCAACAAACTTTTCAAAATATTACTTGAGATTACTTTAGGTTACTACTCACTTAAGTTAGGAATGAAATTACTTTGGTTATTCTTGCTTACAGAACATGGGTTATATTTGAATATGGGAAGGCTGCGGTGTATAATGATCTGGATGACCTGGAGCTCACAAGTTGTAGATTGCTTCTCCTTGGGAAACCAGTTTAAACTCCTGAGTTGTAACAGAAAGTCATTGCTTCTGGCCTTTTGAAATTGGGCCTGGTGAATGTCTAAAAAGTCTAATGTCTTCTGAAAGTCCCGAGAAAACCATCTGCTCTTTTGGGAGTTTTTGGAGGGAACACGCAAAATACTGTGAATGGACATTGCTGCCTTTTATGTTCTGAACGTGGTTTCTTCACTAACCAGTAGTAGTAATTTAATGGGACGATGCAGGGAAGTTAGCATTGTTTAATTCTGTTCTGTTTAGGTTAAAAGCTTTCCTTTCTCTTACTTTACAATTCCAGCTTTGAGATGGTTTTCTAGTATTCCATTTCTAGCACTGACTCTCTTGGATCAAATAGTTGATTCCGTGACTTACAACAACACTGTCTGAACCAAATGCTGTGATAATTATTTTGTATATACATACAACAGAGATTAATATAATAATTGTGATTTTTGTATATTTTCTCAAGATAGGAGCTTTGTCTACTCCTGGATGCTTTATTACCTTGACTAGAAGTCAATTTGTTAACGGTGGGAATTTACAACAAGAGGTGATATAAATAAATAAATAATCCAAATACCACTTCCTAGCATTAATAATTAGCATTGTAGAACGTGACTACTTTTTACAGTTCTTTTTTTTTATTATTATAAGTTATTAATGGTAAAACCAGATAAAAAATCCTTCTCTAACATTTTGCTTGGATTGCTTGGGAATTTTGTTTTAATTTTGTAGCTTCACCAGTACAAGTAGTGAAAAGGGAAACGTTCCCTGTAACATGGGAAGAGTTCTTTTGTTTTTCTGACAAACACATCAAGACAAATGGTAAAATTCTGTGTGGATGAGGAGGGAAACAAGAAAGTTCAGGTACATGATATACCAGGAAGTACCCCAAACTGTTTTACGAACAGTCTGATTCTAAAGTTCTCTTTAGCAAACAAACAAACAAAAAAAACTATAATGATTTCTAAGCAAAAGTTCAAATACTGTGTGTTGGAATGTGCTTTCTCAATATACAGTTGAGGTATGACTTCGTCAGCTACTAGTTAATAATAAATAAACATCAACCTACATTTAAAATATTGGAAGAAGCAGTTGCCTCGTGTGTTGAGAACTGCATTCCTTTTAAGATGAGGACAGAAGCCTGCCGAAGGGCCTAACCGGGCACTTTTTCAACATTCCGCATGCAGATCTGTGGTTCAACAACATGTTTTGCCTTTTGCAGAAGTGCCATTTGTAACCGGCACTGTAACTACTACTTTAGCCAGGGTGTTAAATCTGAACACGCCTAAGGGTGTAGTGTTATTCCTGCAAGTTGATTTGGTGTGGGCTGTCCCCTTCCTCTGTTCAGATGTGTCCTTGCATCCTTGTATCAGCATTAACGACAGTGCTAACTCTGAACGAGAGGGAGTGGGGACTGATCCCAGGGGAAACTAACATCCTTGGAAACTCTTCTGGCTGATGAGCTCCAAAACAAGGCTGGCAACATGGGTGCTAGTGCCAGCACAAGGAACACGGATGAGAATTTTGTTTTGTGGTGCCACCCTGAACTTCTCTGGAATTAAACAAGTGATCAAACACCAGCCTTAGTTGATTCTTACATTCAAAATGTTCATTCTCGGTTACTTCGAAGTAATGAATGTGCGGAGAATTATGCTCAATCAGCTTTTTACTAAAGCTTGTTGCTAATGAACTTTTTCTTACTCTTTCAGTTCTCATACCCATAGAATGCAAAAAGTTTTGGGTTGTACTGTCACAGCCTTGTGACCACTGTCTGTAAATTCCTGTTCTGTTGGGGAGGTGGAGTAGGTGCTGTGTAATTCACTGGTGAGACCTGGTAGTGCTGTTGCTGCTCTTCTGGTGTTGATCAGGCTGGTAAGAACCCGCATAAACAACATCTAGATAGCAGCGGTTATCCCAGGTTGCTGCCTTAAATCACTTAGACCAGATCAGAGTCTGCTCTTTACAGCCTCACCACCTCAGGTCGTATGGCAGACGGAGAGGTGATGTTGCATTTGCTCCTTCAGGTTTCGTGTGCGTAGAAGCATGCTTGTTTCATGCCCCGGGAGAGTTGTCAGGTCACGGTTGTGCTGCTGCATAGCAGGATGTCACAGGTACTTTTCTGTTCTGATTATTATTTACATTCGTGTCCTTAGTGAGAGTTCAGAATTCTTTTTAAGCGTAGAAACCACTAACTGCAGGTAAATTCGAGCAGCTACTTTTACTTTAACCTGGACTTTAAGGAATAAGGACTTGTGTAAATGGAGTACAGCTGAAAACCTTTACTTGAAATATTTATCTAGGTGATTTTGTCATGTGCTCCAGATGCTGTTGTTCAGTGATGAAGTAACTTTTACAGCTGGTTTGCCTTTGGGAGCCAGTGACCGTTTTAGTTGCATTTAGAAGAATCAGAAAAACTAAATGAAGGTTCTTTAAAACTGTATTCATCAGTTTTCCCGTGTATCACTATTTAGTCAAGGCTCAAGAAATATTTTCAGTAACATTTTCTTATGTCTATCACTACAACTTAAACTGAAATGCTGCTAAATTAACATTTCCTAGATCTGTCTCCGAACAGTAATGTGATAGTAGGCAAAACAATGGCTTGCAACAAAGCATGCAAACCTTGCTGGATTATATAATTGTTCAACAATGGAAATCATAGCTGTCTGTTGTAGTCAGCCACACCAGACTGATCTAATTTTTTTGTCTCTAAAGTAGGAAGCTTGCTTGCTAAAGCAATGTATGAGCAGAACCTCTGTGGTTATGCAGACCTTACTGCAGGTTATGCTGTGTAGGTTTGGCTGTGTTTACTCTCCTTATACAGAAAGAAGAAAGGTAGATCACAAGGAGACCTTACACAGAGTATCAAACAAGTTGTGACTTGTGTCTGTGGTCTACATACCATGGGCAGGGACACCTCGCACTAGACCAAGTTGCTCAAAGCCCCATCCAACCTGGCCATAAAAAGATCAGAAGTTGAAGTACAGGCTGCTATAGGTGGTGAGGGAAAGCAGATGTTTGAAGGAGAACCAGCTGCTGAGTTGTTTGACCAGATTATCTGTTGTGGTTTTTTTCAGGACAGGCTGTGGGAAACTGTCTTAATGCAGTACACCTCGTAGGCATGGATTTAATGCTTTTCAAATAGTATGAATTTGACTTTATTGGTAACATCTTCAGTGACTTTTTTTGGCACTTGGAACACTTTGCATAAATCAAGTGCTGTGTTTTGTGGTCTGTAGTTGAAAACTGATTTATTACAAATTATATAATTGTTTTGTGACAGCAACAAATCTAAAGGTGGTGATGGTCAAATGTGTATCCTACCGAGTGATGTGCTGCATTAACTAGTCGCAGAAGAAATCTTCATGTTAGAAAACATGAAAGAAGATTGCAGCAGCAAAACGGTATGTTTGCAGAGTGCTATAGGCTTACCCTGTCTGTATATTTTATTAGATGTGGAGGTCAAACATTACATATGATGTGCAAATGCTGCTGCCTTGCTGGCATGACATTGCTGGGAACTGCAGTGTTTTCTTGTACCACTCTTTAGGCATCACCTGCTGCAACTTTTTTTAGCTTGTGATTGATTTCTTGATCTTGTCAAACTGAATTGAAGCAGACAGGTTTGACTGTTACGTATGAAGAACAGGAGGAGAAGAATGCTTGCTTCAAATACGGATTTTTCTCTGCTTCCCAATTATTTTGGACAAATTGCACATACTTTTGACAAATCGGGTTTAAAAAGTCAGGTATATTTATTAGAGTGGAATCTAACGATGGGGGAAGTAATGCTGTGTTCTTGTTAGTTATTTCCTCTAATGCATGCTCATATTTGAAATTCAGTGTTGAGTACTGCAAGAGTACGAGTGGCCTAAGCAGCTAAATAAAGCATTCCAGGTGAGGAGTTTTAGTATTCCTTTATTCTGCTTTTATTTTATTTAATTCTATTCTAATTGTCTTCATTTTGGACGCAAATTTTCCATGTTTCCCTGTCACGAGACCCTTCTGATGCTTTTTTGCATTGCTTACTGTTTCTTGCAGTCCCTTATCTGTTTTGATAGTTGGTGCTTTTTCCTGTGTTTGAGAAGGGTGAATTCTGCAAGGCAGTCAAGCTCTGTAAAAAGAGAAATATAGGCTTTCAGTAAAGAGGGAGCAAATGTCGCAGGACTTCAGCTCATGCTATATACGTCAGTGTTGAAAAGATTTTTTTAGAGACTTACTGCAGCTTGGAAGTTTCTTTTCCAGAAAACCAAGCCAACAAGTTAAACGTATTGTTTCTCGCACAGCTTGAAATCAACAGGAGCGGCTATAAACAAATATTTTCTCAAAATAAATTTAATTCTTAACTGTCAGGCTCTAGCCTTGAGTCTGATGTACTCAGCAACCCAGAACATATGGCTGTCCTACCTTCTGGTTGACTTTCAGCTTGTGACTGACATAAATTAAAGGCACTCTCTGCAAAGGTTAATTAGCGTGTGTTACCTAAGTAAACCTGGTTTGGGCAGTGATGCCAGTCAATGGCAAAGAATCCTCTTTTTCTTACTCGTTCTCAGCCGTTAGTACTAGAAAAGAATGACCTCTTGTAACTAACTGTAGGGTTAAACAGTGCTGTAATCATCCCTGACCTAGCTCCGGGAAATCCAGGGGCTTGATTTAGTCGGGCTCCTCTCAGCAGGCATAATAGCATTTTGGTGACATCTGGTGGCAGATTCATTGTTTGCCTGTAGTTAGTACACTTCATTAAATCCGTGCAGCGATACAGGCACAGCCACCCATGGCTTGCTGTGGAGAAGGCAGAGGCGTTTCTTCCCTAAACGCAGTGCCTGTTTTATCCCTTCCCCTTGGGGCAATTTAGATACCCGACATTACCTGTGGCTCCCTTGCCTTGATCAAAGGGAAGGCTCGAAGGCAATTCTTTAGCCCTTGATAAGGATCTTAAGGATGTTTTGAAGTTTTCAGCCCATCAGCGATGCCAAGCTGTGATACTCAGGAAACCTGTTGTTCTAGGGTTGCAGAGGGAAGCATTATGGTGAATAGAAGGCTTCCCTGCAAGAAAATTTCAATTGCCTTGTCAGGTATCTGTTACCCTCGTTTTGTTTTGGTTTTATTGTTGTTTTTCAGACTGCCTTCCTCAAGTGCCTGTGATCCTGAAGGCAGCACAGCTGCTCTTTCGTAATATTGCATGTGACTGCAAATCTTAATCACCTCTCAGATCCATGGGGAAGAAGATAGCCCTCAATCAGAGGTAGTCTGTAGCCCTCTGCGCTGTGCTGTGTTCAGTGCTCCTTCTGTTTTTTCAGATTTCTCAGTCCTTACTGAACATGCTAAGAAAACAGATCCAATATGCTAGAAATTATATTTGAGCAGAGAAGTTAGATAATCCCAGTCCATTGCATTTTGCAGAGCAGAATGAGGAGAGACTTCCAACCTCCTGTGATAAACTTACGGAAAGAATGAAAACACAAATTACTGGGATTGTTGTCAATAGTAATTGCCCTGTGAATGTCTCTTTAGAGACGTGGATTTGAGCAAAGTGGAGTTTTTGGTGATGCTCTTATTTGTATGGAGAGGTAATGGTTCAAGCTGCATTGGCTTCAGTTGTACAATTGCAGTAAAAAGCATCTAGAAGTCCACTGTCATCAGTTAAAGCTGCTGTAGCTGTTTTTCATGTAAGCAGTTGCTGAGCTTGCCAGGCAGGTTTATGTAGCTTCAAAAGAGAAGGGAGGCTGGAGTACAGCCTCAGGACAGATCCCTTGATTCTGCACTTTGGTCTGGTTGGCCTCTGCTCTGGGAGAGGCAGGCATGTGGTGGAAAGAGCAAGGGACATGTCATTCGTGCATACCCGCCTGTTCTCTGCGCTGCGAGGGAATAACATCGTGGTGTATGTGCAGCAGTAAATCACTCACTTAGAAACCAGTAAAAGCCCAAGCTTCTCATCTAAATGAGGTTTTGGTGCCCTGCCAGTGTTTTCCCACATGAGATTAGCGAGAGAAAGGAAATGGTGATTTTTAATAACTTAACTGTGATTTAACAAAACAAAAGAAAGGCTCTTCTTTTATCTCAGAGCTTTCTCCCTCTGCTGCAAGCCCAGTGGATTGCCTGAGAAACTCAAAAAGGAAAAAAAAAAAAAAAAAGTGCAGTTATGTCTTTAAAAATGGGCAGGAGCCGCTTTCATGTGAGGAATGAGTGAGTAGATGGGGCTCCTCAGCTGGGAGAGGTGATGGCAGAAAGGGGAACGCGATAAACCCACGGGCGACAGGGAACAGTAACTCTCCCCTCCTCTGATGTAAGAACTGAGGAACTGAGTAAACCTCGCATGCGGCAGATAGAAAACAATGAGGAGATGCTTCTTCCCACTTCGTTAAGTGTTGGAGAAGAGTGATCAACGTGTGTATTTTTTCTTTTCTTTTGATGTGTCACTTTTCCCGCTTGTTTTCTTTACCTCTCATATCTGGTCAGATTGCAGTATCTCAGCCCTCAGGACAGGCAGTTTTGGTCTTCAGAGGTGTTGTGACTAGTTTGAGGAGTTGCTGTAGATGCTGTACATCCGTTCAACTGCAGAAAAAGGGGGAGGGAGGTGCTTCTGGGGTAAAAACAATAACAGATCATTGGCCTATGTATGACAGCCATCTTCTGCATGTTGGCATTTCCAGCTCCTTCCTCTTTCTCAAGTTATTCCTCAAAGATAATAGGGTGTGACCAGGTCTTATCCTGCTGTACAGAAAGCTTTAATCTCCTGCGGAGAAGCATGTCCTGTGGCCAGCACAGATCCCATCACGTTGTGAATCTGCTCTTTGTATCACAGCCGAGGCACCACAAATTCCTTCTGTGAAATGCCAGTTGTAATTAAGGAGTAGTGAACATATGGATATTGGTGGAAGTTGATTCAGTTTGCACTGGAAATATATAAAAAAATATCATAAGCTTTATTTAAGCGGCCTGTCTAACTCCAAGTGAGCCATTAAAATAGCCATAGAAATAATTCCAAAATAACAGGCCAAATTTTTGATCTTTCATCTCAGCAAATTGTTGAAGCTTGCAAGGGTATGGAAAAACTTGTTCTTACAAACTGTCGTGACAGCTATCGCAGCCCGTTGGTACCAAGAAGGCTATTTTAGCTACCCTTCTTTGTCCTGCTCTCGCCTGGCTAATGTGGGTGAGTGATGTGTTTAAATTTCTGCTGCCTCTTGCAGTTCTTGTCCTAGAGCAAACCATCTATGGTGCTCTGAGTGCCTCCAACAGAGGAAGCATTTTAGTTCAAGTCAAGTGGCTGCTTTAGAAGCAAATCTCTTGATTGCAGCCACACACACAATCAGCGTGCTTTCATTCACGTTACAGAGCACTCCTGGGGCATGTACTCTGGATCCCTTTTGGATGAAACCAATGTAGAGACATGCTGCAGCGCTGCACCTAAGGTGTGCTGCTCACTGCGAGGCATTCAGTCCACGGGACCAGCCTGGAGCTAGCTGGCAGCAAGCCCCCCAAATATACATATAATTTGTGTGCTGGCGGCACCTCAGCAACAGCTGTTTCATGCTCCTGTTGCACAGCGCTGTTTGCTAATATAAACACAGCTTAAGGGTGTTGAAAATGGTATTACAGCCTTCTTAGGACTAAATTAAATTAGTTTTCATTGTATTTCATTTTTAAAATGCGTGTGTGTGCGCGTATTTATATTTAACACATCTTTCTTTCACCGTCTAGCATTTCCCTCACTAGAATTAGATTTCAAATGCAGTAATTGTCAGTTCTTTTTTAACAGCAATAAGCATAAGACATCATGTCAGTTCTTGTTCATCTATTCCCTTTTCTCAGTTCATTAGTGTTATTTATTGCATGGCCAGATTCTGAGTGTTAATGAATTCTTTTCAAATTTTGCGTTTTTTATTGAAATAAATTGATCCTTTTAATATCTCTTCAGTAATTATGGGTTTAGATGTATTTGCACAGTACCATAGCTCTAACAAGATTAGTGGTGAGAAAATCCCATTCTGAAGATTAGTGTGATGCATTGAGTTGAACTTTAGGATTTTACCCTGGTGTTTTCATTATGGAGGTTTATTCCGAGAAAACACTTTGTCTTCAGTTACTTGCTAGATGACATGCATCTGAAAAGCTCAGCTGAATAGCATTTTTTTTTTTTTTGAAATTAGAAACTTCAGATCGTGACATGCAAATACTGGAAACACTTTAAAAGCCTGTCTGGGGCACATGTTGTCATGGCTGGGACAGGTTGATGGTGACTGAACTGCGAGGTCTCCCAGTCCCCCTTAGTGGCAGTCGCGTGGATCCTGGTTGGCGCCAGCTTCAGCAAGGGCCGTGCGATGTGTGCGCCCTTTTATGTCGCAGCTGTAGGGGCTGTGAAGACTGATTTTACCTGTTTCACCTCGTGCACTGACTACTAAGGTAATGTAAAGGAACATGAAATGGGAACACGGTTGAAACCTGCCCAGTCATTGCACCTGACGTTGTTGTGCAGTGCTGCGTCTGTTAGTTTTGCACCTCTGTAAAAGATGCACATGCAATAGGAGAAAATAAGCTGGGAATCTTTTAAGGTAAGGGCAAGTGTAGTTTGGGGTTGTGTGTTGTGGGCAAAAGTGTCTCACCTTGAGGAATTTTTTACGAAACTGAATGTACTGCCAGTTAACACAAAGTTCTAATCACTGACTTGGGTGTTGAGAAGAAAGAAATTAAAAAACAGGGAAGGAAGCCCCTTTCCTCCTCTCTCTTCCCCAGGGTCAATCAACTTCAGTCAAACACCCTGTCTGCCCCCTTCCTACTCTCCAAGTCCCTTGCTTTGGCCACGTGTCGCCCTCAGTCCCTCAGGGTCCCTACCCCAGTGTGGGTCACCTGTGTGCTATGGTCCCTCAGCTGTGCCCCCCTTCCTCATGGAGCACCTCCTTCCGAGCATGTCTCCAACGTTGTCCCCTACAAGGTCTCCTTCCATCCCTCCAGCGGCACCTCCTGGGCCACCTCCAGCCCCTGGCAGCTGCCTCTGCCTTAAATACGCCTGGGCTGGCTCCTCACGGTGGATTGCCCTCGCCTCCTGCAGCCCCGACTCCACGCCACGACTGCTGGAGGTGCTGCTGAGCCCGTGACACAACCTGGTAGGTACCTGCTGCGGCCGTGGGGCACCTGACTTCACAGGTAACGTAATAGAAACAGAAAAGGCTGTTTCCAGCTGCCTTCAGCTACTGCTTTCCTTAGACCTAAAGGCAAAGCACTCTGCCAGGGATTCAGCACTAGCTGGGCATCCGTGCCCTTGGCCCAAACTGGGGTTTTCTGTCAGGTTTAGCAATCAGAACCCAGCACGCCAAGCTCACGGTGCGCTGCAGGCAGGCCAGCTCTGCAGCAGGAGGGGCTGAGGGCTCTCACTTCAGCCCAGCCTGCCACCAATTTGCAGCTGGATTGTAAACGGGGACTTGTGCACACAAGTGGTGTCTGTCACTAGTGTGCTGAGCATTTACATCAAAGCAGATCATAAAAATATTCCATTAAAACACTTTTAATTGAAGCATGGATGGAGGTTTTTGCACTAGGGAAAAGCAAGTACAAGTGGTTTTGCACTGGGAACGCGAACGTGTTTGTGCTTTTACATATATAACAGGGCTTTGATTCAAGCGGAAAGAAAGTTGGATGTGTTCAGTTCTAGCTGACAAATGTTGGCAGTCACATTGTTCTTAGCAGTATCAGCTATGTAAATTTTTTAAACCCTGCGATGGGAAATACTGGCAGTAATCAAAGGCTCCAAAGGGAGAAACTGGTTTGGAAAGGACTCCTTCTGGTGCTCCTGTGACAGAAGAGACGCCGTTGTAGCTCCTTGGAAAAGCCCACTGACCCTTACTGACCCCACAGCCCTAGGCAGAGGTGAGTGTGTCTGGTTATCCTGAAATGTGTTTTTTGGATGTGACTCCACAAGCAGAAAGTTTGCTAAGCAGAGGTGTCCTCAGCTTTCTCGTTGCATGCCAATTCCTGACGCATGACTGTAGAGATGCACAAAGAAATAAGTTGTGATTTCCTGCCTCCCGAACAGCAGGAGCAAGCTGCACACCTGGAGGTTGTTTAATTAGTAAGTGCCATGTTGCAGTCGCGCGGAGATGGCACAGTTACCTATAGGTAGTGTTTTGGGACAGCAATGTGTTTCTAATGCACAGAGAACCCTAAATCAGCACTATTTCTGAAAGCACTTGTCATATCCCTTGCACCCTCATGCACCCTATGGAAGGCCACAGAGGATTATACTGCTTGTGTTTTCCTGTCTGCTTACAGTGACTAAACCATTGAAAGTTAGGGAAAAAGCTTAAAAATACATGGATTAGAAATTTAGTTTTATTTCCATAGTTTTCTAGTTCTCCTCCCTTTAACTTGCATGGTGGATACATCTCCAATTTTTATTCCCATACTATATATCTTTTTTCCTCAACTCAAGAGAAAGCTTTAGCTAGAAAAGAAGGATGGATTAACCCTTTCATCTTGAAATCCTGAGCTCTCTGCTTCACTTACAGATCGCTTCTGCTCCCAGTGTCACCACAAGATAGTAATACATTCCCTCGTTGGCAAAACCCTAAGACTTCCAGTATGTCAGAGGGAAACGGTAGGTATGAAAGGTTGTTCCCCTTTTCCCATGCCCAATAAGGTAGCTTGTCTGAAAATAAATAAACAAATAAATAAATAAAAAATCTGCTTCTGTGAGCTAAATTTTCATTCCCTACAAAGGGAACATGACTCTCCCCCTCCTGCTGATGAGCACTGGGTGCTTGTGTCATCATCGGTAGCATGGAAGGGTCTCTGTTGCACCATGGGCCATAGTTCAGTCCAGCAAGAAAACGGCTTGAATGTCTGTCGTGGATGTGTCTGGGGTAAAAAAAATATATAAAAAAAATCCCCTCACCTATAAGGAGTACTCTTTTGTGCGAGAGGCAATGGTTGCTCAAGTCACCTGCTGTGCTTCAATCTTCGATGTCTATTTTTAATCTGGCAAATCCTAACTAGGTTAGGTGGACTTGCCAGAACAAAGGTGAGCACTGTGTGTACTACTGTCTGTAGAGAGATGCTTTTTGCAGTGTTTCAGTTTTTGAACAAAAGTAGAATCAGGCCAGAAAGGTACAGCTTCAGATCCCAAAATCTGAAGGGCTGCTAGGTTGGACTTCTATTTGTAACTGTTTTTTTCAGGGTGTAGTTTGATCTCTGCAGGTAGAAGTTATCAGATGAACTGTGTGTTCCCTGATGTATGGTATTTAATATATTTTAACTTCGAATTCTTGTTTTCTTATTTTTTTTCTGTATATGCGGCCTCCTGCTATATTTGTCTTTGCTTTTCTTACTGACTTGTGTATTGTCCACTTTCCTATTCTCTAGCTTCTGTGCTCTGTGGAGTATTTCAGCTGCTGAATGCACACCAGGCAATGTCCTCAACAAACAGTGCAGAACTGAATATTGCAAGCTCATTAGTTGTTGTTGTTGTTGTTTGTAAATCCGGAGGCATATCACAAAACTTGAGGTGGATAGGTGAGTAGAAGAGGAAATAGGATGGCTTTCACAGTAGCACTGGTGACTGCTGTCTTGTTTGCTAAGTCAAATGTGCCTGAAAGCATTTGTTTTGATAGTTGATGTGTAACAAGAAGTGGCCCTTTTTCTTCTCAACTAAGAGAAGAGGCATTGATCGAGTCTCTTTCTTCTTCCAATTTCCCTGCTACCCCTGAACTGTCAGTCACACAGCTCGTTGCCCGACCTTTTCCTCAGGGCTGCTGATGCATCTCTGACAGCACTGCTGTCTCTGCGTGTCGTGATGGGTGGGCTTGGTGGCAACAGAGCTCTCTGCTCCTTTCCTCCAGCAGGACGGGAGCTACGAATGTTTTCTGGATGCATGCTGGGCAGCTGGGTACGCTCTTGTAATGCTCGCCAGGATCCTGTGAGGTCTTTCACTGAAACAAAGCTGCTTTGCGGAGGAGTCTGTCAACCCCCAAAATGCCGCTTTGAATACCGAGTAGAGAGAAGTTTAGGGGTGCACAGTGCATCTTTCCTGTATGGCCATGTCCTAACTCCTCAAGGGCAGCAGAGTGTCTGTGGCTGTGTGTGTGGACGGTGCTGTAATCCAGGGGGCTTTCCTGAGCTGCTACGGCTGTCCCAAAAGTATCAGCTGGCTTTGATGTGCAAGCTGTAGGTGAACACTTTCAATAACACGTGTATGTTGGGGGAAATGTCATTTTTTTATTTCTTGTCCTCTTTTAGGTATTGTTTCAGGCCAGGACATGGAGCACTCTGCAGAGATGCAGCTCAAAACTGGCTGGCGAGTTCTGGGCTTTTTGGCTGCCTCTCTTGGTCCTGGCTGGGGAAGTGCCAAGTGGTTTTATGAGGAAACAGATTTTTCAGACCAAGTACTGTAGGAAGGGCTGTGATTTAGGATTGCTGAACTACAGCAGGAGCTCTGGTCTATGATGTTTTATTCTAGTTCAGTCAGCAGAGTCCAGCCAGAGGAAGGCGATAGCTCCTCTCTCCACTGGTGTGTAGGAGCAGAGAAGACATGTTCCTTCTTCTCCACCTGCAAACAAAAGCAGGATCAGATGGGGGCAAAACTGGCTTCTTCTGTAGCTCTCAATAGCACAGCACTTTTGATGTGGTCCAACCTGCTTTTGTATTTGTGCAAATTAGAGAAAAAAAGGTTTGCATTTGTTGTTGGATTGTAGATACAAAATTGCAGCAATCCTATTATGATGATAGAAGGTGTGTTGGTTGTTGTGAGGAAAGCTTTCATAAAAACCTCACGCCTGAAAAATGAGGTTTGAAAATCAAAATGCAATCCAGTGTGAGTGGCTGTATATAATGTAGCTGTAACTCGTTATGAGGAAAAATTAGTACTTAGGGTTATTAGCTGATACTAAAACATCTCATATAATTGGACATGTTTCTTTTACGTTGCATTTGCTTTGTAACGCATACGAATGAATTCTGGAGTCATCAAAGACCTGACTCAAAATTTACACTGTAAATTGCTGTGCAGTGTAAACACTCCTCCAGCCTGCTTCCTTTGTCAGTAGTTGGTGATGGGTGACAAAATATCAAAAAATAATTTACCCATTTGCCTGGCGGTGTTAGGCTGCTTTCTGCTCCTTGAAGCTCATTCTCATGGCTGGGGCTTCAGTGGCATTAAATGTGGCTCCTGTGGCCAAAGTAAGGGAAGCAGAAGCAGCAGCAGCAGTAGCGCAGCAGGTTGGTATTGAGGGGCTGGAAGGAGGGGAGAGCAGGAAAAGATGGTGGAGCTGGGAAGAGTCAGGCACGGAGAAGTGGCACTTTCGAATCAGCCCGAGGCAGGTGTCAGTGGTTGTGGTACGGTGGGCAGAAGCGATGGTTTTCTCAAAGAGGGCAGCTTCCAAAAGATGGTTGGAAAAATATTCAGAGGTAAATAGCAGAATCCTGGCCCGCCTTCAGCTACATACTTACTTGGACCCGAACTTCACAACAGCTGCAGTTGTAATATGGTTTTGCAGATCTAACACTTCCAAGATGTGGAAAATAAAATTCAGGATGAATTTTAAGAACGTAGTAGAAATAACTAGTGTGGCAGATGTAGATTTAGGGTAGTCTGCACATTCTGAAGGATTTGTTTTTAATGTGAAGCATGTACCTTCACACCCCGTAACATGTGCTCTGATTCACTGACAGATTCGTTTTGCACCGTCCCACTGGAATATTGGCACTCATGCCGTCTGTAAACAGACAGTCAAGGTTTGTGTCTGTCGGGGCCATACTTCACGTTATTTACCGCACAGCCTTTGGGGTGGGAAGAAAGGGAATTAATCAAAAGGAGAATGCGGTTCTCCCTCTCCTTCCCTTTACTTATTTATTTTTGAATTCGAAGGCTTTCTGAATTCTTTATTATTCCCAGAGTTATTTTTTTTTTCTTCCCCCCAAATCTGAAAGCAGCTGAGCTCAGCAGTGAGGGGCAGGGCAGAAGGCAGTTCAGGACGTTGCAGCAGGAGATGAGGAGCCCCCGTGGGCTTCCCCTGGCTGGCTGCTGGGCTTTAAGGGTGTGGGGGAACCAAAAGGGTGATGAGCATCTGGGGTCACCCGCTAAGTGGGGCAGGAGAAGGCAGGGAAGGTGGCACTGTGTTGGGCTGGTTGCTGACAGGAAGAGGTTCATGGCATGGACTTGGGGTGGCAGCGGTGATGCTCGCCCTCATGTGGGGGTGCCTTGCACCCATGTGGGGTGTGTGTATCACGCCGTGGCTGCCTTCTGTCTGGCAGAGTCCCTGAGGACAGAAGCCACGACCCTATGTGAGCCTAGTTTGGAAGTTGGAACAAGTCCACCGAGCAGGAATCCCTCAGCATACACAGCATGGCAGTCCCCCTTCCACTTCTTACACACCATCTACCATCTCTCTCACGTTCAGTGAGCGGTTCCCCCTACCCCAGCCGGGTCCCTCGGCCCAGCAGAAGCCCTCTTCCACAACAGGCCAGGCAGTGGCCCTCAGAAAGCCCTCACCCCTCAGCTTTTCCCCCAAAATCTCCCGCCCCCCCCCCGCCGGCGGCGAGGCGAGGCGGAGCAGTGCCGGCGGCGGGCGCCGAGCGGCGGTGTTGGCCCGCGGCCGGGCCGGGGAGCAGGCCCCAGCTCCTCGGTGTGTGTGGGGTGTTAATTGCAATTAACACACGGACCGATAAACCTCAGCCTCAATGCAATTACAGCCTCTGCCGCCGGTGGTTACGGATGAAACCGAATTGTGTTCCCTAAATAAGGACAGGGAATGGTAATGGGTGTTTTAAATCCCCGTGTAAGGACAAGTGCTCCTAAAGCTGCCGCTGGCTGTGATGCCTGACCCAGACGTGGCACAAAGCAGGTGTGGGCTGTGAGAAAAATCGCAATAATTTTCTTCAGACAGGATCTTCTGTGAAGCATCTCTTCCACCTGTCCCTGCCACAGAGCCCTCGGCCCAGCGCACCCCAGCCACCCTGCTGTCTGTGGCACGGGTCAGGACGAGGTGGCAAGGTCCCAAATCCTGCTGATGGCACAAGAGTAGCGGCACCAATACCAGTCATTTCTAATATTCTTGCTGAAACCTTGGCTCTACACGTTCTTCTGTGGTGCAAGGATGTTGGCAACTCAGCCAGTCCCCTCAGGCCTGCTTTCCCTTCAGGCTCAATGGCTGGCACAGAGAGGGGCATCTACCCTTGGTCTGAGGAGTTTAAGCAAAACAAAGCAAGCAAGGAGCCCAGCTTTATCCTTCAGTGGTTCATTGCAGTGGGTAACTGTTAAAAGCGTGTACCTTGCTTCTTATTTTAAATCACCTGGATTTAGCTCCCAGCCGCTGCCTGCGATTACACCTTTCCCTGTTAGGCTGAGCCACCCTTGGCTACCTGGCATTTCTGCCCCCTTGAAGGATCCTTGCACACCACAGTGACACGTTTGAGGGCTGTTGGCACTGGAGAGAAATTATTGCCTGAAGTTTCAGCCTTTTTTTTTTTTTTTTTTTTGTCTCAAAGAAACAATGTTTGTGCTGTTGGCGCTCCGCATCCCACTGCAAAACCCCGGTCCTGCTCCTGCTGTGAAGATGACAAGCTTCAACCTGAGGCAAATCCATGGGAACGGCGGCTGTGGGGCAGAGCCTCGCGCTTTCACACTGGAAAAGCAGCATTTGCGAGAGGAGTGAGGAGCTTTTACCTTGGCTCCAGCTCACAGGCTTTCTTCAGAATATTCCTTTCACATGGAAATTCTTGCCAAGTGAAGATTGCTAGCGCTGACTGGCATGTCAGCCGTGGCAAAAGACACAGGGGTTTTGTATCGTTGGATGTACGTGACACACAGAAAAGGAGAGAGGTTTCGTTTTGTGTTGGCTACCATAATCGGCCAGCAGCACGCAGGGAGTCTTTGTGGAAGGGGTGGCAGAGGGGGAGTAAGTATAGGAAAAGAAAGCTAGATTTATTAACATTAATTCCAAATAATCAGTTTTCTGCTGAAGGCAGAACCACTAATCTCAAATTTCCCTGCCTCAGAGTTGCTACTTGAGTCCCCTGCCTGTTCCACGTAAAGCCCAGGCCAAGAAAGCACACCTGCATTAACTCCACTGCACATAATTTATTGAGCCAGCTTCGCCACAATACTTTTTTTGTTTCCCAACAGAAGTCATTCCTAGCATGACCATCCTATGTGCTGGTTTTCAATCAGCCTCACCCTGTGTGGACAAGGCAGATGCTGCCCTGTGGTGTGGCCCTCACCTGTACCTTGGGCACCTACAGAGATGTACTCCAGCTGAAGACCTGTGCAGAAGAGCAGGAGTGCCTCAGAAGGGCTTCTCTGATACCAGAAAGTTGCTGATTTCCTCTGGACAGCCAGCGTTTGTTTTTCCTATTCTGCCTGCATCTGCAGAACATCTTCTCCACAAGCTCCGAGGTGTTCTCCCAGACATAACACATACAGAGCCTCATAGGAAGGGCCAGTGGCTACAGCTGCTGTTTGCCACAGGATGAGAGCAGAGGAGGGGGATGCCATCAACTGATGTCGTAGGTCCCTGGGAAAATACGAGGTTTCTGATGCCAGATTCCCAGATGATCACAGGAAACCAAATCCTTCTGCATTTCGTGGAGGAAAGTTAAAAACAGAATGGGCCTTGTCGGTCTCATTGCTGGGGAAGAGCATGTAGTAAGACCACAAGGAAATTCCCACTTAGGTTTCTGCTCTGCCTTCAACACCTCACAGGAGCCCTGAATCTTTTCTTGAAAAAGCCAAGTTATGTATCAAGGGAAGAAATGCAATCCATGCTGGCCGGTGTATGTGACCACAGCACACCTGGATGCGTGGAGCTGTTGCAGAATAATTAAGGGGGAAGCTAGGAGTGACCCACTTCCTTCTGGACCTCCTCAGAGACACTAGGGGTCTGGTATTGCCAGCAGAGCTTTATTTCTCTGTGGATTCCTCTAGTCTGTTGTACGGTCACTTCTGTCGGGTTACCGAACTTGAGCTGGTGCAGCTGGTTCCTCATCATCTTACTTGAAAGGCTTTTTGAGAACTTCACTTTTCTGATTCTTAGAAATTTTCAAATGGTTGTTTTAAAAATTATTCATAAGCAATTTATAAACCTCTGATTTTGTGTATGTATTACCCTCAGATTAATTGATTCTTATCTTTCCTTGATTTTTTTTTAACTCATACCGCATGTGAAATAAATGTAGCATTTTATTTTTTTTGCAATTATTTGGTACTTGTTTTAGAATTTTTCTTTCTTTCTTGAACAAAAAGTGAATTTTAACCACACCTCTCAACTCAGTTCTGTAAATGTCTGGAAACTGATAGGGAATGAAGCCTGAGCTATTAAATTTGGTTGCATTTTAAATGTTTGTCAGTTTTTGGTCTTTGCTACAGGCTCTGTAGACTCCATGGGCACTGTGCAACAAGAGAGCTCACCACACCTGACACCTCTGTGATAAGAAAAGGCAAACATTATGGGCACAGCTCTTTTCTTCTCCTAATTCTTTCATTCCCATAGCTCTCTGCTGTCCTCACTTTCAGGCTAACATGCCTTATCCTATTTTCTGTCATTTGTATTTCCTTCCCTCTCCGTTGCTCACCTTGTCATAAGGGTGCAAATATCTCTTTTGCTACGTCTCGCTGTTCACTGAGGTATTTAGGACTCTTCCAGCTGCTTTTTTTTTTTTAATTGGAACAAGGATGCCTGAGGGTGAAAAGAAGAAAAGAGAAGGTGAGGGAGCAAGCGGGGGGGAAGGTGTGGTGTGAAAGGGCAGAATACAGATTTTACAGCTGGGAGAGGCAAAGAAGTTTCCCTGAAAGCAAGCAAAAGCTCAGGAAAAGAGGAAGGAAAGTGGAAAGGAGCCAGGTGAGAGACAGGTGAAAGAAGTTTAAGAAACACTAATTAGTTAACACTTGTAAAGTGTTTCTGAGAGTACAAAGCTATATCTGTATGCTAATCTACTAATTATTATTTTGTGGAGTGTCTTGGTTTATGCAATCATGTATGATTAATCGCAGCTGACTTGTCAATAGCAATGAATGATGGGAGCACAATACAAAAATTAAGCAGCAGTTAAGGTCAAGCTCTTTCACTCTCCTGGAGTAGAAAGCAGTTTTCTTGAGGCTTATTTTGAATTTTTTGGAAGAAGTTCTGTTTGAACGGAGTGAGCTCTTCCCCTGGCAGAGGGACCCCCAAGTGTCCTCAGTGTGGCCCCTGGCCTGGTGCAGAGAAGGCTGGTGAGTGAGGCGCCTTGGCCTTGCCAGGGTTATTTCTGTAGTGTTTTACAGCAACGTCTGATGGCATAGGTGAGAATAACAGAGTAAAGCACAGCTGTTGCCTGAACTTCCCAACAACCCTGTCCCATGGTACGTGTCTCAGTTCAAATGGTATTAAATCTCATCCCATGTGGTTTCAAGGAACTGAATCTGGAGTTGGGGAAAAAGCTTTGTGTGGTAAGAACATTTCTGCAGGGCCAATGTAGCTACCAACACAGGTCTGTTGAGCTGCCCCCTTTGCACTTCTCTCTGCTCGTTGGTCTTTCAGGTGTCTGGTGGGTCTGGTTGCCAGGAGGGACCTGGTGGCTGTAGTAATGGTCAGGGAGAGAGCTCATTATTAGCAAGAGCCCACTTGGGCATTTCAGAGATAGAAAGGCTGTTTAGAGATTGTTTGCAGTGAGGAGGTGAAGTAAAACTTTTAAGTTTAGGTTTTTAAGCGTGGCTTAGCGAGCTGGTGACCGCATTGGATGGAGCTATGAACTTGCTCCTTGCAGAAGTGGTCTTCATTGTCTTGGTGAAAGTTCTTCCCAGGAAGAAGAGGCCTGATGATGAGCAGCTGTGGTGGCTTTGTTCTCCCTCTATCTGCAGGAAAAAAAAAAAAGAGGTCTGAATGGTGGCTAGTGATGATGAGCTAAGGTATCCTGAAATTATTAAAAATTACAGAAAGGAAACTTGGTGTTGAAGTCTCACTCAGCTCTGATGTGTTCTAAACACAAAATACTGTGTTTAAGGTGGTCTGAATTTCAGAGCTCAGAGATACTACCTGTGTGTAATGACAGTAAAGGCAGCTCTGGTGCTCTTGAATGCAATAAAATCCTGGGCTTATTGGTTAGTGGCTGCTGAGTTTTCTGCTATTGTAATGATGTTGCTGGGTATGAGGCATTTTTGATTATGTGCTTTGTTTGGAAATAAATATAGCCTCTATTTATGTTAGGGCATTTATACAGCTGCTGACCTTTCTGAAACCTTAATGCCTTTTTATGTATGATCTATGAGAAGCCCATTTGTAGAGTCTTGCTGCTCTCTCTCTCCCTGCTCTCATCCCTTAGTTTCTCTACTCCTTTTGTAACTTTAAATTATTAGTGGTATTACTCAAGATCAAAACGATCTGCCTTTTAAACAGAGAAAGGGCTTGGAAGCACTTCTTGGTGCAAGAGGAAGGTGAGAGGAATTAGAGTTGAACCTTGTATGCTAACAGCACAGTTAGAAATGACCATGGTCTTCATCTAATGCTTTTCTGCTTAAAGCTGTGACAATGGTGACTGGGATAAACATATTTTTGTAATAGATGGAACATAGCTCTTTGTATTCCTGGCTGAAATCTGCTTCAGGGTTACAAGTTGCTCATGAGAGCTTTGAGACCTTATCTCAGCCAGATTCTAGGTTCAGTTTTTACTGATATAAGTAATACCGTGTTAGGAGCCTGGGAAGGTGAGTTTAGTAGTGTGAGGCAGAAATCAGGACAAGCATGGCATACAAATGGTAACAGGAAAACTGTCTTCTGTTGGTAGCAAACATATTTAAACAAAATCACTTATGGAGGTTCCATTGTAGGAGTGCAGAGATATATCTGAGTCTGAAGACGTACTCGAATAGCTGAGTCAGCATAGCGGAAGGTGGTAATTATATGCAACTTCATCAGTAATGTGTGTGTGTTAGGGGGAGACACCTTGCTACTCTCTGTAGCTTTCTATTAAGACTTTCATCATGCTTGTAAGTGTGTGTGATGTTAGCAGCACTGTTTCCTTGTGCCTTTTCAAGGAGTAGTGAAAGGAGGTGTGTGTGTATGTGTGTTTGGGATATTGTGGTGGCTGAGGTTCTCTCCCTGCTCCCAAAGAAAACTTACCTCTCTGAGGGAAAATCCTAAATGTGTCAAAGCAAAGCAATGAACCGTGGATAACATAGTTTTCAGACTTGCAGTGCTGACGGAAACTTGCAGAGCTCTCTTGCCTGTTGGGGGAAAGGGTGGATGATTGACACCATTTCCAGAGAGGAGAGATGGAGAATAAAATATTCCTCTTTGGAAATATCAGATATGGGACTGATGAATGGCAAGCCTCCTCACTGGGGGGAGATGACTCTTCTTATAACCTCAGTGAGCCTCCATGTTCACTGGCAAAGATGGGTGTGTGAGGAGTAAAGCTGATAGCCCAACCCTGCTGCAATTCCTGCTCAGCAAATAAAGAGCATCTGTAGAGAAGCATTCACTGATGCCTTGCTAATCTGCCTAGTGAGGCACTGCAGAGATGAACCCCAGCTGTGAGTCTGTAAAAATAAACATCATCTGAACTAAGTGTCTTCATCTTCTTTGATTGTAAAATATAATTGGTAAGTGTCCAGTAGGTTAGGTTTCTCTGACTGTGATGCAATGGAAATGGTCACTGATGGTACTGTCCTACTGAAGTGGCAATATGGTAAAATGCAAACACCACATACCTATATAATTCTTCTGTTATAGAGTGATACAGAGGGGTTAGTAGTAGTATTTCGAGTGTTTTGTTCCAGGAGAAAGAATTTGTGATCCCTGTCCTAGCTGGTATTGATGGAAAGGCTCCAAAAGGTCACTAGGTCAGCACTTGCAGTTTCCTTGGCTGATATTTGAGCCCAAGATAGAATAGGGCTCATTAATTGAAAATCACCATTATTGTATTTGTAAGACGCTGTTTTCTTCTACCCACATAGCAAAGACAATATAGGGCACTGAGGCAGGTGAGGAGATGGGGCTGGTGGGAAACAGGGAGCCTTTCTATGCTGATGCCCAAACAGGTACGTTAATGGGAAATGGAGTACAGAGGTTTAACCTAAGCAATCTGTTGGATAAACCTGTCAGATGGTCTCGCTGGTGTCACAGTGATCTGGCTCATAAGTTACTTGCCCTACATAACATGACCTATATAACAAAAGCTAGACCAACTTAATTATACACACTTGTACATATAATGTGGGAAAACATTTTTTTTCACGTCTGTTTATGTGGAAAACCTGAAGCATCTCTGTTCTATTAAGATTATTTTGGGGAAGGGAAGAGAGATTACAATTCTTAGAAGAGCAACTTAAAAAAAAAAAAAGTTCAACTTGTATCCACTGTTAGAGTAAATAGACTAATTTAAGGTCAGATTTAAAGAAATTGCACTCTGAATGTGTAAGGCTTCACTCTTTGCTTACTGCATCTTCTGTCATCTTTTCCTAGCTCTTTCCTACAAAGCTGGCAGGATCCTTGCTTGGGTGGCTGGTGCCCAGCGTGGCATTCCTGTTGAGTCCCAAGGCAGGGCACCGTGCATCAGTTCCTGGAGCTCAAGCTCCTGACCTTGAGCAGCTCCTTCAGGCCCCTCCTAATGGGAGACTTAACCAAGATACTTTAAAGCTTACAAAGGTAGATGGCAGCTATGCACAGGAAAATGTGCAGCTCATTCCCTCTGAGCATCTTCCTACCCCTCTTCCCACTGTTTCTTATGAAAGCTAAATACTGAGCTAACAGCAAAAGGATTTGTAGGATTTGGTTTTGGAGATAGTTTGGATCCTATGCTTGTGAGTAACACCTTTTGACTTATGTTCTTTCTGTGGTCTTCTAAAAAAAACTCTTCTCCAGCTCAAAGGATACATTTATTAATAGAAATACTCATCCTGATTCATTTCTAAAATGGAAATACATGTCACCAGAGTTTGTCCTTTTCAAAGTATGCACTCATGTAATTTTACTGTCTGCTTTACTTCTGTATGATGGTGAAAATATTTAAATATAGTTAAAAAAAAAATTCCTTTTAACCATTTTTTTAATAATCAGCTGCTTAAAAAATGGGGGAGAAGTAAAAGCAGAAGGGGTAAATCAATAGACTTATTGGAATTGCACCATTGTCTTAACTGGGATTGGTGTCTTAACTGAGGATTTCTTCTCAAGTAAGTGTTGAGACTTTTTTCTCTCATCTTCACAGATTATTGTTTTAAAAAAGTTTTTGAATTTGCTCTTGGTTGTATGGATTATTCCTGCAACTATCTCTTTGCTATAAGTCACTGAGGAAAGAAAGGAGCAGTTTTTTTTTTTTAATGGCCATCTAACAACATCAGGACAAAAAAAAGGGGGGGGGCATGGATGCCACAGACAGGTTTAAGTTCTTTTTTCATACAAAACTGCATTCTGAGGGTATTTCCCTGTGAAATACTGGGGGAGGGAGGGACACACTAAACTAAGTCAGATTTCTTTTGTAGTGTCTGCAAGTGATCCAAGGAGTTGGTCATTTGTCTGTCTGTGCTGCCAGCATACTCGGCCGGCTCAGGCGTGTGCTTTCGCTTATTTCAGGTGATCTGCATGGTCTGCTTTATAACTTATTCTACTTCTTCCACATGGGACAGCAGAAAAGTTTATCTCAGCACAATTTGGCTTGTGCAGAATAAATAAAATAGCATCAGGAGAGAGACAGAGCCAGCAACTACTGCTCATGAAGCATTTAGTGCATTACTTGGGTTCATTCTTTCAGCTTAACTTTTTTGCTGAGGGTTTCATGGACTTGGACTTGTTCTAGATCCAGCATTAGCAGGGCTTACGAATGGGCTTCCAATAAGGTTCAAAAGCAGTCTGGACAACGTAGCCTCAAGCCTCTTCTAAGAATTTGTTGCGAGAGTTCAGGGCTGTTTGATTTTACACTAGTATAGATACATACATCCGATAAAAAATGTTACAGTTGTTAATACACTTTTATTAGATAACTATCAGAATGGGGTTAGAAAGACATCTAGTTTTGTCCTGACATTTTTCCAGGTCAGGTGTATTTTTCCTGTTGTGACAAGCATTATTGAATTTAGATGTTGACATAACTTTATTTACATCACCTGTCCCATGTTTGCCAAAAGCCAAAAAGCCCTAGTCACGTGTGCACCCAATGGATGCTCGGCCAAGACCTTTCCAATGATCAGAGATCTGCCTTAAGACATGAATCCAGAAGATGATCAGATGCTCATAGAACCCAAGCAAGGGACAAGATGCACCTTAGACACCTGAGTGTGATATTTAGGTATATAGAAGAAAATGATCAAGGTTTAAGCCATCCCCAAGGCTGAACCAAGTCACTACTGAGAAGTTAGCTGTAAAAGTCAGTATGAGAGTTTATAGATGATTAGGATAAATCTTTATCTTAAGAAACAGGGTCCTGGGACTGACATATAGCAGCTAAGAGACAAATGTCAAGGCAAACTTCAGGAACTTGGAAGTTATTTTAACAGCTCATGGTTATGAATGTTCAGCTGCTCCTCAGTAATTTTGTATTATTTACTACACATTTATTCCAAATATTTGCTACTGTGTATTGGGTTTACATAGCAAGGTTTTTGTAGTGGGGGGCTGCAGGGGTGGCCTCTGTGACAAGAGCCCAGCAGCTGCCCCATGTTAGATAAGGGCCAGTTTCAGCCAGCTCCAAAGGGACCCGTGGCTGGCCAGAGCCAAGGCAGTGAGTGACACTGGTTGGGCCTCTGGGAGAGCAGGTTGGAGAACGGGGAAAAAACTGCTGTGCAAAAGCAGCTGGGAGAGAGAACCAGCCCTGCAGACCCCAGGGTCAGTGCAGCAGGAGGGCAGGAGGTGCTCCAGGCAGGCAGCAGCAGTTCCCCTGCGGCCTGTGGAGAGGCCCCTGGTGGAGCAGGCTGTCCCCCTGCAGCCCATGGGTCCCACACGGAGCAGATCTCCACGCTGCAGCCCGTGGAGGAGACCCCGGTGGAGCAGGTGGATGCGGCCTGGAGGAGGCTGCGGCCCATGGAGAGCCCCCGCAGGAGCAGGCCCCGGGCCGGAGCTGCAGCCCGTGGAGAGGAGCCCACGCAGGAGCAGGGGTCTGGGGGGAGCTGCCGCCCGTGGGGGACCCGTGCTGGAGCAGTTTGCTCCTGGGGGATGGACCCCGTGGTACGGAGCCGTGTGGGAGCAGTTCTGGAAGAGCTGCTGCCTGTGGGCAGCCCCCGCAGGCTCAGTTCGGGCAGGACGGCATCCCGTGGGAGGGACCCCACGGGGAGCAGGGGCAGGGAGTGACCGTGAAGGAGCAGTGGACACAAAGCATCAGGGACTGACCACAGCTCCCATTCCCTGTTTCCCTGTACTGCTCGGGGGGAGGAGGTGGAAGAGGGTGATTGGGGGGGAAAGGCGTTTTCATTTTTTTTTTTTCTCCCTGCTTTAGCTTGTTAGTAATAGGTAATAAATTTCATTAATCTCCCTACGCTGAGTCTGGGTTGATAACTGTTGAGCGATCTCCCTGTCCTTATCTCAGCCCTTGAGCCATTTTTCTTCTATTTTCTTCCCCTTTCCATTTGAGGAGGGGGAGTGAGAGAGCAATTGTGGCAAAGTTCAGCTGCCCAGCTGAGTAAAAACACCACATGCTGTCTGCAATTCTTTCTTAAACTATTCCTGATATGCCATCTTGTGTACTTGACTTTTTTTTTTTTTGTGGCCATATTGCATAAATAGGCCTTGCATAATTTGCTATCTGCCTTATTCTTCAGACACTAGTCATGCAGTAGAATACAAAAGAAAATGTTAACTCATCTTCCGTTTGACAATGAAACAACTTCTTGATCTTAGCATTTAACATCTGTCTTTTATGCAGCTTTCTTTAAAATGAAAGATATTTTTTTGGGGGGGAGAACAAGGAGGGTGAAGAGATCTTGGAAGTACAACAAAGAACCCCAAACCCTCTGTGTATCAAATGATAAAAATTAATGAATGAATAAAAGATACACATTCTCAGTCAAAGACTTTTTATTGTGCACTGCTGAAGTCACCAGACTATCATCTAGTGATAGTGATGCTAGTTGATGTAAGCCAAGTCAGTGTGGACTTAATCATAAAATTGTCATGTTATTAATGGTTGCAGAATGTTATTACTGTTTTGCAGAATATGAAAAATAGGCAGAATGTCTTTGGCCATGAATGATAGCTCATTAAGCGTTGATGTAACTAGCTTAAATTTGGTAGGTTTTGTATGGTACATTTCAATCTTCATTGGCTACACAGGGATGTGAATCTCTAAGCTTTGTAGTTGGAGAACAATAATAGAATTATTGGTAATTCCTATTCAGGATTTACACAGAGAACCCCAAGCAAACTAGGAATTACATACAAACACCAGTAACTTAGAAAACACATGCGTGAAATAACAATCTTTAAAGCCCTAAGTTCCAGAGCATAATACTAAAATAGGGGGGTTGCTTAATGGGAAGAAAAAATTAAAATAATAATAAAAAAGTCATTCTCTGCCACAGATTAGATCAGAGGCAAAAGCTGAAGAGGGATCATTGTTCTCTCTTCTAAAAGAAGAGAAAATTGAGGGACAGCAGCCTTGATCTTATTGAGAAGATTGAAGTGAAAGACAAGGTTGGTTGTTCTCACTTCAGAAGGGTCTGAAAGCTGAAATTGCAAAATCAATTTACTATCGTTACTGTAACAATTAAACTGACGTGATGAAAAGATGGAGGAGGAGGAGGAGGATGGATCAGATAATCCACCCCCACAAAATATCTGTGTGCAGGTGGCAAGTATTAGAGCTGCCAAGGGTAGAGCTGCCACAACTGTCTTTACCCTAACGTGACAGACAGCTGCCTCCTCCCTTTTCTCCATCCCCTCCCGAGGTCCCTGTTGATAGCTACCACACTGGCTTCTCCGAACACATATGCTCAGCCCAGCAGCATCTCCTCCTGGGGCAATTTATGGTTTTTTTTAACCCACTGGTTCTGTTTCTTGGGTGTCCCTCAAACCAGAGTGTTTTCGCTGGTTTAGTCTGCCATGCTGCTTGTGTTTGTACAGTATAATAAGACATCTGCTGCCCACCAGCACTCATCTGCGCCTCGGTGGAGCGCTGCAGTTGACTGCTATCCTATTTATATTAATTGAACATGCCGTATTCTGCATACGCCACTGATTACCCTCATTTATTTCGTCTCCTAAAGACCCAAGGATTTCTGCTGCTCGCCCTTACAGCATTGTTTTACTCATTTGGCTCCAATTAGCCTCAGCTAATGAAAATACATTATACTGAACCTCTTGTTACCCGTTGCTGTTTCTAATGACATAATTTGTGAGTTTTGAGCCTTTTCAAGTAGAGACATTAGGAATTATGTTACAGTTTCTTCGGTGGGGTGGAGAAATATTAATTGCAGGCATCTGGGCTCCTTCCTTTAAAGAAGACTGGTGATTTTTACTTACCTAATAAATGTTGACATAATCAGGGAGCTATCAGCACCATATGTTGGCCTTTTGTGAGATGCAGATCTTATCCCTGCCCGGTTGGGTAGGGAAATGCTCCAGTGTTAGCACTGTGCCTTGGTATATTTTTAAAGCATCACTCAGCACGGGCATATTGCTGTGAGAAAGAGATGAAACCTATTTTTAAAAGCAGGTGGGCTGTTTCCCCAGCCATTCAGGTGAGGTTATCCTTAATGATAAACAGATGCCAAAAGCTGCATGTGCAACTGCGCTCATCTAGCAGGGTTTTTGCAACTCCCTTTTGCTGTTAGCTGAGCTCTGCCCTAGGGGCTCTTACAGTGGGGGGTGAAGGGAGCTGTGGGGAGCAGCCGACTGTCTGCTTGCTGCGGGTGCGCTCGTCTCCTCTCCATCCCTTCCCCTTTCGGGGACACCGTGTGCAAATGTTGGGCCCTATGGATGCTGCCACAATTAATGAGTTTTGAGGGTCAAAGCTGAAGGAGAGGCGTCCTTCTGCACTTCATAGGGGGATTGACGTGACTCTCTTGCCCAACCGTGCCAAGGAATTACAAAAAGAGTTTTTGTTAATTCAGGGAAATGTATTAAGATTTAAAATAAATTTAATAGATGTGACACGTACTGCCAAAAGGCAACAGGCCATACTTCAGCGTATCTGGCCTGAGCTAGGTTTTGGCAAAATACCCTTTAGCCTGGAAGGGTATGCATAGCCTCCTGCCTAGCTCCTTTGTTTACTGACTTCATGTAGAATGGGGAAGTTTCACAAGATATTCCTCCATCTTTTTTCTTCTTTGGAGATCCTTTGGTCCGCACTCCCTTGCCTTTTCTGAAAGTACTTTGTAGGTCTGCTTTTGAGAGAAATCGCAGGAGACCCGAGAGGAGTAGGGGGATAATGCTGCCATACCTCAGGGATGTTTTCCTGCTGTCAGTCTTCAAAGCGTGGAGAACAGGAGGTTGTCTAGGGCATAAGTAGCTGTTAAAAAGGAAGGGTGGATTTAAGTGGAGGCTGTATGGGGAGGAATTATAAACTGTGGCATGATCTGAGCGACTGCCTGGTAGCGTTACACATAGGCGTCTTTGTTTAAGGCAGCAGTTGGCCGCCTGACAAGGACTGGGAGGATCAATTCTTCTCCATTAACTGCCCCACTTTGCTTAGCACCGCTGCCGCGACAGGCAGGGCCTCTACTGCCACAGAGAAGGATCGGTTTCCTCCAACGTGCGGTGTCCCGTTTCCCCCACTAAATGTGAGCCCTCCCCAGCCCTCCACACGTGAGGAAGCTGCGCAGGGTGGCAGTGGTCTGGCTGGCTGTGCATGGGCCCTGTGGCAACATCTCCCTGCCCTGTGGGGCCTGCTGCTGGCATGGCTTGGCAAAAGGGACTGTGCTCTTGTCGCTACATTTATTTTAAGATTTTTTTGCATCTTCTCGCTGGATTTGTTGGAATAGGTTTTATGGAACAGAGAGAAGGCTGATGTGTGGCTCGAGACTCCTTTTAAACTTTCAGCGGGTGCTCAGAAGTTGTAAGATGGGTTGCTTCTGCATGTGTTCAGTTTCTGGTTTTGCACCAGCAACATCAAGAATTGTTTAGGAAGCTATTCTCTTCATGTACTCCAAAGGCATGCAAAAAAACATATTTACCTCATTTTCTGGTTAATATTATTTGTTTCTCGGCTGAATGCAACATAGTGGCTGACATGTCAAGAAGACAAGCTGCAGAGCTGGCTTAGATTTTCTGTACAAGGGTATTCCCTCCCCAGCGAGCAGCTAAACCCATTTTTGCATTAACCCCTGGCATTTCCCCCACATGCATCAGAAACCTAGGGAAATACAAGTCTATAATGTCCCTGGAGGTAACAAAACAACAAAATTTCTCAGAGGATGGAGGTCTAGTCAGGGAACAGTCAGAACTTCAATCCCTTATACATGGCATGTGCTGTCTTTTCAAAAACAATTTCTGAAGAGACTTAGGTGATTTAAATATGCAGCATTTCTCCCTAAATAAGCTTTAGGAGGAAGAAGCCTAAACAAAAGCTTCATAAAAAAAATCACATAGTACTGTACAGCACTAAAATATTGAGTGTGACAACAAACAGCCCATGTCTTCATTAGATTTTCACTAAGCTGTAGTTACATCCCTTACTGTCCTACACCTGTATCTAGATTGTCAAGCAACTTGCATTTTGTTAATATTCAGCCAATACACACTCAGTGAAAACTCTGATTTGCTATTTGTACAGCCTTTCAGATGCTGCCTTGAGTAACCGTGACTTACTGCTTTCCCCAGAGGGGTCGTGCTAAGAAGGTGTCTCAACTGCCTGGCATGTTTTCTCCCCAACCCCGACCTCTGCCCTCAGCTGCTGAGCATGGCAGGGCCCAAGGAGCTGCCCTGTGCGATCCATCCGGCCTCCTCCATCGGCTGGTGGGAAGCAGCATGCAGGGGATACCCCTGGGGGTACCGTGATGGTACCTGGTGGGCCTGGGCTTGTGTTCTGTCACCACACCTCCCTGCTTTTATTGTGTATTTAAGCACATGCTCAGAGCGTATTCCCACAATGATGTGTGTTTTTTTTCTGATGCTGGTCCCACACTACTGTTGGACCCCTTGCTTGATGTGTATGCTTCTGTTTTCCTGAGAGTTAAGTGAAGTTGCTCATCTGTTCTGGGCAGGAAGATGGGCCACTGGCTTGAGGAACAACAGTAAATTTTGTTCTCTCTTGTGGCTGGAGCTGTCCCCCAGCAGAGGTGGATTGGTGTCTCCTAGCAGAGATCTTGGCAGTCAGATTTGAGGGTGGGGAGCTAAGGCAGGAGACCCAGGGCTGTGATGCAGGTTGGGGACGGAGCTGTGGTGGCCAAGGGGAGACGCCCTCTCACCACCCTGCACGTGGCTCCTGCAGCCCCCAGCGTGGTGGAGGGCTCTTGGTGACAAGTCTGGCTTTGCAGCCCCCCACTTAAGGTGCTTTTTTTGCTTTCCTGGGTCAGCAGAACACTAAATGACTGAAGCAATAGTAATGAGGGAAAGGAGAAGGTGGTTGAGGTGCCACCAGAGGATGTTTGGCATGTGGAGCGGGGCCAGGAGCCAGAAGGGATTGTTCTCCTCTGCTGGCAGTGTGACTCTGAGCACTTGGAGAGAGAAAACCTACTTGAAAAATGACTTTTTAGATGAGAAGTGTCATTTGAGTAAGAAAGCTGTATGTGACTGCTCTTCTCCATTAGGATATGACACAGGCATTATCCTGCAAACACAATTTGGGATGTCCAGAGCTCCACAACCTAGGTTTTCTCCCTCTTTAAGGAGGGAGACAGTGCTAGAGTACAACCGAACAGAAATTATTGGGCAGTCCTCAGTTACTCTATAGCCTACTTTTAAAGTCACCCACTGCACCACAGAGTGGAAGCTGAGTGGGGCAAGAGAGAAAGAGCCAGTAGGAGGACAGGCTTATTCATCATTTAATGAATAGTGTTGCATTAATCTTGCAGAGGCATTATCTGAAGAGTTATGTTGTTTGGCTTGAAGTAAAAGAGGCGTGAATGTAAATTCATATTTTGGTGAATTGTCTTTGCTATATTTTGATGTGCTGGCTAAAATGTTACAGCTAGGTTAAATCTGAACTGACTGTATTCCTTTGCTGAGAGATGGATCCAGCCTTCTCAAAGCCCACCACTTCTAGGTGTTTTGGGGGATGACAGAAGGTTTTTCTTGGGGATGTTTGATAGCTCTTTTTGACAACAGAAGGGAATGTCTGAATATGGTGGCTGAAGAAGCACGTTTAAAGTTGACATGAATAAAAGACGTAGCCAGCAGTAGCTGTCATGTACCCAGGAGCTTACGTTTTGATGGCAGTGTGTCCATAAGTCTAGGCCATGACCTGATGTCTGTGCAATATCCCATACAACAGCTGGTAATTCTGAGTGCAAATCTGACTGTGGCCTCTCTCCTCTTTATTAAAATCCTTTCCATATTAATTAGCCAAACACACATCCAGTGTAACTGGATGGAAATCCAGGAATATAGTGGAGTTTATCTGCTTACTTCCGGCTAAAATATGGTCTAATAGCCTTTACTTGATTGGGGGCTGAATGTTGCCAACAAGTTTTAGAGCTATTGTCACGGGTTTGTCTCCTTGATTAGGTGTTGTTACATCTCCCTATTTTTAATTGAGGGTCACTCTGTCTGAGTGAGCCCTATGTTCTTCAGTGTAGGAAGAAAAAGTTTTTAAGAGTTTATTTTTCAGAGGTTTAGTGTCACTGTTCTTACTGGATTGATATTCTTAATGGGATATGCTTGGAATGGTTCCAAATTCTAATTTTGGAAATTGAATTGTTTTAGTGATTAAACAAAGTAACTGAGGGCATCACCCTATTAAATAAGATATTTCATGCATGTGATTAATTGTAATCTCAATATAAATCCTTTTGATTTAGAGATTAATGTTGATTCTTTGCTTTGAATTTACTGTCCATTTGTTTTGTTAATTAAAATTAAAGGTAGAAGACAGATAGCTGAGGAACCTCTTCAGGATGTTGATGTTCACTTTATTAAATAGAACATTTTTCATTAAGAGACTCAGAAGTAATAGGCTTGGTATAACCATATTAACCCTCAGACAATAGAGGATAGATTGTATGGGTTTTCTATTGCTGGCTAAGCTTTTCATGCTTCATATCACTTAAAAAATATTGGTAGCTGATATTCTAGCTTGAATTCAGTCTTTTCCAAAATTAAAAGACAGCATTTGAAAAATAGCTTCCTCTTTTTAGAAAGGAAATTTCTCCATCATGTGCTTAGAGAGCTTGTATTTTAAATTATATCATGTTCTCATGTCAAAATAAAATAGAGTGTGTGTGGTGGGATAGAAGGAACATGTCCTTTTCCTCAGAACTTACATTTATGTGGGGCATCTACACCTGATCCTGGTCTACCTGGATCCAATATCATATCAAGTTTTATAAGTGCTTATCTTTTTGTTACTAAGCTGTTAACCTAAATCCAATGGAATATGTTAATGCACCCTGTGTATGTTATCTCTGAGCTTGGATATGGAAGCCAGAAACAGTACAAGGGTAATATTAATGGAATATGTGTGCTTCCACTATACGACAGGCAATCTGTTACCTCAGTGTACATGCAATACTTCATAATACACAAAGAAACCATAGAAAAGATTTGTCTCACTTACGTGGAGAAAGTATAGAGTAGGTATTTTAATATTATAAGCTTTTTAGTGCAAAGATAGTGGTTTTTTTTGTGTGTGAAAACTCATATTACTGATAAAGATACAAAGCTACTTTGTATTAACGATGAGTGCCATGATACAACGTGATCATCTTAATTCATCTTAATAAGAATGCAAATTATTGCGACAGCAAGGCATTATTGAAAATCATTTGAGATCAAATAACGACAAGCAATTCCCATATGTCACCACTCTTGTGCCTTATAGTGGCTTACAGCTGGAACATCTCACGCTTGATTTCTAGATGGTCTTGAGATAGATTGATAGAAGTGCGAAGATAGAGAGAACCTGAAAAAAATATGTAAGCCACCAGAGTGCAATCAAGTGTGCTAAAATCGTCCTTGGTGGATGTTTGATCTGTTTTTTTAGCTGCTTCTTGGTTTATTTTTGGTATTCCCTCCCAACATCCAGTCTGTCTTGTGTTGCAAGAGAAAGCTTGTTTGCCCTTGAGTGTGTAGACCGCATGCCCTGATAAGTCTCTTGCACAAGGTAGCTCTTAGGAGCTCTCTATTCTGCCGTGTTCAGAAATGATGTGGTATTAAGTTTATCATGAATTGTTGTAAATCGGGAATTGTACAAATGCTGTAGCATAGTAGAAATATGTAGGAATCACCTGGCTGACATCTACAGCCTCTGGCACTCTCCCTGTGTACCTGCTAGTGACCAGACTGTGCCAAGCCAATTTGCCATCGTGCGCTTTTGGATCTGGTGTGCAGCAGCCCTGGGCCTGTACCAACAAAGCTGATGCTCACAGTGGTCAGAACATCACAGTATTGTTAGGCTGTTTCTGTGAGGACTTTTGACTGAATTCTGGCCCTAGCTTTCTTTTTTCTTGGCCATTCATGTGAGCAAGTTGCTGCTTTTTGAATGTGCCTGTAACAAAAGCTAGCAGATCAACTTGAGGAAAAACCTTGTCTCTGTTGCCTTTTTTTTTTTTTTAATATTTATCTGAAGACTACTTGTCCCCTGCTCTTGTGTCACGGACCACTTCTATACTGCCTAATATGACCATGCCCCTTCTCACCTGCAAATATTGAACTTGTAATGTTGGGTTGGCGCCAGTGCACGCCCTGCTGCAGCATCTCAGCCCCTGGGGAAGGACATCCGCAACAACGAGCTTCTCTAAGCCTGGTTTTGAACATTGGAGCCCAAGGCAAAACCTTCTTGCCTTGGTCCCTAGCCCTGATTTGGCAGAGGGGAGATGTAGTGGGAAGCTGGCAGCAAGATGGGCCGAGGCTTGCCAAGCGCTCTCAGGTGATGTCTGTGTTGTTGCTCGGTGTGCTCCCCTCAGTGGCATAGTGGCCTCAGCCCTGTGTGACTTGCACCGCAGTTTTATTTGTACCTTTCTGGGTGATAAAAGAACAAATGGCACAGTTTCTTGAGGAGTATGAGAAGTAGATCCTTTTATAAATCTTTATCGAGCATGAAAATAAGGCCCTAATAGTCAACGTAATCAGCTCAAATGCACTTTTAACACAATGAATTTATTCTAGAATGCTTTAATGAAGTAATTTTTCTAAAAAAAAAAAAAAAAAAAGGAAATTTACTATAAGAATAAAAAGACTGTAGCTATCATTTCAATAACCAGAGTTTATAACTTATTAAACTGTGCATAGTTAAAAATTCTGTTCCCGTTCTCTTCAGACATTACTCATGCAATGAATATTGTTAAGCATGCTTAAGGCATAAGCTCAGTCCTATGCCTTCTAACTACTGTCATGAAAGTATATTTCTCCTATGAAAACTTACTTATTTTGTATTTGAAAACATGAGTTTATGGGAAAACCCTCCATGAACACAGCAACACGTAACTGTGCCTTCAGTGAGACTCACGATTCAAAGCAACTTCTGCTGCCTCGAACCATGCTTTCTCATGTGTACCATATGAATGTAATTTTCTTAAAGATCTGTTCCTGGTTGTAGTTTACATCCCAGCCCCGTTTTAAACTTTCTTCTTTGTTTTCCAGATGTGCACTATACTGCGTGTTTATGAGGCAAGCAGGGTTTGGGCCCCAGTCCTGAGCGCAGCCAGGAGACCGCCTTGTGTCCTTTTCGGTTGTGCAAACACAGCTGGATGGGAGATGGCAGTTAAACATTTCCTCTCTGTGATTTGGTTTCCCAGAGAAGTCGAAGATAATGATAGGGGAATGCTGTCCTAATTTAGGTTTTATTGGAGGAAACCTACCACATCCTCACCACTACAGAAGGAGATGTGTGCTCTTACAGGTCCAAGTAGCACGTAATTTCCTAATTATCCCATATCAATGGAGATCAAGTAGACGCTGAGGAACTGCAGAAGAGTACCTGCCGATTTATCCTCTCAAATGCCTCGTATAGCAGGAAAAGAAGAGAGAGGCAGCAAAGATCAGAAAAGAGAGTTTTATCCTATTGTCACAATTAATTTAGGAATGTAACTTGTGCAAAGCGATCCAACTTATTAATGGTTGGACCAAATGAGTTAACCGTGTTGTGCTAAAGTGATGTGTCTCTCGCAGATGGGTGCTCCTTCAGTATGAAAAGCAGCTGCTGTCTCCAGCCCCTGGGGTGCTCTCTGTTCTGCCTGTTTGTAAGGGTGCTCCTGCCTACTTTGGAGAGTGCTGCCTGCAGCTTTCAATGTATTTGGGGGGATTTTTTTCCACGTCTGACAGCTTGAGTAAAACTTAGCTTACCCAGCCCTCAGTCTGCCCTGACTTGTGCTTCTCTCATGTTGGTTACCCCCAGAGACGGAGGACACTTCCCCTTTTGTTGAAATCTGTGGTACAAAGGAGTAAATGCTACATATTTTCCTCTTTGGGAAGAAGCTCTTGCTGTCCTTTGCCTCTTGGAAGCTGATGAAGTTGTTCTTGCTGTGTTTTGTCCTTTTCTGGTTATCTTTGTATCTTGTCTGTAATGCACTTTGATCGATGTTGGTTCTTTTGCATTCCTTGGTCATGTATACTTGTTTTTGACATGTGATTTATGTTTCAGTTTTCAAGTGCCTTAAATAATTTCTGGCTTGGCCTCAGTGGTCTTGCTATGCATTCTGTTCCTGTCTATATTAGAAGAGATGTTGTTTTGCTTAAAACACTCATGTATGTATACACACTTTTTGCTCGTTTTAATCCAAAACATTATTTATGACCCTCATATGTGAAATTCTCCATTGGTACTCCTGTTAGTCAGGACTAGAGCTACAACAGATCCTCTCTAGTATTTTCTCTGCACTTCTTGGAGGGGGGAAACAAAAAGGTGATCCCCTTGCGAGGTTATCTCACAGAATTTCAATTTGTCCGTGTGTCACCTTGCTGCTTTACCAGCATACCTAGCTGAAGTTCTCTGTCTGGTGCATCAGGGAATGGATGCTTCCCTTCTGCTTTTTTTTTTTTTTAAATCTAATCTTTGATCTACACACTGAAAGGCTACTAGAATGACATCACTCTTCTTTTTCCTCATTTTTCTTTTTTTATGTGTTCCTGATACTTAATGAAATATCCTTCTGCTTTCTTCCTAGAAAATAAATCACATTTGGCTACACAGAGTTTGTCTGAGAATCTCTCTCGTAGTTCTGCTTCAAATATTAGAGCCTCTAATTCTTCCCTTCTTTTCCACACTTATAGAGTTACTACATAGACATCTAAATAAGTTTCAGAAAGTTTCTCACTGCTGCTGCTTCTGCTAGACTCTATTACAGTTTCTTATCACTTCCCCAGATTTCAGCCCTCTGGGCCAGATCATTGCTTTTTGAACAGAAGAATTTTGTTATCCACTGTTATTCAGTCTGGCTTAAAATCTTTCCCACTTGATAGGCAAGCTGATATTTCCTATCATGCTCTTCTTATCTGTTCAGAAACACTTCTTCGTGGGATAACATCCTCTAGCTGAAGAAGCCAAAGATCTCTTGCTGGTGCCATCTGTACAGCTATGCATTTGTTTCCGAGATGCATCTGTCTCTGTCACTAGCAACCCGTGGGCTTCGCGCCTGGGCTTCGCGCCTGGCCTTCACCCAGCCACCATCAGTCGTAGGTGAGGGGGTGACTGGTACCCTCCAGCTCCTCTGCTGTGCACCGGCAGGATATTTGGAAAGAAGGGGGCAGGGTGTGTGTGTGGGGGGGGAGGGAGAGCTTGCTCTGAGTATGGCTTCAGAGGCTTCTGTTCAGTATTAAAATTTGTAAATGGAGGTGGTTTAATATTAGCACGATGTAATTAGAAAAAGTTTATCAATCAGAACATTAAGTCAGAAACGAAATTAAACTCTTTTAAACTGCCTTAATGTGGAATTCCTAATCGCGGGAGAGGACAGTGTTTATTCAGACCAGAAATCCTTCTTCACACTGCTTTTCTTATATAGTGGGGAGAGCGCTTAGAATAGGAAAGCAGGCATTTTCAATCAACTAAACAGTATATTTATCTTATGTATACATACTTGTATTTTTTCCTTATGTCACTGCTTATTAAACTGCAATCCATCATCATAATTTCTCAATGACTTGTAAATTAACCTTATGCTCTACGTAAATATTCAGTTCTCCATATAGCAATCAGAAGAAAGCCCGGCAAATCTATGAATAATGCAGCATTTAATGCAAAATATGTGCAGGAGATAATTGGTGAAATGACCTTTCATTTGTGGCAGTAACTTCATGCTCCTGATTGAGTCCTTGCCTCCCCGCCCCAACACACATCTCTTTAAGTTTATTGTTTTGAATAATGACATTTCTCAACTGGCAGATATCAGATTTGAAGGAAAGACAGCTTTCAGGATGGGCTGGGCTATACCTCATGAACACGCTTCTGCTTAGGGTGGAAATGTCTGAGAGAGCTTGCAGTCACTGAGCCCGGGCCATGACGCATGCCTTTGTGATGGCCCAAGATGACCATCTGGGAGCTGTGACTTGAACTTTTAAATATTTTGTTTTGAGTAGGAGCCAATGGTGCTCATCGTGTTTCAGGGGTTAGTAAGTGCTGCCAGAGTCTTGGGTTTTCCAGGGCTGTCAGTGACAGGACTGTGACAAGGAATAGCATCCCAAGTCCAAAGGCTCTCATGCAGGCCTGAAGTACATCTGGAGATGGTTTCTAGCAACCGAAGCTCAGGGATTTAGCCTGTCCTGTGCACCCTTTTTCACAGATGCCCTCCTGTGCCAGCTGCCTTATCGTGTAAGGGCCCTAGCGAAAGGGGAAGCAGAAAGTTCTTTGCTTGGTGCAGAGGTAGGACAGGAGTCAAGGCAAAAGGCCAGGGGGCTGTGTCAGAGTTGCCTGGAAGGAAGGAGCCACCTCTGGTCCTTGGTGAGCTTGGTGCCATCGGCTGGAGTCATCACACTGAGATCTGTCGATTCACGGGACAATTTAATGCTGAAGTGCTGGACAAGAGGGAAGGCTATTCCCCACACCCCTGGTTTTCCAGCAGTGAAGAGGGAACTCCTGCCAGAACTGGCCAGGCAGCAGCACCCCCGGGGGGTGACTGCATGGGCAGCACTCCTGGGAGCCCAGCCTGCATGCTGGGGGACAGCCTTGGCCACTCGCTATTGGAAGAGGATGCTGCTGCTTTGCACCTCAACTTGCTTCTGCGCGTTGTGCTGGCAATAGTCACTGCGCTTAGACAAATGTGAGCCAGCAATGCTTACCGACCAGCTCTAATGAAATGCAATGAGACCTTCGTGTGAAAGCAACCCCATGAACATCAGCTCAGGAAATGGGGCATCTCATAGGCAATTAGTATATTCAAATGAACCGAGACTTTGCGTGCCTTTTGTATTTGAGGAGGTGTTTGGACACTGCATCTTGGGTAGTCAGAACTTAATTGTTTTGTTTCATTCCTATTTGAATATATATTAGTGGGAAACACATTTCTGAGCTGCTTGCATTTTGCTTTAATGATGTGGGAAGCTGAACTTTAAATACAATTTTGGAAATGAATGTCCGAGTACTGAATGCCGTAAGAACTCAAAAAAAAAAAAAATTAAAAAAAAAAAATTGTAGGATGAGAAATGGGCCTAAACTAATTGAAAGCACCTTTTAAAGTGTTTTTCAAATCAGCATGTCTGATAACATTATTATTTTTTTTTGTTGTTAGAATGGAAGGTAAAAGCATGTTTGTTTACAGCATGTTAATTTTATTGCCAGTCTTAGCATTAGACTCCACTATCCTTCCATTATAGTTCTATTATTTTTTATATATACCTATATATTTTTATTATATTTTTTATATAAAAATAATCTGTGTTGAAGAGACAAATTTCAAGTTTGTGTTTCACAGTGGACAGAGGAGACCAGAAGGCTTCCTTAAAGTAATTTTCCTATTTATGTTACATTTTGATCTCTCTTGAACAGCATGAATGACCATTCGCATACCACAAGCAGCAAAGCATTGAGGCCTTGGTGCCAATGAGGGTGTGTGGTGCCACAGAGATTTATGTGACCTGCTTGTTCAGTCCCTGAAGTGCATTAAATGAGAGTGGAAGGGGATCTTAGCTTATGCTGTTTAAAATACTCTGGAGCTGAGAATTGTTTGTTCTTGCTCATGAAACATCACTCATTGAAGCCATCCATCATCTTCTATGCAACTGTTTGGAGGAGGGGTTTGCTGTCCATGAATTGTGCTAATACCTAACTAGTTCTAACATATGTGAAACAACGGGATCTGATAGATGGATTTTAAATTCCTAGTGATATTAGTACAGTGTGCTTTCTCTAGATATGTCCAGGATGCTTTTTGGAAAAGCAAGATGGATGAGATTTTAGGGTTTTATGAACAAAGTGAAGTTTTTGGTCTTTCTCCTTTTGTGAGAAGGGAATCAAAGATTTTTCTCCATTGTTCTTATACTTTGTAGGTAGCTAAAAAGCTAGCAGAAAAAAACAAGGAGGTTTGTGCTCCTTTTCAGCCATTTGCTACCCCTACATTTCTTAGATTGTTGTCTGATGTTACTGTGTGTGCTTTCTCCAGATATGTCCAAGATGCCCTTTAAGAAAACAGGAATGTTGAGATCTCGGGGCGTTACTATGAAGAAAAGCAGTACCGGATTTAAAACCACATTTACAGACCTGTTCCCAGATGCAATGTTCCTAAAACCATTGCAGTGATTTGCGCTGAAGGTTTATATTTTACATAAACACTGTAGTGTTTTCTTTGGAGCTTCTAGGACAGCCCACGTCTATGAACGAGCTGCAGCAGCTCTGTGCTGCTGACTGCCACTGTGTTCCGTGGGTGCCCCAGGCCCCTTCGTGGTGGTGGTGCCCTGCAGCAGGTACCGAGAGTGTAACCTCGGTGCAAGCTGGCCTTTTCCATATAGTTCTTAACCCGTGTACCATTGTGTGTAGTTGAAATCATATATGCCTCCCTTCTCCACGAGAAAGAGATGGGAACCCAAACAGATATGGAAGTAGATGATGAACGTAGAACTGGCCACTTGCTCTTAAATGGGATTTTTATCTGCCATTTACCCTAGCCCTTCAAAAACCTTTTTTTTTTTTTTTTAAAGAAAGAACAAATCATAGATGTATCTGGGTTTACAAGATTAATTTTCCACTAATGTTAGCAGATTATTACTATGTCCCAAAACACATGAAGGTTCCATAATGCATGTAATTCCCATAAAAACCATAACAACTATGCACAGATTAAAAGCAGGGCAGGAAAAAAAGAAGTAAAAAACAATTAAGAGTCCTTGGAAATTAGCTACATTTTTTAGATGTAGGCCAACTCATTGAGAACAGACATTTGTGGGGAGGGTGAACGTTGAGAAGGCAGGAAAGGGTGGAGGTTCACTGCTGGGAATGCTTTAGAAGGGATTTTCTTTATTCAAGACAGCATTTATTATGCATTTTTTTTTGGAGTCTAGTCAATACTATATAATGAAAATATTTGGGAACGACTCGGGGCTTTTTAAGAGAAGAAACTGCAGAGCTAAATGACATAGGCGAACAGACATGGTTCCTGCCTCATGACTGGTGATCGTCTCATAACCAGATTTTCCAGACAGTGGTGTCTGTGTTGTCTTCTCCCCCTGGCCTTCCCACCTCAGGAAGGTATTTAGGAATAATGTGAAAAGTGTGGCCATTTGTCTAGGATTTCTCAATGTCTGCAAATCAAAGTAGCAACCTATATTGTGGGTATTCAGGAATGCTGAACAAATGATTGTTGCACATGTACACATCAACTTAGCTGCAAAACTGGTTTTTCAGTGGTGAACAACACTGCTTGATGTAGAGAATGATACATGGGTTAGGCATTGCATCAGGAAATTCAGTAAAATCACACCCTCCTAACGGAGCAGGTGCCTTATCTGGCTAAGTGGTGGTGGGGGGGGGGGGAGTAGCATAAAGTTGCTTACATGCATAGCTATCTTGCTAAAGAAAAATGATATGATACCATTATTTCTTTTTTTTTCTTTCCTTTTTGTGTATGTGTGTGGATGCCACTTGCTAAAGTGAAGAATAGTTTGCTATCATTGCTGCAGTTATTCATGACATTTCTTAAGTAACAAGATGTGTGGCTGGAAAGTATAAGGTTACTGCTATAAAAATGTCATCCTTTATTTAAGAAAAAAAAAAGACGATACATTGCTATATGATAATGAAGCACTTTGATTAAAAGCATCCAACAGTCTATGATGTATTGGAGCTAGCTGGAAGACCATTGGAGTGTAATTAATTATTAGCTGTTCTTTATAAGGTCTAGCTGCTCTTCACAGAATTGATTTTGAATGGTGACAAAGAAGCAGGCTCTTGTTTGTGAATGTTACACAATTAAATATATGGATGTTGGCAGGAGCAGGTGGCATGTGATGGGTGACGGAGTACAAAGCCTTTCACCTGTAGGCACTTTCTTAAACTGAAGCCAGACAAGTTGTTGAGGTGACAAAGTTGTTGCTGATGGACTGGTTGGAAGCCTATGCAGCAGTTGTGTAGCCGTATCTTAAAAATCATGACTGTGTGCAGTAGGAATCTCAGCAATGGTCTCAGCTTTACCTAGCAGGCTGGACACTTCCACACCAAGACCAAGGTGTGTTTGTGAGGAGTTGTGCATTGGTTACTATGCCCATCTCCTCCGTTTTGTGGTTAAATAGAGGGGTTGGGTTAATGTTGTTTATCCCCTTTTCTGAGAAATATATATGCTTTAAATGTAGCTTTTCAGAAAGGAATGCTGCTTATGTCCTGGAAGAGACTCTTGTTAGAAACTGACTGTCTAAAAAGTTGCTAAATATTGAAAAAGACTCAGAATATTTAATTTCATTCAATTGTTTCGTTTAATGAAACTAAAAAGAAATACTAAGAAGATTTTTCTTTAACCTTCACCAATTTAAACCATTTCCAATGAAAGCTGCTCTATGCAAAGAGGAAAAAAATATGCTAACAGGAAGTCTGAAAAGATCAGAGAAGAAGAAGTGGAATCAAAAATTTTGCATAGATGAAAGACTTAACAAGAAATTAGAGGTAAAGTAGATGTTGTGGATGGGGGTCCCTTTATCCTCATCCAACTGTGGCTGTTTGGTTTGGCTACCTGAGCTAACTTGCTGTTGAGATCAGCTGATGTGAGTGAGCTGATGTCTTCCTTGCCTCCTCTTTCACATCCTTCTCTTGCACTTGTACTCTAGGTGCATTTAGAGGTATGTGTTCATGCAACCACAAACAAGGAAAAAAGGATGTTTGCAAGCAATCTTCTGCCAAAATGTACCAATCCTTTTGAAGAACATCTCTATTTGTAGAGAGGAAAACCTGTTGTTGATATCCAACCCAAGAGAATGGGAGAAGAGATAAATGTGATCAAGGAGAAAACAGCCTGATACACTGTAGGATCTTATTTCAAATGCAGACAAGAAACTTAACTTGCAACTTGTTCTACAGCAGAAGTATTTTTATTATTTCAATCTGAATTCATTTAAAGTTGTCAAATGATTTTCAGATGCTCTTTTGCTGAATGCGACTTGGAGAGCCAAATCTGATCTTACATACAGACATATACTGCCACTGAATTCCACTGAAGGCAAAAATAATAGGAAAAAAAATCAAAAAGAAAAAAACACCAAGGCCCCCCCACCCACAAGAAAACAGACCATCCCTGAAAGCATTTAGTGATAATTTGTAAAGGAAACTGAAAACTTTTGTGAATTTGTGGATCGTAAATTGTATGCCAAATCCATGCAAAGTATATGGATATCCCATGGAGAAAGAGGTTAGGTTTTGAAATGTTGAAATTCTGTGCATGTCCCAGCACTTGCTACTCTTCGTTGAGTGCTAAAAGCTGCTTTTACATTATGCTCAGGTCTATATCAAAAGAAGACAATGGTGCAATTAAACTTAAATGTTGTCCTGTTACTTTTGGATGAGAAATTCTGTATTAGAACAGTTTTCTTTAAAAGTAATGCTAACTGAAGCGAGGGAGAAAATGATAGGCATTATTTACCCAGACAGTCCTTTGCACAACGAATAATAACAACCTAGCAGTGGCTGGCAGTCAGGGTTAAGAATTTTTTCCTTTTTCTGGGAACATCTATTTGGAGCAGCTGCAAGGGAAAGTGAATCTGGCGGGAAGGAGCAATGCAAACATGCCTGGGAATATTTTTTTTATTAAATATGTGAAGGAATGAAAACCCAAGCAACGTTTGCCTGACAGGCACTGCACTGGCTAAGTGAATGCGAGAGCAAGTTTTCGGGACTCTGTTAACAGCCTGAGTGCAGCTCTGCATGTAGATTTACTGGATGTGGCAAGGAGTTTCTAGTCTTTCAGTCCAAACCTGGAAGCTCCTGGGCTGCAGGTCTCCAACAAAGCACAGTGGTTCCTGAAGGTCCAGCTTCAGGGAGAGATGATGCTGGGAGGTGAGGATTTCTTTCCCTTCCTCTGGACGGGAAGGGAATCTGTGCTTGGAGGGAGGTCTCTTCCTTGGTATTCAGTTGGGAGACAACCAGAATCCAGCCATGGTAATACTTGACGTCTGTTCTTCCTGAAGTATAGTTTTGTTTTTCAGTCAGTGCGGTCCCACTACCACTTACTATATAGCTTATTTCATATATGAAAATAATAGTTTGTAAATGACATTTGTGGTTAACTTTTGCTTACATGTCATAAAGAGAAATATCCTATAATTATTATGGTCCCCTAGTAAATTCGCTATTATTACCTAGTTATTCTGGCCATATGGATTACACCATATTTAAGGTCCCAGTTCAATAAAAGTACATCTGGTTCCTGTGCTGCAAAAACCTATTAAAGATCGAGGAAACCATGCAAATAGATTTATATGGTCTTTTGTTGGATTTTACAGTGTTTAATTGACCTTTCTATTGAGAGTAACCATGACAAAATCCAAGTTCTGGAAGTAGCTACTATATGCAATAGTCCTGTAGTTACTACAGAGTTAACGTCTGCCGTTCGTTAGTACTTGTTTTAAGGGTCCCACATGGTGGAGTCTCCTCCACTTCCTTTGGGAGAATATTCTATGGTCTAATAGATCTCAATGTCAGGAAGTCTTTGACCACAATTTATGTAACTGCATATGTTTCCTATGGATTCCTCCTTCGCCCATGCAAAATATGTCATGGGGCTTCCAAAAAAAAAAAAAAAAGTGACATAAGTGACACTAGAAATACTTTCAAATGTCTATAAGCCTGGTTTATTAAATGAAGTTGAAAACGAGTCGGTGATGTTTTTGGAGGAGAGATTCTGCAGCTGGAATAAGTAGCAGACCTCTTAAAGTTCTGCTCAGGGAGACAAATTTAACAGGAACAATTTAATAGGTGAAATATTTTGCTTCCTTTCCACTGACAGGCTCTTGGCCAAGCAGACTCTCTATTGCTGCCACAGTTTTCTAGTGTTCCTGGGCACTTCGACCAAACTTCAGTCACAAAGCAGATTTTTCCTGATTTTATTTTAATGTGCAGATCCCCTCCTTACCTTCAGAACTTTTCAAGAAGCACTCAGCTTGGCTAAATTTGTTCTACATATTTACAGCAAATTTAAGGGCTGTTCCTACTTCGGGTCAAGATGCTGAGTTCTTGCCCCCTACCAGAAATGCGTGGGCTCCTGTGAACTCCTGCCAATGCCTGTGAAATTGCGTGTGGTCTCTGCTGTCAGATGTAAAATCCATGCTAGAACCCAGAACTAGCACTTCTCTTTTATAAACGGGAGAAGGCTGATCTTTCTCAGGCTCTCATCTGCTGCCTGGAAGTTTCTTTGAAAAATTGCTGCAACTATATTCCTCAGCTCCTCTCTTCCCCTCCTTCCTGACAAGTAAATCTTTAATGAGAATCTGGCTGATTCAGTATCTCTGTTTTTAAAGCGAGGGAGGAAAAGTTTTACTTATTAAGATATTTGTCTAAGATGGTTCTGGATCATTTTCTTGTCAGTATGACAACTTCTTTTTTTAGCTTTGGGCTCTTACAGCTGGTATTGAAGTGTGAAATGATAAACTCTTTTTATCTGAAAAGATGTTTGAGACTTAATCCCACAAAGTACCAAGATACTGTTAATTTCTGCTAACCAGTTTTAAGGACTGCAAGTTGAAACTTTTTATTGCATTCTTTGCCTTTCTGCAGGACAAGGCGGGGGGGAAAATTAGGAGGAAACTTGATCTGGTAACACATGCAGAAAGTAAAATTATAATGCATGAATGATACCCTGCACAATACAGCCCAGTTCGTATGCAGCCAGCTTACTGTAGATGGAGGTGGAATAGGAAGAGTCATCTGTATGACTTTCTTTGGGGCCATCGGTTTCCTTGGGGCTGCTTCCAGGGATGTCAATGAAGTTGGACATCCAGGAGAGCAAAAAAAATATCTGATTTCTTCTCCTGGAAACAATGTTCAAACAGTGGTGCCAGTGTATGGAAGGGTATGACACATTTTCTTCTATGTGGCCTGAGAGCACAGAATTATCTGAACTTTTTTTTTTTTTTGGAGGGGGGTGGTGTGTGAATATAGACAAGTTTTGCTGTGTTAAGGCATGCTTCAACTGCAGCTGCTGCTGGCATTTTTTTGAGTGGGAAGGGGGGGAAAAAGATGAGAGAAGCCGCAGTCAGAAAGAAGACTTGAAGAAAGCAGGAGGGAAAATTGTTATAGGAAATGAGCTTCCTAGGAAGAAAGCTAGAGGCGAGGGCTCCAGCAGCCAGGCTGGGTGCCTTGCTGTGAGCCAGGGAAATCGGCGGAGGGGCCAGAAAGATGCTCCCAGCCCGGGCACCGTGCCACCGAGAGCAGCTGCTCGCGCTCCAACTTCAGCTCTGCGGCTTTCGCAGGGGAGGATGCTGCCAGGCGAGGGAAGCGGGGAACCTTCAACATATGCCACGCTGCCAGTGTCGGCGCTTCCCATGAGTCGAGTGGCGTTTCGTGGGAACATACGAACACTTGCCTCCCTGCTGTGCGTTGCGGTGGCCGGGGCCGGAGGAAATGACAACAGTTAGTAGAGCTGGCTGGACCAGAAAAACCATCCCAACTTGTTATTTTGTTAAAATGTGAATGCCTTGCAAAAACAGTGACCTATTTCCTGTCCTCCGGCTCCACAAATATATCTGGAATGAAACTTAGCCTTTCTTTTCGGGGCCTTTGAGGGTTTTTGCAAATCAAACAAACTCCTCGCAAGATAAGAGCATAGTATGAGTGAAATAAAATTCCCCATTAAAATGAGCACGTCAAATCTATCTTTGTGGTAGTTTTGTTGTTGTGTTTACATTAAAATTGACAACTTATTTGAAGCATCCAACTTTCACTAAGGTCTCTCAAGCTCACTTTATATTTACCTTCTGTCCCACGCACAAGAAATAGAAGGTACCAAAAATGTCTATCTTTGTTTGTTTGTTTTTCTTTACTCTGTGTAAAATGTAGAGGTATAATTTACAGAATAAAACAAAAAATAATCCTTAGGAAGGCAATATGTTTAGGGTCAGAACATCTGTCTTTAATGTAAATTGGACTATCTTCAGGCATTTTCTCATGTGCTGCCTTTGCACGTTTTTGTTCATTATTGTCAGATGAGCTGCCTTTATAGAAGAGACATGATCTATTAACTATTTACATACACACATCTGTCTTGTACAGAAATCCACTGGCACTGGAAAATCTGTCATAGCTTATAAGTACACAGGTTCAACAAGCTGCTGCTCTTGTGAACTGCAAATGACTCCCTTACTAAACAGCTTTCTAGGGGCACTTATAAGCAACATACGCTCAGCTTTGTAACTTAGTCTCCCATTTGTGGAGAGACTACATCCCAGGATGTAGTTGTGGTCTTCCCTCTTTCCTAGTGAAAATGTTCTCCCAGATTTTTTTTAAAAAAAAAAAAAAAAAAAAAGGGCCAGACAAAAAAAAAAAGCTAAATTTTATGTTAGCCTGGTTCAGCAATTACAGGTTCAGAAGTCCAGGAACTTTAAGAGGCTCTTACTCTTCTGCTTTTCCGTTGAGTAGGTTTCTAGCCCTACTTTAGTTCATGGTTTTTCTTTGTAAGAGTGTAACCATATTAAAAAGAAGAAAATCATTTTCAATCGAGCCTATGTTTTCAGGGAAGGTCTGCCTGAAGCTTTATTAAATTTGGGGTTGACAGCAGTAGGAAGGCTGAAGTGCAGGATCTGAAATCCCATGTTAGGTGGTTTCTAGAGGTACTATGCTTGTCGCTGCATACTTGACATCATTTCCCGCACAGATACATACCTTCACTGTGTGAGAAATGCCCTGTATGTTGGAGAATAACAATGAGGAGAGCAGCCTGGAAGCAGAAAAGGTGTCGCTGACATTCAGAGTAAAAGCAGAAACACCAGCAGCACATCTGCTGGTGAGCTGTATAGAAACATGATGAGGCATTAAGGCAGCCGATCTCCACGTTCAGCTTCCTCCCTCAGAGCCTTGAGCCCAGAGCTACTCGCAAAGCCTGCAGGTGGTTCATGGAGTTGAGATCCAGATCCATGCTTGCAGCTTTCTTCATATTCCAAACCTGCAGATAGTAGTTTGCTGCTTTGTTGCATTGCCACGAAATAACACTTTGTTCCTATTCATATTGCTCTCCCAAGAAAGAATGTAGTTGTACATTCCGGTCAAAATTATCACTCATGTAAAATCTGTCCATTCCCCCCCCCTCACACACCCCCAGGTGATTATTTTTCTTTTCAAAAGCTCTTTATCTTTGCACCCCCCTTTCCTGAGAGCATGTTCTGGCAAAACACTCGGTTTCCCTTTACTTCTTTGTGGCAGGGCTGTAACGCAATTTTACTGAAGAAACCTTTAACAGGTAAAACATAGGCAGATTTTTTGTAGGTTACGAGGCAAGTTCTTCTCAAGCTATGTTTGTACAACTCTGTTAGACTGGATGGAGGTGTATTTCTGATGCAGGTACACCAATAGTAGTAGGCTTGACTTGTGAATTACTCCTTAATGTGTGTCACAATGAAATTAATTAATGTTTAGTTCCAGTTTTGCTTCTCTAGGGCTTCTGAACCCAGGCATATCATCTCTGTGTACAGATAGACTCCCTTCTGGGCTCGCCTTACAACAGCATTAGTGGTATAAATCTGGGTTTCTTGTTCAGAGCAGAGAATTCAGCTTGGCTTTCCAATTCAGAACTCCTGTGTGAATCTCATAGAAATCTGCATTCCAGCATCCTAGGAGAAACCAGTCAAGTCAGCTCTTCAGTATCTTCTCTGGCCTTCTGCCATAGTTGATCATGGGATAGCCTTAGATCTTTGTGTGACTATATGACACTGGTTGGTGCTCATGATTTGGCTTTTTTTTTCTATTTTTCTTTGTTTTTAAATTCAGGTTTAGGTTTGTCATAGTTGTCATCCCCCCTGACGCGCGCACACACACACACTGCTTCTCCCTGTTTTATGAGCTGACAGCTCAGTTTTGGAAAAACTGATATTCTGAATTGAAATTTAGCACAGAAATTTTCAGCCAGTCCAAATGTGAATAATATGGTCATAAAATATATACTTCCAATACAGTCACTGACATGGTGCACAATAAGTATAGATTTTAAAAAGTAATAATAAATTGATGTTTCAAGTGTATCAGTAACCCCACTATGGTATGCCATAATTTTGTAGCCTTGTAGTGGCTACAGGCAAGCCTGGAGTCCAAGCATTTTGCCATGGAGAGCACCCTAAGCTGACAGTTATCAACTCCTTGCCCCAGCAGAGGAGATAGGTTTGCATTCACAGGCTTGTGCCAGCCTGCACAGACATATCTGCAGTCATTCCCAAAATTTCTAGCCCTGATTTCTCATCTTCGATAACCTGTAACTAAAGTGCTGCTAAGAGGAATTTCTGCCCTCTTTGTCTCCAGTCTTTTCCTGCTTGCTGGTTGCTTGAAAGCAAAATTCAGTTAATGATGTATTTATTTCTGTAGCAGGCTATCAATTCACATGTATTCTATTCTGTATTAAAAAACAAATATGCGGTATCTAATTATCTGATACACTTTGGAAGGACGACTACAAATATTTGAAAAATCAATTGAATTTAGGTCTTGTATTCTTTTTTTAAATGTGGATTGAATGCAGCTGGCTCTGGCTGTGCTTTTTTGGCTTGCTGTCAGCCTTTAGAATACCATTCTTTAAAGCTGAATAAATATCGAACAAATGAGAGATAATAAAAGTGTTATTTAATATCATATTCCCAGTGGCTTAGGAAAGGTTACAAACCCTGATATCTGGTTAGTGGCCCCAGTGGCTTTCTAGCAAGTTATTTAACTATCCATTTATTCATTTAATTTATTGCAGTTAATGAGAGCTAAAACGCAGCCACAGGATTCAGGTTCCCAGAAAAACAGACATAAATTATGACCAGGTTTAAAGAGCGTGACTTATCAAGCGATCATCCTGGCAAGCACTGGAAGTTTGGTGTCTATGCCACAGATATTGATGGTTATCCATTTCTGCCTTCTTGAATAGAGCCTTCTTTCAATCTTTGCTGCTGTTCCACCACTTTACAGACATCTTCCATTCCACATGGGAAGAATTTCAAATCGGGCTTTGGAAAGCACATATGAAGTGAAATTAAAAATGCAGTGGATCTTTGTAAATGGGTGGGATAACTCTGTATCGCATACTTATTTTCTTTCTGATATAGGTTACAGAATTGCAGGCAACTCCAAATGGGTTTTGAACAACAGAATGTAACCTAGGTACTTGTTTATTATCCTATATCAAAGCTAGATCACCAATAAATAGTTTGTTTTATATAACATGTTTCTTAAATCTTAATACAACTCTGCCTGCTCTTTGCCAGGTTTTAAGGTCCAGATGGCTCAGTCTTGTGTTTATGTTGGAGGAAAGGACGCTCATTCATCATAATATTCTTGTAATAATCATCAGAAATGTTGTATGGTCTTGGGGCTGGCTCCTCTGCAAACTTATAGATGTGCTAATAGGTGTTTGTGAAACAGAGGTCCTTATGGATTTGGATCCTCAAAAAGGTAGTTGATTCGATATTTACTTTTTCAAGTCATAGAGAGATGCAAAGGTTTATGTAAGATTATGTATAATAAAGTTAGTGGTACAGAATTATGAGAGATTTGATTAAATGAGTGCTCAAGTGTTCAACTCCTTAAAGACTTGCTTAGTCTAGATATATGAAAACAAGCATTCTTAATGTAAGTCATTACAGTTTTGGTAGTGTAACCAAATATATCCATGTTCGTAGCAGTTGTAGAATAAAATGAAAAGTGAAAATTAAACAGGAAAAAATTTACTGCTGTCTCAATCATGGTGAGTTATTGTAGTCATGTAAGAACACTTAGAAAAGCATGAAGTAATACCGTAGAAACTTGGCATACTAACTACCTGGCAAGCTAAATGCTGCAGTATTATATAAGTTAATATTTCTTGACACATGGTGACTTTCTAAAGCTTTTAAATTATGTTAGACTTTAATGGGGAATATGCATAATTTTTTTCTTCTGCATTCCTGGAAACCCTTTCATGTTATTTGGTGTGGAGCTTACTTGGTTGTGACCTGTCCTATATACTCATAGCTTAGAAATTTTAGGTTAAACTGAGGCAGTTGGTGGCTCTGTGTACAGGTTGAGTGGGAACCTCTCTGAGTTGATATTGCTCATCTGTCTTTCCCCTTCTCCAATCTTCCTCCTCAGCATGTGATGAACTCTATTTTATAAAGTAGGACACCGTGCATGTAGCTGTGTGTGCAGCTTCTCTTGAGCACACAAAAGGATGAAAGCTGAGGTAACTGGTCATCGCAGTTTGCGTGTTTGCTTCTGCTCCATTATTCAGTCAGCCTGTGTTGCTTTTCAGAAGTTGACAAAAGGCAGTGCCCTTTCTTCTAGGGCTTCCAAAATGGGCCCCGTGATAGCACTGAGCGATGCACCTGGGAGCAGCATGGTGATCCCGCACAGCAGTTCTTGGGTGGAGAGGTACCGAGAGGGGAATTGTGAGCTTTGTCCTGAGCTTGACACAGAAGAATTTTAAAACAGGGGAACCTAAGGGTTGCTGGCATCTAATGTAGCCCCTCCAACTGCTGGTACTAGTCCCTGCTCTAGAGCGTGTACCACAGATTCAATTCGTTTATTGTTTGTAGGTAATACTTTCATCTTGACATGATTATAGTCCCTTTAAACTCCTAGAATAGCTTTTTAGAGAATGATTCATCCTAGATTTTCATAGAGAAATACAGCTTTGGAGGGAATACAGAAACTGTTTTATGAAGTACAATTAGGTGTTATTGCTTTTTACCTCCAACTTAAACCTCTGTGTGAGTGATGTGCTCAGACAGAATAGGAACTACAAGTTAGTTATCTCAGTACTGTGCTCTTTAAGCTTGATTTTAGGAGGATGTTATAAAGGTGCCTTGAGTATCCTGATGGCATACCAATAGCCTAAGTGTTAAATGCAAGATGGATCCAAAAAAAAAAAAAAACCCTCTGCATGTGGTGTGGCTGTGGCCAGGCTAATTCCTCTTCTCAATACACCTTAGACTGAGGTGAAGACTTCCACCCACGTGTATCCCTGGTAGTTAGCGTGACTGAACAGGGTGAGCCAACCAGGTAAAGACTTTTCTGGGCATTGAGAGGGAGTAAGAAGAGAGAATTACCATCTAGCTCTGGATGGTCTGTTTCAGGTGAGATGGGAAGTGGTGATCCACTTCCTTCCCTTGCATTAAGTGGCTGTGTACTAGAGAGGGAAACAACCAAGACATCCAGATAAACACAAGATATGAAGCAGACTAGGAAAAGAACATCCAGAGAGTATCCAGATAGCACTTTCTCCCTCTTACTTTTCTGAGAAGTTTCCATTTTGGGGTAGAGAAAGTGAGAAATTAGCCTTGCCTTTGGAACAAGGATGAGGTGTTTCTGCCTTGTACGGTGAAGGGTGTGCTAGATGATGTGCAGTGTGTGTTTGCACTGATAAGTGCAGAAGGCAATTTTTGTGTGCAACTCTGCTTGTAATGGCCAATGTTCCTGTGGCAGGGTTCTGCAGCTCAAATCCTGTTAGACAAAAAGATAATCCGGGGAAATTAGTTTTAGAGGTTATTCTGCTGCTTGCTAGGATTAGAGGAGGGAATTGAGGGTTCAATAAAGTGTGGAGTAAATAAACTGTGTCAAGGCCCCCAGTTGTTTCATTATGGTCACCACTTGCTGTCTGGTGGATAAACTCAACCGACTCAACCAACTTCATTGCTGCCTGGGAGGTAGTGTGCTGAGCTTGCTGTAGGAAGTGTCCTGTGAGAAAGTGAGATGAGAGTAACTGCATGCCACAGACACGTTCAAATAATGAAATTTAGCCCGTATTTTACATTGTCTCCTGCTGCCCTACTGATCATTATAGGTTTCCAGTGCTTACTTTGGATTTTAAATATTATATTGTAATCTTGCGGATGGAGTTGGCTTTGGTCTGTGCTTGGTGCTTCATGACACCTAACGAAAAACCCTACTACAATAGCTAAATACATATGATAAATTTAAGATAGACCTTGGAAGCTGCTAATAAGTTGTAAATCTTTTTCAGTAGAATATATATACTTGAGCTACCTTGGTTATGTCTGATTGTAAATATTAAAGCAAATGATTTACATCCATGTGAACCCTCCATTCCCTCCTGCTCCAGTAACAGTGCAGGAAAAGAGCAAAGAGAAAGTTTTTGAGAACAATTCCTGTGTCAGGCTGCATTGTTCAGTAAGTCATAAAATGAGCTGAGCCACACACAGTTGCTGCTGTGAGGTCTCTGTACACTTGTAATACTGGCTTTCTGAACACCCACATCTTACCACCTGTTTTCATTCAAACCAACCAAAAAAAAAAATTCAGAACCCCAAAATGACTTAAACACCCTCCTCTTCCACTTCAGTTATTCTTCATCTGCTCTCTGGAATACTCCTACCAGGAAAAAAAGGAGGAGGGGGGGGAAAACAATTGCAAGATGTTACTTACTGTAAATTGCCACTGGAAAAATTATGCTGCCCATCTTTCATCTATTGTGGGAATATCAAAAGACAGGCTACCATTTTACCTACTTCTAGTTATAGTGCAGATGTGTTCTGCTGGAGATCTTCATAACTTCAGACTTGATTGCATCTTTAGTTAGGCTCTAATTATTTGACCTTGCTTCAGTAGATAAAATTCATCTTCTCTATTTTCTTATTTGCGACCTGACTCCAATATTGTGAAGATAAGCTTTGTTTATTTTATGCTTACTTTTTTATTAATGTTAATTAACTATTTTCTGAAACATAAATAAGATACAATTAGTAATATATTTAGCTGTTTTATTTTTGACAACAGGCAGATGATTACCTTCAAAAATAATAACAGATTTTAATCTAAATAAGTATCTAAATTATAGTTGTTGAGTTGTAGAGAAAAACAAATTCAGCTAATCCCTATTTGCATGTGCCAATTAGCTAAGTGTTAATCAATCTCCTATATAAATGAAAATGAGAAGACTCAGCTCTCTGGTAAGATAATATTTCTCATTAACAATAAGTATAACCTCCTAGTGCTATTGTAGGAGAAAAGATTTATGATTCTCATTCTTATTTAGAAAACAAATAAAACACAGCTATGAAGTCATTTATGAAACCTGTGTCCTCTGAGGACTTAATGTAGTCAGGATCTGTCAGAAGTTCTCCTAAAAATCCTCACTTGTCTTTAAAGTGACATTTTTAGTGCGAGGCATACAATATAGAACAATGAGGCAAGCTTAAAAAGCATACTGGATCCCAACATGACAAAGCATAGGACTGTTGTAAATTATGGGGGCATACAAAGCAGAATAATTGAGCAACTCAAGTGGCTTGTTGTTGTTGTTGTTATAGCAGTAATTTGTAACTTAAATTGTATTTTCCAAAACCAAATTTTGCACACTTGGATCTTGAAATATTTTGGTTCATAATATTGATAGCTTGTGAATAATCCAAATGAGTACAGTAAGAGTTCAATTAATCGTACTGATGTTTTCCACCTTCTTTCCCCAGTGCTTTTGTATAGTTTTGAATTATATATGTTTGTACAGAGACCATTGCATGGGAAGTATGAGTCTAGTAAGCACGAATCCTTATGAGGAACTGTGGTGGATACATTTTTTTTTTTTTCCTGTGGAGAAGCAAGGAACTAACACTTTAGTGGCTTTTCAGACAACGTGCATGTACATGGGGAAAATAATTATATCTACCTTTTTTTTTTTTTTAATTTATTTTTTATTTTTGAGAGAAGGCCAGGTTGGATGGGGCTTTGAGCAACTTGGTCTAGTGGGAGGTGTCTCTGTTCATGGCATGAGGGTGTGGAATTAGATGATCTTTAAGGTCCCTTCCAACACAAACCATTCTATGATTCTGTGATTTCCAGAAACCTATAGTTCAGGCTGCTGACCCTGTAGTTTTTAATAAGAAGGAAAGTGGTAGGGAAGTGAATTAACCTGTCCAAGGTCAACGAGGCAGTCTGTCTCCACCTCAGCATCACAACTCATGTTTTCAGGTTATCAATTCTGGGTTTGGCTCAGTGAATTGCTTTCCCACCCCACTTGACTGTCCATCTCATGCCTTTTAATGATAGACTTGTTATATCATTAGACTTATTCATTGCTTATTCTACGTGATACTTAGAATAAGACGTGCCAGCTTATTCTGGTTAATTTCTGGATGTTCTAGAGACCCCAGCGCAAGTGAAACATGGCTCTGTCTGGCAACCATTAGGAATGTCTGCATATACTGACAATTGTCTGTATGAATAAACTTGTATTACATCAGGCATTCTATGCTGAAAGCACTGCCTGCCTTGTCAAGCCACTTCACTGGAAATATGACTGTAAACATTTGAGTATCCCCAGGACCACTTATGCAAGTCAGTATGGAAGTATTATTTATCTATCTTCAGTCATCTTCTGCACATTAAGCTTTAGCATGCCTTGTGTGTGATTTACTTTTTATTTTGGGGGGAAAGCAAATTCAACTTTTCAGATGTGTTGTGAAAACAATTGGAAAATGAAACTGCAGATGTGAGAAAAAACTGAATTTCTTCAGTGAGGTGGGTAGTGGTCATGAAGTGTTCTAGTGTGAATGGATGGACATACTGGCAAACGTTAATGTGCTTGTAAATGTGGAATGGCCTCTAGACAGCTGGGCTGTTAGACACCTTTTTGCACTGAGCTGACTTAACTCCTGTAATCATATTGTCTGGAAATGTATTCAGAGTTGGATGATGGTTAGCTCCAGGTGCTTTTTTCAGGTTTGTTTGCTCGGATGTTGCCTCTGTGGCTGCTCTCAGCATGGTGCTAGCACTCTCCAGGCATGCACGGCTTGGGTACAGCCTCAGTGGGCAGCTGGGAGCCAGGATAGGCAGTAGGCAAGGTGCTCTCTTGGAGGTGCCTGAATCTCTGAGCACTGAAGTAAACTGAAGGGAAAGGTGCAAGTTCCAACGTGAGAACTTTTTTTTTCCTTTTGTTTTTGTTAGGCTTGAATAAAGTAAATGAGTATTTGATTAGATGACACTAAGTAAGCACATGTTCAATGCTAGTGGTAAGCCTCTTATGTCACCTCTTAGGTTTTGGATGGGTTTTGCTTTCTGCATGATTACCAACCAACCAAAAAAAAAAAAATCCCTCAAATATATCCATTTCTAAATCTGCTTTTGGTTACATCAATATAAATATGAAGTGTCTATAAACGTAAGACTGGTGAAAGAAGGTATAATCATTCTCTGGGTCTATTTCAGCATACTGGGAAAATTACACAATATGATTTTAACTGTACTATGGATGAAGGGTATGCTAACTGACTTCTTATCAAAGCCTTCTAAGCCTGGTTGTGAGTTACCTCTGAAGGTTCACAGCTGTAAGCTGTTGAGTAGCCCTGGAAAGGTCAGGGGGAGTCCTCCTGTGTATACAACTATAGGTGTACATGCTGAACCAAGGCTTTATTCAAGATGCTTCTAAACACTGTTCCTTGAGAGCATGCCAGTAAAAGGGACAGTTGGGGAAGCTGTGGGGAGGCAAGGAGGAATGATTTTTCGCAGTCCTGCGTTGAGTGGAAAGTGGCTGTTTCTGGCTGAACAGCTCTCGTGGGCTCCATGCGCTCAGCAGCCACTCTCACCTCAGTCTTAAAGCTGGGTCGGATGTGTGATCTTGCTCACAGTTCACCCTTTACAAGCATTTTGTAAGTGTCCTGGGAAGTAGTGAGAGCTGGTGTTGGGCGAGTTAAAGGCTTTAAGTGTTGCAGTCCAGATTTTCACGCTTAAAACTTACGGGCCTTCCTGACCTACCTGAGTACTTCTTGGAAGCTGAGCTGCAGAGAGGGTCTGGCCTGTGCCAGGTTGCCCTTGGCAAGGGACAGATTGTGTCTGTCTGTAGGCAAACCATGGTGCTGTTGAAGCCATGCTGCCAGGAGGGCAGGTGGGCTTCCAGCCAGGGGGTTTGTCTGCAGCAGTGGTGGGTGGGCAGGAGTGCTCCGGTACTGCAGCACAGGGAAGGCACTAAACTTGTTTAGTGATCCCATTTGCTGTTTCCAGCCTGAGACATTCATTAAATGGTTCCAGTAAATAAATACATAAAATTACAAAGAGTAGATGACGTGCTTAGAGTGTAACATACCATATTTTTCCTATGTTAAGGCACAGAAGCTTTTTCAATAACTGTACTTAACTCCTCAGATTAGACTATGCTCTCTTCAAATTTCTTTTCCATTCTAAAACGTCACAAAATGATGGAGTTTCTATACCAAATAACAGCATGACCATTTCTTCTTCCCTCCTCTTGACCTCCACAAACAATTACCAAAACTTTCAGCAAGAAGCCCTGAAAGCAGTGTTGAAAAATGGTACTCTTTAAGAGACATCAATTTTTCTATTGATATTTTATGGGAAAAGAGGGACTGAACTTGAGCCAAGTTTTAAATTTCTGCAATAAACCACTACCTTTTCCCCTCCTGACCTTCTTTCCTAAAAACAAAAGACCCTACAAAAACTCTATACTATGTTTCATTAGTTCTTGAGTTGGATATTGATCTCACACCAATTTCACCTCAGTCAATTTGACTAAGTTGAACAGAATTGCTCCTGATTGAGAGCAATGGGGAACTAGAGACCAAAGCCATCACCAGTGAGTTAAGTATAATTAGTCATTCTCTTCTCAATGTTCTGCAGTTAGTGTTCAAGTTAATCTGCTACATGGCATGCCTATTATTTTTACTCCCTCCTCCCCCTTTTTTTGCTGTATTTTAAGATGAGTTAAAGCGCTAAAATAATTTCCCCATGTATTTCACAGTAAAGACAGATGTAGCCTTTTTAGCCAATTCTCTATACCTTGGCATGAAGGGTTCTTAGGAAACTGAAATAAGATATTTTTAAAGTATCCGTGTATTTTCTGAATAAAACCACTGCAACCATCGGTGGCATGATTGAATCCCAGTTAACACCCGATGAAGTAAGTTTTTGAGTTGGTGGTTCTACTCACAGGAGCCTCACAGGTTTACAAGCCAGAATTAAATTTCATTACTAAACCAAATGAAATGTTGTGTGCAGGTAGCTGATTGTCTAGTGCTCATGATTTTCTTCTGACCAGTCAAGCATTTTTTTTGTTTGCAGTTATTAGAAAGGTGAAAATGTGGAGCAGCATTGCAAAGATTTCCAAGTGCTGAACTCTGTGAACATCTTTCCACACTTGCTTGAGACTTGGATTTCTATTAATTATTTTTCTAGAGAGCAAGCTGCTTTCAGAAGCATTCATAAGGTTCTTAAAATAATAGAGGAGAATATGTGTGGAATTTGAACAAGTCTCTACATACAGAGCACTTGGCCATGGTGAAGTGTGATCTGTTTCTGAAGTTCATGTAGTGTGTCGGTGATAGAATTGCAAATTAAACCTCATGCTTCCATACTAATGAACAAACACCAACTATTTTCTATGAGCTACTTAAAGCACTGCCTTGGTACCCAAACTAAACACAAGAAAATGCAGTAAGATATTTTACCGTCCTTCTTACATTAAAAATAGATAACCAACTTCATCAACCCCCCAACGCCCTTTTGTGTTCCCTATATTTGACCAGGCCATTCCTTTCATACTTTTTTTTCCCCTTCAATTGTCATCATTCCCATGATCAGTCATGTTTACCTTAGAAATAGCTTGACATATGGAGACAATGTGCTATGAAGTCTATGAAAGATGAATTTTTGTAAGGATGCAGCTTTGAAAACTTTATTTTCCCCAAATATAGTTTGATATTTTCTTAATTTCTTGGTGTAAATGTGCACTGAAAGGAATGCCTCTGTTTCCTGTCATGTACTGCAGATCGGTGTCTGCAATGATTAATTAAGAGCTAATGAGAAGAGAGCTCTGTTTTAAGATGCACTCTTGTTTTGTAGTTGGCTGGCTTGGACCTGCTGGTTAATGAGGAATTAATCCAGATAAGGACTTCTGTATTAGTCTGTACGACTGCAGGCGTTTTTATGATCAATTTCCTGGTCTGCCTGATATTGGTTGTTTCCCTGAATGTTGTTCCAGCTGCGGAAGAACCTACCCGGGGACTTGAAGTGGGAGAAGTCTGTCCTGAAGTTTATCCCATGTGGCTTCAGCTCACAGAGCAGTTGGATGTAAAGTAACTGCTGTGTCTATCAGTTGTCTCATTGCTTTCAGTGATGCTGCTTGAGGGAGTACAGTTATTGATGTCTGTTTTTGCAGGATGAGATCTGAAGTTAAGTGAATGATGTGTGGGAGAATGCTGATCAATAAGGTGAAGGCCTGGCAGAAAGGAGATGTTATTTAGCTTTGTAACAGCTTGACTTTCAACTATACAAAGGATTTTCTCAGGTGCCAGTGTTGATGCTATGCTGAAGTGTTTTTAGGTTTTTGTTAAGTCCAACCAGCTGGAGCTGGAAATTAATGTCTGGTGTGACAGTGGAACTTGTTCAATGTCTCAGTCTTTCAGCAAGCGGTAAATTTCCAAACAATAGCGTCAGGATATGTGTGTGAGAATCCCAGAAATCATTCTTTACAGGATGCTAGCTGCCATCCAGAGATTTGGATCCATCACACACTTCAAAAAGGGACTTTATCTTACTTTTTCTTGAGCTCTTTGTTTCTTTTAAATGCCACATCTAGGAAGGTAGCACCATGGCTATTATGGGGGCATCTAATATTGGGAACAGAAAGTAGTGATATAAAACTATTTACCTTTTTTTTTTTTTTTTTTGCACACTGAGGTCCTTCATGCTATTTTGAATGTATTATAGCCAGCTTCATGTGCTGTGAAGAGGGATGAACTTTCAAAACAGATTTTTTTGTATCATCTGAATAAATTAGAAAATAATTGTTTGTCTCTTACAGACAGGGAACTATCACATAGGTCACGTACTTGAATTCTTTTCAGTGCTTAATCTCTATACTTGTGTTTGTGGTGAAGGGCTCCCCTTCGGGTGACCTGTAAGCAGACAGACATAAACTGTGGCAGTAACTAGACCCTCAAAAATCTTTTTATGCTCTGGCAAGACACTGCTCTGTTTTGTAAACAACCTACATTCTTCAGGCATATTATGTCCTGATTTTTACAAACCTCAGTGGACTCATAGTCATTATTTATGTGAGGAATGCATTTTTCCACACTGGGTATAGCCTCTAATTACTTTGTGAAGTTTCCTAGTGATCCTGTTTCACTGGTAGCAGCAGAACTGCTAATATAAAAAGAGTGCTGGACTGTTACAACTTCTGTTGCAGGTCATGGCAAGGTAGTGGATGACACAGCCGCTAATACACCATTGCCTTGACTGTTGTTACAAGGGTGTCTAATGAAAATAGACTTGCAGTGAGCAAATCCTGCATGAATGTACTAATGTGAAGTTATGCCAGACAATGCTGTAAGCTGTGCCAGGGCATGCAGATAGCTATGGCTGAGGGAAATAACCCACTCCCCTGCCAGGAGGCACTCAGCTTCATGGTGAGGAAATGGAGGAAACGTGATAGTTCCCATCTTGGGTCACGTTGTGGCGAGGGAAATTTTTCATTAGTTCCTCACAAACAATGCAGTTTATTTCTGAATTCTATTGCTATGGTGATTCTAAATTATTGTAGCTGCCACCTCACATCCATATGGACAAAAGGGCTCCGTAGATACATTTTATACATCTATGTTTAAACAAAAAATTCTACAGTTGTTTAATACATCTCCCAATATCAAAACAAATTTCTGCTTATATATGTTTTTCAAGACAAAGAAGGCATTAAAAAAGTTTCATGAAATTAAGTTAATAAACATCTTATACTAAACATTTGTGAAAGCTTACCAATCCCAGGCTTTCACCCATGATCCAGCCCTATGTCTTCATTAAAATAATGACCATTCAGAATTGGTGATATAAAATAGATAGAATTGGTGATGTCTTTTTATTTACCTTTAGTATCTTAATATTGAGAGTGTACCTGAATTACATTTTGAAGCTCTTCTTTTAAACACAGATAGATAGAAATATAATAAATATAACCATCACCTGATTTTATGTTCCCAAGAGCTGTGAATTTTAGAAAAACACTTGCACTGAGGTCGTGTCAGTAGTAATAGATTTATAACCAAAAAGTGACTGTTTTTCTGTTGCTTATGCATGGTGACTTTCCCGTGTATTTTCAGGGGGACGATACAAGATGGCTGCATTTCTGTTGAGGACAGTCAAATCTTTCATTTGGATGTTGCCATACACAGGTCAAAATGCCTTATACATATCTAACCAGAAACATGATCCTAGTAGGAAACAATAGTGATGACAAAGTTTTCTATTGGCTTGACTTGGATTTAGGGTTTAAAATCTGTAAGGTGGAAAATATATCAGTGCGTTCCAATTTTTCCTCCATACATGTCACACATACCATACTGACTGCTGTGCTTAAAAGCTAACCTGAAAACAGAATGCATTTATTGCTGTTAGAGCATGCCAGCTTGTTGGGGACAGCACCCAGCAGTCTTATGCTATTCTGGTTTAACGGATCCACTCATCTATTTTGAATATAACCCCTATTTTTGGTCCAGATATGATGTATGAATCTTAAGTCTGTTAAATAAAGCTGCTGGTTGCTGTCCCAATACCAGTTTTGTGCCTCTGAATATACAGCCAGAAAGGAACTACTGCTGTCATTTCACTGAAATGATGATTTAAAAAATAATCTTTAGGTAATCAGAGAGAGAGAGATCATGAAGCCTTAATATTTGCAATTACTGTCTAATTCAGCAGCTAAGTATTCATGCAAAACTCATTGGGATACCTTCAAAACTCTTTAAAAAGCCCCCCCCCCCAAAAAAAAAGGAAAAAAAATACCACGTTTCTACTACAAGAACTTGATCCATCAGTGATTTTCTGTATTAGGATGCCATCCTTGTACCAGTATCCAGCAAATCTTTTATATACATAGGCTGAATAGCGTGAGACAGCTTTTATCCAAGAGGAGTTCTAATTGTCAATTTGAGAGAAATGTTAAGTATATCCTCCATTTTTCTTCTATTGTTCTACTTCTGATGTAAGAACATGGGGAGGGATAGAGGAGGAAGGAGGAACCCACAGTTAGCAAACTCGTCACTGCTGGTGTGTCTGTCATGAATTAGATCAATGAAAATTAAGTCACTCCTATAACAATAATTTCCTTGCTTAATTTCCTTATCTAGCATGAGGGTGCCTTCTCCCCTGCCAGCATTAAGAGCAGTAAATGAATTGCGCTCACTATTCAAGGCAATGCTACGGAGGTCCTTATATTCTCAGAATTAAACAGTGATATTTTCCTTTCCTCTTCAGCTTTCTGAGCCTGAGAGGTTCACATGAGCTCTGTGAGAAGAAAGCAACATTAGCTGTGATTCTCTGGCTATTTTGGTGCAGATTGCATTTTTGAGAGGCTTCTTCATAATTTTTGCTCAGACAAAAAGAGATTATTTTTTTTTTGCTCATGCTGCAAACAGTGTTTTGCAAGTATCACTGATAATTTTGTCAAGTCACTGCCCTCCCCAGACCTTTGTGGGATAGCAGGGATACCTAGCAGTTGTGCCCCTTTGCCAATATACTAGTAATGGGAGGAAAAAGGGGATACTTTATGCTCTGACTCCCCGCTGAGCAGTGCTAGGACAACATACGTTGTCTACATTGCTGTGACTGCCTTTCTTCTGCAGTTGCTGCTTTCCATGTGATGGAATGACAGTAACATCTTGGGGCTGGAATTCTGTTTTTAAGATAACATCAGCTCAGTGGGTAGTCTCTTTTCTTTTTGAAATCTTATGATAATGTGTGGGTGTACAGCCTTTTCCTTTAGTATAAACCAACAAGGGGACAATGTTACATGAATCAACAAGGCAATGTGGTTGCTCCTAAGCAATAAATAAACTTCATATGGCTTCACCCCAAATTTTACTTATTCTCTCCAAGATTTTCGTAAGGTCTTATAAGAAATGGTTTTTAGCTATTAATAGAGCTTGATGTAAGTCACGTAATTCAGGAGGGTAACTCTTTGCTGCACAAGTTTTCCACACCTGGGAACTTGTGCCACTTGTTATGTGAGCACATCCTGTAACTGTGATGGACAGAATGCAGAAAAAAACAAAGTTTCCCCCCAAATTGTAACATCTACATCTTCAAAATGTAGCTGATATATTGGTTTGCAAGGGCTGCTTTGTAGCTTGGCATCAAATGTTTTCTTCCAACCTACTGAAAACTGTAAGGACTATGATTAAGCGCTGACATTTCTGTTCCTCAATTACTGTTTTCTTCTAAGCTATCTCAGTGTGGTTACCTCAATGTTATTTGGTTATGCTGACCTATAGGGCTTTCTTAACCTTTTTGTAAACTCAACTGCCAATCACTAGACTGGATGTAATTACTGTTTGGTGCTTGAATAGACCTTTTCTCCAACTTTGAAGGCCGAAGGATAGCCTCAGGTATTTAGTTAACTGGCTGAACTTTTTTAATTGGTACAAACTGTCTATAATAATTTCAGTTTGTCTACCATGCAACAGCTTTGCTATTTTAAGTTTATATTCTCATTCTGATTACATTCATTGATACATGATATCAGGGAATGAACATCGAAGCACAGTAAGATTCTGAGACATCCCTGGAGGCTGTCAGGCCAGTGTTATATAGTAATCCATAACTCCGTATCAATTCATTTAAAGTGTATATGATGCATTGGCCAATTTAATGCTTAAAATTGGATTCTGTTGTGTTCCTTTTAAATGCCACTGCAGCATTCATTTCACCTGACCAGTTCATATGAAAACTGTATTAAAGACTTCTCTATTAATTGTGGAGTTGCATGGTAAAACTGTTAAAAGAGAAAGTCACTAAGATTTTGTATGAGATACAAAACCATTACAACACTCACTTCTTTAAATAAAATGTTTGCTTAAATAGCAACAGATTTATTTCAGTTCTATGGCATACTGTCTCAAAAATAAATGATGGTAAACAGTTGATGACTTCCAAAGTACAGAGTCAAGTAAGCTTACAGATTAGCAACTTCTCCCAACTGGATAAATAAATGCAGAAATGCAACAGATCTTTGTTAAAAATAAAAGGAAGACACAGCAAAAATGAGAGTCTCGTTTTCATATGGAGAGACCAATTTAGTGACAATAGGCTATTATGGTTACTTTACTTTTGTTATGTGAAATGATTTATCCTTCTCTCTAATACATCCACAATAAATAGGACCCACTGGTCTAATAAGAGAGACCATAATATTTAGTTGGACTTATCGGCTTAGATGTGTGAGACAGTTTTGATGTATCTGATTTGAATATCAATTCAATACTTTTTAGAAAGCTTATTCTGATTTTTGAACAATTAAGTTCTCATTAGAGAGAACAGATTCATATGACTCTGATCAGAAATGACCTAATCCATAGAAATACCTGAGTTATGCATCTCTTCAGAAAATGCATCATTCCTCTCCGGAGGAAGGATGCGCTTATGGCTGGATTAATAAGCATATGGCTTGTGGCTTATGGGATTGGATGTTGATTTAATTCACAACTCATTCACAGGCAAATTCTAATATTGTGTAAGCTTCTTAAACAATCTGTATTCTCATTTCCTTTTCTTTCTGTAAGATGGTGTTGTGCACTCTCCCCTCTTCCCTCATCTTTATGTGGACTATTTACTCTCCAGTTCTGCAACTGATCTTGTTTACTTTTTGCCTCTCCCTTTCCAAGGTCAGACTGGTTCAGTTGGGCTCCTGCAATGGAATGAAATCTGGGTGGAAAGAGTCAAGGGAAGGCATATCAATATGCCAGTCTAACATTGTAATTGCTATTCTTCATGTAGTAACTTGAATAACTTATATTTCTTCTCTTTGAGGGCAGTCATCCAGTGGCTGAGGTGATGCTTCTAAGTGTCCAAAATCTTTAGTGTTTCTACGTAGGCAAAAGTATTGTGATGGGTCAACAAGGAAGTGTATTCCTGGCTTCAAAATTGAGTGTTCCTATAGATTAACTCATTGATTGCAGAACCCTACAGAATGTGGCAAATCTATACTGGGCCTCTCACAAAAAGAGTTCTTTTATATTCAACACATCTGAAAACTTAGCTTCTGGAAACAGCTTAAAAAGGGCAGGACTACATGGTTTATACAGGATCTAAAAGCAGACAATCTAAACTTCAACTGCCAGAGTTGTTGGGTGAACATTTAGTTTCTCAAAGCTAGCCTTCACTTTCATGTGTATTAAGATATTTATATATTGTGTATACTTTTATTAATATAGTGCAATATCACGTACACACACACAGATGTTTAGTGTGCATCCTTTTTGTTCCAAGTAGATAACGACTTCTTTTGTGAAAGTTGTTGTTGCTAGCTGACTGACTTTCCCATTATCCCTTGAGAAGAAGTGGAACAGTTTCAGGTGCTGAATTACCTTCAGAAGTAGTACATGAATTTAAAGAGGATTAAAGCCTCGATTGGAAGGGACAGTTATGCAGTTCTTGAAAACACTTGGAGGAAAAAAAAAAATTCAACACACAAACCCTACGACTTATAACCCACACTGAAACTCCTGCATGACTTCTATCAAACTAATATTTATCAGCAAATGCTTTCTTTGGTTTGATATTTTGGCTAGACTTGTGCAGTCAGGTTCATATAAATGTTTTAATACATTGATCCATTTACAACTGTAAATTTCTTACAGTGCCTGAACTGTGAAGCAGCTTGACATGAGTAGGCTACTTTTTTATTATGCGCATTATGGAACTGCACTTATATGGAAAATTTATGGAGTTGCAGTTTCACCCTGGTTCTACACCTGTATAGCTTTTTTTTTTTTTTCCTGCCTTCAGTAGATGTAACAAAAAAAGAGTCACCTGAAAGGATGTAACCAAATAGAATGAAAGCAAGACTTAAGAAATAAAAGCATTAATACAGGAAATAGAAGAAACTAATAAATAAGGTTATGGAAATGGTCTCTGTGTTGATGATAGACTAGAGAAATTAAACTATAGCAGGAATGGATGGTTACAGGAACTAAGAATGCTTTTAATCTGCTAACCTCTAGATCACTGGCTCTGCTTCACCTTTGGCTGTAATAGTAGAAAGTATTTAATGGATGACTAATGAGGTGTTGGCTGTACCAGACAATTTTTTATAGGGGGGAAGGGTTTTGTGACTACAGCCACTGCATTTGGGCCTCCAGAAAATACCCAAGAAATAGTTTCTCTCGCTCCTTTTATTTATTTTTTTATTATTATTATTATTTTTTTTTTATGGGCCTGTGAGTATTCCTGGAGCAATACAGACTGATTTGCCTTCTCACCTATTACTATCCATCCGTGGAACGAGAACTCAGCCAGTTTTGCTGTGATCCCAAAGATGACATACAGGTTGAAGCAAGGCAGCAGTCTGCCTGCCAGGTGAGCTGGGAACTGAGGGTGGCAAAGGTGCAGGTAGGGGCAGTGGTGTCACTGGGGCAGGGTGCAGACCTGTAGTATGCCAGTGAGGTGAGTGGGATGGGCTTTGGTGGTATGAACCGCATTTGGGCAGCAGCCCAGTATCTACAAGACACGTCCCAAATGACAAGATGGGTCTGCAGCCAGGCCTGCCGGGAACAGACCTACTTACTGCATAGCTTAGCTGAGGACTGGGGCCAAGAGCTGGAGCTTAAAGGCAGATCTCAGTTGAACGGGCATGGGGTGTCTGGGTGGTGGTCCTGGGCCAGGGCTGTTAAGGCTCATCGGTTTCCTAATGCTCCTCGCCAACATTCTGAACTTTTTAGGCCTTCTCCAACTGTGCTGCAGAGCAGTGCAGGCATCACAGAAGGGCAGTGGACAGTCCAACATCCACCCTTTTCTCTTAAGTGTTAACAGAAACATGAAAATCCAGTGATTGCCACTAGGAGCACTGTATAGGCACTTAGAGTGACTTCAAGCAGTCCCACAGTCCAGCAGGTCTGTGGTTATTGCATGCCCCATATATAGTTACCTCTGACTTACTCTGCTGCCACCAGGCCCCTTGCATCAACTGTGTGGTATCTCCTTCACAATTCAGGACGCGATCTTGTTGGTAAAGAAGGATGGGATTTATTTTTATCACCTGCTTTTTATATTTTCCTCTCCATGCTCTTTTCCCTGCCAGGCTCCTCATGCTTGAGTGGAGCTCTTCCTAGTAATTCACAAAGCTACTTCATTATTGTCCTTTGAAAATGTCTTTATAACTCCTACAATACTGTGATACTTGACAGTTGTTAGGTAGCACTTTGAAAGCAATTCTGATGAAGTGCTGAAAGCGTGGTCTGTCACTCTGACCAGTATTGCCTGTCATCCAGTCATGCATCCAGCCCTCTGACAGATGGACACGGTCATTCCTGAGCAGCTCTGCGTGCTCATACCGTACATCACCATGCTCAGTCACATCATCACAAACACCCGTAACCATTTTTGCCACCTCATAATTGAGCTTTCAGTGTGTTTTGTTGGTGTGCCGAGGCTTTTTGGCCAAATGCCACATCTTTCTTGGCAGTATCACTGACCAGACAAAGCACATGTTGGGCCATGAGTATCCATACATATTTTTCCTTTTGTAGCCATTCTGAGGTTGTTTTTCTCCTGAATGAACAATGAGGATGTTGGGTGACTGCCTGTTGTTTTTTGTCAGCGTAGCAGAAGGATGAATACCTCTGAATGAAACTATGTCTGGGAAGCCCATGCACTGATTCTGGCCTTGCCTCTGGTCTCCTGCCCTCCCAACTGGTCTCCTGTGGGCTACCAGGTGGCCACGCAGGGACACCACGCAGATGCACTGAGGGGTGCCTGCAGCAAAAAGGAGGCGGAGGGCATAGAGGAATGCAGCTAGCTCAGGGTGACATGAGAAAAAGAGAAGCACCAGGAGGACCACTCTGACTGATGGTCTGAAGTTCTGTCCTGGCCAACTGTGTTAACGTGATCTTGGTCCACACCTGTGTGAAAGCAGAAGCTATCAACTTGAATGCCTTCAATTTAAAGGAATGCACACCCAGGGCATTGGAATGAGTATTAATTTATGAGACTAGTTTTTCTACTGCCACTGCAAATTTCAGCAAGATACTGACTGTTGCTGTGCACAAAGACTCAGTAGATCCAGCCACCTGAAACGCTCTGGTGCTGTGGGATGGGCAGCATGAATTACTTTTGGCAAACTTCTTCCTCTCTGGTTAGTATGAGGAATTCTTGTTCCTCGTGATGAAAAGGGGACATCAGTGGACTGCAACTCCACCAGATGCATCCAGTGAAAAATAACAGTGCAAACCCACTTATCTGTAATCCCCAAAGGGGAGTTGAGAGCAACACCCCTTCAGGAGTGGCAGATAAGAGGAAGCATTCCCAGCATTTTCTCCAGAGCACTTAGATGAATTCCAAAAACTTTCCTCAGTCTGGCTTGCTGTAAACTTTGTCTCTGGTACAAAGCCTCCTTCCACCAGATGTTTAAACTGGATGAATATTTCCTTTTGTTCTTTGAGGCTGCACTGGCTGCAGGAAGTGGCGATACTTGTCCTGTGCCCCCAGAGAAGGAGGCAGATGTTCCTAAAAGCTGGCCAGCAGTCAGCTTAAGCAGGGCACCTGAAACAGGGCTCCAGCTTTGGGGAGCTCACGAGTGCTAGCATACCTCTCTGGCTGCCACTCTCTGTGTTCAGATCTGGGGAAAAAGGCTTATGTAATCTAGAAGCCCAGTCCTGTAAGGTTTTGGAGAACTAGCTGGTTCAGAGTGGAGTGTCTCAGCATGGTGGGCAAAGGTGCAGCTGGCTCCGCAGGCTTGGGGGCACAGGCTGCTCCTTCAGCAAAGCAGAGGAACAGAGTTGGGGGAAGGTCGGGCAGGTCTTTGGAGCTGGAACAGTATATGTGGTCTTGGGCCCACGGAAACGAGCTGCAGCTCAGGATTTCTTGCGCTGTTCTATCCTATGTGGCAGGCCCAGGCATTATGGGTGGGCTTTTCCCAAAGGAAAGCACACCCATCTCAGAAATAATCCTATTTCCAGAGTCTGGCCAGTTTCTGCGCAGGCCACCAGAGGCCAGTGTTAGTTGTCCCATCTCTGAGCGTATGTGTCTGTCTATATTGTATTTCTACAGTGCTTTAGGATGAAGGAGTCCTGGTTTGTAGTGGCACATTATGGTAAAATAAACAAGATGCATAGTAATCCAGTTATGGTACTTAGTTTTCCATGATCTTGAGAGACTTTGGTGTGATCTATCATTCCTGTAAGCACAAATCAGGAGAAACAGTGCTCAGAAGAACTTTAAATGCTGTGTATAAAATTCAGAGCTCAAAAATATGAAGTGGCAATAGAAATGTCTTTCTCTAAGGTATATTGTGTATCTGCCTAATGCATGCTTTTCTCTGTGAGCAGTGATCTTTCTCCCTTGATCCTTCGTATTCCCTGTTGTATGTGATAAGAGGTATTAAACATAAGTAAGCATGATATAGTTTTTTTGCCATTTTAAGAAGTCTAATTGCTTCCTGATAATTTGACTCCAAGTGAACTAAAAAAAGCTCCCAGATTTTGGAGACATAGATACAAAAGCATGAATGGATCGTTTTCAACTATTTTGATCTGTCTTGATGTAAAAGACATTTGGATTTAATATATTTTTTGACCAAGCCCCATGAGTGATGGCTGAAGTACAGCACCTTTTTTAGGGAGAAAGTTCAGTCCTGCAGTCTTGATTGAAAAACTTCTACTGGAGGGGAATTTTTTAACCTCTCTTGAATCATGTTATAATTTCTAATTTTATTCTTCTTTTCAAAATGTAGGAAAACTTGACTTTTCTTCCAGACATTTTCAGGTGCATGTTATTTGTCCTTTTCCTTCTCCACCACTGAAAGTATTTTCTGATCTTTCTAATGTTCTCTCCCTATATTGGGGCTAGTTTGCAAGGGTTGAGAAAGAAATTGGATCAGGGCAACATCCCAGTGTTAGAGCTCTATTTAGGACATATGAAGCCATACTCATAATCACATGACCCAGTGAAGGAACTTAGGTTTTCTGTTTGTAAGTGGGCTCTGCAGCATGGCTCTTGCTCCTGTCCCGTGTGCTCTAGTCCCTTCCTCGGGGTGCATGCAGGTCTTTCCCTAGCACTTGGCCAGGATGAAGACAGAGCAGGGAGGTATCTCCACAAGCTGAATGCAGCTGTGGGATTTCACCTCAGATTTATGCATGTGTCATTTTATTCCTTAGCTTTTCCTGGGCCTGGCCCTGTGTATCAATCCTGTAACCCTAGCCCTGTCCTGTTGTCTCAGCTGAGTCCTGCATTAATCAGAAAAAAATATATTATAGCACCCAAACCCTGTGCATAAAAAAGGAAGTAGAAAGTTAGATATAAAGAGCAAAAACTTCCAGAAAATTGACATTCATCTTAGAGTACTTCATTGCTCGTATTCATTACATTAAAGATATTGATGTAATCACTAAGATCACCTTCAGTCTATGCATCATACTTTCTTAGGACATTGACAGGGAAACCTAATTGACCAGACATTAGAGTAAGGCATTAAACGTGGAAGAAAGAGGAACTCTATTGTATGTGGCATTATTCACAAGGTCTCTTTGCCAATCATTAATCTGTGGCATGTCGGCAATAATACATCCATAATTAAATATGGAAGGGGTGCGTTAGTGCCAAAACGAAGTTGCTCCTGGGCAAGCTAAGAACCAAAAGCATTAGATTCCAGTTCTGCTTGCTTCTTTTACTATTTAAATGCCCATCCCAAGGGAAGTCTATTTGGCAGGTATCTTGACAAATCGCATCCTAAAATGTACTCACCTTGTATATAGCCACTTGGGTTCTCAATTTCAGGAATATAAATGCTGTTTTTCTCACACTTGATCTGTAGGAGATTAAAAGGTTTTGTGTTGAGCATTTCTGCAAAACTTAGTCATATTAGTGGGTTGAACATGAGGATACCAGGACTCATAATGAATTTTAATCAGTGTTTTATATCTTCTTTTTTTTTCTAAAAAATTTGAAAGTTTTCTTATCATGTCTCCTCAAGGTTCAGTCACAGATTTTTTTTAGTGATGAAATTTGAGCAGATGGTGATGGATTGCCAAAGGGTCTCTGTCCTACACCTTCCACTTCTCTTGTCATTGTCATATATGATTGCAAACAGGCCATTTTTACTTAGCCAAATCCATCTCTATATTTGGGCAGACAAATGTTTCTGTGCTAGGTTTTTTTCTTTCCTTCTTTCCCTCCTAAATTTATCAAAAATTTGTTGACAGTACCTCATGTTTAGTTAAAAAAAAAAAAAGGCAAAAAAAAAAATTGCAACAATTTCTTAAATAAAAAGCCAAACCCTTGAAGAACAAACCCAAAAGCAAAAACTTGCAAGCAACCCACACTCATAACCGAGCACAATAGTCTGTTTGAAGGTAACTGTAAATGAAGCAGAACTAAAGCTTGTTTCAACGTGCAACACATCAACTTGGTTGTGAAGATGTAATTTCTTATTTCAGTTTCTCAAGGAATAGGACTTTTTTTATTAATTATTCTTCCATGTTTTGTCTCTATCTATATAAATTCTTCTGCTTTATTTTGCTGTGCATGTGAATGACTGCTGTGAGGTTTTCTTGGTGGGTACTGTTAGGAGACAGAGAGGAATATTGTACTGTTTTCCTCTAGAGCACAACAAAGCTGCAGATGGCAATGCACAAATTCTCTGGCGTCAGTTAATAGCTGATTAAATGATGGTCTTGGTTAGGGGAACCAAGTGTTTCAAAACTATGTATTTAATAAAAATTGCTTGACCCAAATAAAGTGCATTAATGCCCAAACCAAATAGGGAGCCTCTAGAGAAACTGAACTGCAGCAACTGATTTTCTTTAGAGAGAGACAGAAATCAAACTCATTTGCTGGGTCTTAGTTGCTTAGCTGTCTTCCTTGGGAGAAAAATCTTCATCTTTTGCACGTTAGGGCCAAAGAAAACATAAAGTGAAACTTGGCAGTTGTGCGAGTGCCAACCCAGCAAGGCAGGGGAGTAGCTCCAAGATTCCCTATGCAGGGGAGTGAGGCTGGAGCCTCCCCGGGTAGTGATGAGCGGCAAAAAGCCCCCAGAAAATCCTTTTTCTCAGCACTGTGCACTGACCTGAAGGCTTCCCCTGACTGACAAGTTGCTCTCTTCCAACTGCCATCAAATTTCTATTACACTCGAGATGCCCTAGCTCATTTTCTGTAGCCTGCCTGCTCAAGAGAGCATGCTTTGCACTAGTGTGAGCTGTCTGAGCCTGACAAGCCTCTTTCCCTGCAGCTTAGAGAGGGAAGGGGGTACATTAGCATACAGTTGCTCTTTGTGTGTGGAAAAACATAATAATCCTTTCTCAGACCCAGCACTGCTCAAACGTTGAGACCGAGGGGTTTCTTCTGTCATTTATTTGCCTGAATAATTGCTATTACTAATAATGGAAATAACATACTAGGTGACTAGGTTACCACGCTGATCATAGGAGATTTGTGCAAACTGTTCCTATGGCTCATTTAGTTTGCAAGATTTCACACTCTGCGAGTCTTCTCACACTCGGTAGGAACTGGCACAGCTCTGCAAAGGCATATTACAGGCAAGCAGCAATGATGCAGGCGCATGAATTGGGCATATCTCCTTTAGACAGGGGCCCAGCCTTTCAGGGAGCTGGAGCTGACGTTTGTATAGACGTTTGAATTCAGGCCAGCAGAATTTCACCTGATTTCTTTACTTTCTGCTCAATGTTGTTGTTTTTAAAGCTGTACTATGAACATTTATCAATGCAGGCTGAATCGTCTGTTTAGAAAAACTGGCCTTCAAGTATACATTGACAAGAATATGCTTTGAAGCTTCTTTCCACAAAGATATTTTCCTTAATAGTCATTCTTTTTGTAACAAATCCAGAATGTTAAAGCATTTTGGAGCTGTCCAGCTGATGAAAGCATTCCCTTTGTCTAATTATTTTTTAGATTGGGACGGAAATGTTTTCTTTTAAAAGCAAATGTACACACATCATCTAGGCTATTTGACTGTCCATCTGCTCTTTTCAGATCCTGCAAATATTTATATAAATCTTCATGCTTTCCTGTTCACTGCAAGATTTTACTGTTTTGTTAATCCTGACTGCATCTCTTTCACCCTCTTAAATCTTCCAGTTCAGCATGCAAAAACATAAATGGGGAAGGCAAACACTGCACATTTCAGATAGATTTGTGTTTTGTTTTCACTCAAGCAAAAGAAAATCATTGGCTAATGTTTATTAGTTCTAAATAGAAATTGCTTAGAGAGATTTGAGTCGAAAGGCTCAGTTAAACCTTTTCCTTTTATTTCTGTATTATATTAACCATAGGATATGACGGAAGTATGCTGGCGGCAGATCAACTATCTTTCACTAAATGAGAATTGTTCACTGTAGTATTCAGGCTCTTCCACAATGAGCTGTCATCGGAGTATTTTGATGGCAGGGTGTGAGTCAGGTTCCTGAAATGAGCGTGGTGGAACGGACTGTGCTCCCTCCCTTGCAGTTAGGGTGCCTTGTTCTCTTCATTTTTAATCATATGAAGTACCCCAGTGCTTTGAGCAGGCATTTACAGTAGCGATAAAAGCAAATACACTACTTTTATAATCTCTTCCACAAAGGATCCCCTTAGACTGCCTTCATATCCGTTCCTGCTCCCTTAACTCATTAAGTCATATGAATACTGTTCTTAAAACCTGAGATCTTATCTTGCTCCCAGGATGGAGGAGGGGTGAGAGAGGTGCAAACACCATCACTTTATGAAATCCTCTTTAAAAAATGGACTTTTTTATTTTTAATAAGAGGAAATCTTTAGGATGTTGAGTACAAGTGAGCCTTATGAAACTACATTCAAAAGAATTTGAAGTGAGTTGGAACACATCAGGCAGTGATTGTGGTGTAAACATCCGTGCTCTTATGCGGGTTTATCAAGCACCGCATTTGAGGTTTTTATGTAGAAACAGTCAGTATAACTTCTAAATAAATGCCCATTTAAATTTCAGATAGGACTTAAGTCACATCTGCTATACTATGAGTAAGTAGTGGTTGTTAATGCATCTGGTGCCTCTTGACAGACATGGACTACAGAGTTTCTGCTCTGCCGCTGGTTAGAGAGACTAGCACACTGGGTAGGTGAAGCCTGTCTCAGGAGTGAGTATCAACTTCAGTAAGATCGTGTGATCAAGTGGGTGAGAAAGCAGAGCAGAAAGCAAGCTCCTTGGTCACCTTCCAGATAAGTACTGCAGCTGAGAAAGGAACAGTGACTTAACTGTTTGCTGTGTCCCCTTGCTACCTATGAGTGCCAGCATCAGTAGAGCTGCTACGTGATGACCTGTGGTATTATGAATAATGTGTGGAGGAAAGTATATGCCTTGATTTGATAATGGAAACCTGTTTGGTAAGACATTTCCAAGTGTAGATCCAGGAAAAGGGGTTAAAATGGGTGGAGTAATATACTACTGGGAATTGAAGCAGATCAGGACCCTGGCTGAAAACTGGTTCAAACTGATATTTTCTTCTGTCCGGATGGGACCTTGAGCTGTTATTTTGGTGACTTCTCAGTGCCCACAACAGAACAGCTAAATTCTTGTTACTGCCCCAGAAAAAAATGACCAAATGTGAGCTGCCCCAGTAAGGTCCCACACAGAAGTGCTTGCCCCTCCTCAGATTTGCAGAGCAACCTCTGTGTACGCCACTCTTGCTTCTGTTCCGTCTTGTGCTGCTTTGCAAAGCCACATGTGACCCGCTGAGTGTGGATGACCTTGGCACATGCCAAAGGTAAGCTCCTAGTGGGGTAGCTTTCATTCCTCTCCTCTCACAGCAAAAATGTGTTGTATTACTACCAGCTACGTCCTGCAAGTTCCTGAGAAATATCTGTGTTTTCCCACATAAAAATGTTAAAATGTACTCCACACTTTCTGTTGTCCTTTAAGGACTGGAGATGCTCTGTCCTATCTGATTTACTCGCTAAACCTGCAAGCCAGATATTGTCATGCATTAGGTGAGCCAGGTGACTCAATGCACATTCTCACCCCACAAGATGCATGAACACAGTTATAGTAAGGCTAGCCTGCAATTGAAATGAGGATTAAGTGAATTTGCAGCAAAGGTGAGATCGTTCAAGCTTACAAACATGCATGTAAACTGCTATTGAGGCTCAGCAGGGGCTTTGAGCCTTTGCTGTGTGTTAGAGCTGTAAGTCAAGTGCGTGAGGGTGGTACAGAAGAGCTGGAACCCAGCTGGGCTTAAGCTGGAAATCCTGTTTTGACTGTGGCTAGGAGCCTGCATGTATGGCTAGGAGCCTACACATATGGATCTGCATTTCCAGATGAGAAGAGTACATGCCCATTTTGCCTGGTTACTGAGAGAAGGGAAGAATGTGTATTTAGATCAATTTTGGAGTGTATTACCATTATTGGAATAAAGTTCATTGGGTAGCACGTCTCTTTCTTGGAATTAAAAAAAAAAAAACTTTCAGATTTGAGTTTTTATGATTTCATTTTTGTTATGGCTGATACAGTATGTGGGAAATGGGAAAATGAATGCTTTTTCTGCTCTTACCAGTTTTAAGTGAGTGCTCCAGAGTGTTTGCAGCTTACGAAATGGGAGAGAATGTTCAGTGTTGACCGATTATTCAATGTTGGTCACATTTTTACACGTTCATAATTGCCTTGTAAAGTATTCATATAATTTACCTAGAATACCAAGCCTTTTCTATCCCCATTCCTCTGTATAAGTTTAAAAAAAGGCAAATAGAAAATTCCCCAGTTCTTGAACCCTGCCTTATCACTTCAATTCCCCATGCCATAATTAATATTTGCTCAGTGGTTGTTTGCTTTATTGCACTTTCTGGAAATATTTTAAGTTCCATTATCTATATTTTCAGAAATATTGATACTTTTAATTTCATGTTTTGAATAATTTTACATTAACAGACAAATGCATGCTTTTATTGTGGTTAGCATGACTGCATGCCTTACCCAGTGCTCATAATAACAGAGGTCCTGTAAGAGGAACATATGTAACTGGACCAATTTTTAATTTGCAGCAATGTTTGGAACAGCAGGAAAAACAAACAAACAAACACCATAGTGTAGCAGGTAACTGCCTGTGGATTCCTGTTTGTTTTAAGCATTTAGGGTCTGCTGTGTTACTTTTATGGAAACAGGGAGCGGTTGTGACATGATGTGACGGAGTGCCACTGAATTCAAAAGCAGGGTAAAGAAGTGGAGGACTGATCTTTTGTACTTCAGTTGTGCTACAGCTAACAGGTGTTCCTAGAGCTCTCCCTAGAGAAGGCTGTTTTTATAATGAGGTGCCATTGTTTTAATCCTTGAAAGCACCTCTGTATTTTACCAAACACTGTAGATTGCTTATATTTCAGCTGTACATGTACATGTTTTCTGGGCTTTGTTTGTTTCTGGAAAAGGATGGTGGCAAAGAATGCTATAGTACTTACAGTATAGGTATACCAGTGGCAGTTAACTGCTCTTAGACTCTTCTCATCTTGAGAGATAAGAAATGATTTAACTTTGGAAGCTGAAGTAAATCCTGGACTACTTCTGCATTTCAATCTTAATTTTTCCAGCTATTCCAAATTCCTCCCCTCACCCCACCCCCCAATTCCCAACCCAAAACTTTTCATCCACTTTCTCTTGTTTTGTGCAGGAATCTCAAAACCAGGTGCAAACACCAATGTGCATATAAGTACACACCAGATTTTACAAATTAAGAAAGAAATGTGGATGGCTTTTAAACCAGTCTCATGGTTTCAAACAGTTCTTTCTAAAGGCATTGTTTTAGATGAGCAGTTTTCCTCCTCTGCACAGTTGCTAGTGGAAGCAAAGTTTGGTTGTATCAATTAGCTGACGGGATTCTTTCAAGCTGCCCTTTTATTAGTAGGTCAGTTATTTTGCTTTCAAAGCCCAATTATGAAAAAGATGTGTAAATATTTTTCTGCTTTGCCTTCTATTGCTTTTCTGCAATAAACACGGGGAGAATAGGAAAACTTCTGTGAGAGTGAATGAAGCTAATGAAAAGGGTATCCATCTTAATGCCCTGATGAGATCATGTTGATGTAACAACAAAAGGAACAGAAAGGTTTCCATTCTATTTAAAGGAAAAATCAAAGAGGAAATAAAGTATCACAATAAATATATGTTTTACAATATTCTGTAAAATAGTCTTTAATGTTCCCGAACTTAAGGTTCTTTCATTTCACCAGTTCTTTTGCATTTTGCATGGTACTGTAGCTGAAAAACATTCTTTTGTTAATGTAACCTCAATGCTGAAGTAAACCGTGCCACAAAGCCCTCAGTTTTCCTGTAGCTCAGGCAACAAACCCAGAACACACTAGCACTGATTTACCATGGTTCTAATCAGCATTTCGCACATGGAAAACTCACCATGTGTTTCAGAACCCTTTGACACTCATCTCTTTCTAATACAAGTGCCTGTTTCTCCCTCTGCTGGTTTCAGAATAAACGCCTTGTCAAAAAAAGAATTAGATTTTGACAGCTTTTTTCCTATGGTTAATTGAGGTGATAGATACACTTGACATTTATCTCAGCACAGAAAAGAAGATTAAGACATATTTTTCTACATGCATTCTCTGTATTAGAGGAGGTCACTTTCCAGGGTCTTTTTAATATGCCTGTGCAATTAATAGTGGTGATAATTCCGCTCCATATCACAGTGTCTTTAAAGTTCTCTTTCAAATTGACAGATAAAACTCTCTCTTCTGTATATGGGGCTTGAATTAGACTAATCTTTTTCAAGTTTGCCCTCCAGGCCTTCCCTCTCACAGTCCTGAAAATTAATACTGTCTGAAAAATACAAAAGATAGCATGCTAACTCACTTAGTTCAAAGAAAATGGGAAAAAAAATCATATTTCAGATTCCTTTAATTATTCCCACTAAATTTTTGAGGGCATCCCCCTAAATTGTTACTTTTACAGTAATGCGATTTGAATTTTCCACATGTTAAGCATCCGCTCATGTTGTGCAGCAGTTTCTGTTCCTTGTTGTAACACCGAGTGACTCTTCTCATTTTCGTATGAGTTACAAGATGAATGTGAAGTTTAGGTGGCCTGGCTTATGTAACACAGTTATATAACAATAATTTCCAAAGAAAAATTAATTAATGCATTTCTGAGGAGCGCTGATTAATTCATACAGTTAAACCCTCTTAAGCAGAGTTATTAAAAGATCAAAGCCCACATATCACCCTTCCATATCCACAAAATGGTGCAAGTATTCAAAGTCTGCATTTCACACACACCAAGTTTGGGGTTAAGAACTGCTAGACATGCTTCCTAAGCAGTGTTATTATTTTAAGCTTGGTATTTAGCAGAAACATATTATGCAGTTGTAGAATGTTTTTCAAATATATGTTTATTCTAGGTCTGTTGGCATTCTATATCTTCATTAATTACTTGGTTTCAACATCAATATATTTTGTTTTCACTCGTTCTATTTTCCTGCTCCATGAGTCGTTTTCTGTATGCTAATAAATTCAGTGAGCATACTAGGTGGGTTCTTCCTTCCAAATGCATTGCCGTTGGACATCAGTTGAAGATACAGCTAGATCAAGCAAAGTAAAATCTTTAATGCCAGGTTGTAGAGTGTAAATATGGTAATGCTCTTGCAGACACGAATGCATGTACCTTGTAGAAGTTATATAAATCCCATGTATTCTGAGGGTTTTCCTCACAAAACTCTTGCAAAGTCTTGAGATGATTAGTGATACTCATGATGAAGTAAGAGGGAAATGGTTGGAGAATGAAAAAATCAGTATGGATATGCTGTCACCCCATTTTTTTAATTGTATTTTTAGAAAAAAGGATAATTTATCTTCACTGAATATTTATAATTGTTGACTCAGACCAGGAATTTGGCAAAGAGTTTCAGTGTGTGTTTGGTTGGTCCCTACTGAGAAAAACAGATGTGTGAAAGGCCTTTTTATGTGAAAAGTATTCAAGTATTTATGAAAGGATTTTTTGCTTTACATTTTTGGTTGAGACCTGTTTTGCTCTGCATTCTGATTCTGTCAGCAATCCTATGCATATACAAAATGCTGCCTGCAAAACAGTCCAGGCTAGCAGGCTGAGGTCCTCAGATTCTTCTTCCCAAACACAGCTGTTCTCTTTTTGAGATCTACACAAAATACTTTTTGATAAGCGGTTCCTGACTAACTTAATGTCTTCAGACTCTTACTCCTCAATAAGTGTGCTTGCCTGAATTTTAGTTTAATCTAGCAATCATGTTTTTTAATAAGTAATATTAAAACCTAGAGTCAAGAAATGTATTTGCATTCTAATTGTCACTCCTCTTAATCTGTGCTTCCAGCAGATGCTCATCCATTTCATTCTCGTGAAGAAATTAACAGGACTTTGACACATAGCTGCTTGCTGCCGTTTCCATGGAAACTGAACTTTGATTTAAGGGTTAATATATGAAAAACATGTGTATATATACATGTGTGTTGTGGAAAACTATTTGTATTTTCTGTGGAGTTAAACTGGCAAAACTGGCAGAGCTCTTATGAATTCTGACTAGGGGCAAGCCAGTGGCAAACTTCAGATCTCTCCATTCAGGGTTTTGTTTGCTGCCTGACTCTGTTGTAACCTGAAACAAAAATTTAGTATAAAAACTAAGGTTTTACACATGGCGCTGTTTTTTTTTTTTTTTTTTCCTTCATAAGATTAGCATTTTGTAGTCAACACAAAATGCTTTTTTTTTTTTCTGCAGAAAAATGTGTTTAGCATAGGTATCTATCTTGTATATTTGAGTTGTTTTTTGCATCTGGGTTTCTGTAGTACTGAAAATATCTGGGATTGTCTTTGCCAGGTTGTCAAATGAAGGAGCTAATTGACTAAGACTGTATGGGGACATGTTGTATTAGTTGTACCAGACCTGAGATACAGCAGATGTTTCTCTAAAGTGTTGACTTGCCAATGCACCTAAAGATAGGAATAGCAGGGATTTGGAAGAACCCAATAAGGGTACTATGGTACTGAGACCCCTTTGCAGTCTGTTGATAACCTGTTGAACCATTCACTGTGGTTTTTAAGTGTCTAGCAGGTCTCCTCTCTCACCCTAGAATATCTATAGACAAAGTTCCGTACTTACTGACAACAAAAAGCTTTTCTTATGGCTTTCTTGCTTGCATAGTATGCTAGTTTATTTCTGGATTGTATTTAGATTTTGGGAACATGAGAAAGGTGATGTGCTACTGAACTGAGGTGTGGGGTTTTGTTTTGTTTGAATCTAAGTGATTTGTTTTTACCACTTCAGCAAGCTAACTAAAACACGGGAAAGAGACAATCCTATGTCCTATCCTAATGACAAGAGTCCTGAAATACTTTGAGGTCAAACTCAATTTGTATTTGACAAAACTAAGAAAGAAATATGTATTTTAGGAAATTTGCCTTTACCATATTTACTCAAAGTGATTTAGTATCCTACCAGTTCACTTAGGCCTTTGACCAAACAACTCCCCCCAAAACAAACAAACAAAAAACAACAACAACACAGAATACCTTTTGTTGCCATGCCCTATCAGTAATATTTCATTATCTTCTGAGACAGCCATTTACCTCTGCCCTAGCGATCTCCAACTTTTATGAATGTTGTATTCTCTGGTCAGTTTGAATGCATGCATCAAATTAGTATTAAGAAATATGGGTAGCTAATGTACAGAGCTCTGTGTATGTTTATGGCTGTTCTCAAATCTCAAGTCTGAGGAAAACTTAAAAAAGAATCAAAAATGTATGTTTTTCAATGTTTAAGCACAATATTTCTCTGGAATTAGTGCATGTCCAGTTCCTCTGAAGTGTTCCAGCCAATGGGCTTTACCTCATTACTAGATCTTTCCCTCATGGTTTTTCTCCTGCTGTCAGCCAAAAAGATATCTCCCTACTTTGTCTTGCTCCTACTCTGTAAGCAGTGCTGGGAATGGATAGTCTTCATGCTGCTTGTTCGCTGTGGGATTGGTGTACTATATCAAAGTAAGAGACAAGCACTTGCACTTAATGATTTAGCTTTAGAGGTTCTGATGATAGTTCATGGCTTGCCTCCAAGAAAGGCAGTTGCTTGTTCTGATGCATTTGAAAGCTAAAAAGAGAGATGCCATGTTTTTCAAAGGGAAGCCAAAGTTCAAGTATCTTAGAAGAGGTAAATAGTTGTCTCTGAAAACTCTGGAGAAGCTGAAATTCTCAAAATTTATCATTGAGCACTAGCTCCTGTGGTTACAGATGTGAGATGACCATTTTTAATTATGAAAGTCTTAGGCCATAGAAGAGGAGGGTGTAAAACCATAACAAAAAGAGAACTTGATGTCCTTTCTTTTCCCTTTAAATAAATGTTTGTATAAATTAATATCACACAGTATCACAGATTTCTAGGTTGGAAGAGACCTCAAGATCATCGAGTCCAACCTCCGACCTAACACTAAGTACTCCACTAAACCATATCGCTAAGCTCTACATCTAAACGTCTCTTAAAGACCTCCAGGGATGGTGACTCCACCACCTCCCTGGGCAGCCCGTTCCAATGCTTAATAACCCTTTCGGTAAAGAAGTACTTCCTAACATCCAACCTAAAACTCCCCTGTCGCAACTTTCGCCCATTCCCCCTCGTCCTGTCACCAGGCACGTGGGAGAACAGACCAACCCCCACCTCTCTACAGCCTCCTTTAAGGTAACTGTAGAGAGCGACAAGGTCGCCCCTGAGCCTCCTCTTCTCCAGGCTGAACAAGCCCAGCTCCCTCAGCCGCTCCTCGTAAGACTTGTAATATGAAGTATTATATTCATAACCTGGAAATGTCCATCTCAGAGGTCATTTTAAGTATTTGATAACTTGTCTTAGAACCATTCTGGATGTAACTTCAAAATTATCTGGTAAAGTATGTCTGGTATCAAGGATCCAAAAATATCTTTAGTGTCACAATTGCATAAGTAGAAGTCTAAGTTGAAGGCATTCACAAGTATTTTTCTCTTTGTGATCAAATCACGGAGCTCTTCAATAATGATTTTATGCCTTTCATTATTTTATGCACCTCAATCAAGAAATATGGTTTTGCAGTTCAAGCAATTTGTTTAAGCATACACAAAATTTGTCTTATATTCCTAAATGGAAGTGTGCTATCGCTATCCGTGGTTTTCTGAATACAAGCATAAACTGTGTTTGTATTTGAAAAACATGTAGGGAAGAACTGTCATACAACACGTGGAAACTGCAATTCCAAGCCCTTCTACTGAATTACTGTGCATGCCTTTGCCCAAGTCATTTCATTGCCTTGTTTCTCAATTTGTGTTCAAAACTGAGGTAATACTTCTTGCAAGAGATGTAACAAGTTACAGCATTTTTATGTTCCAAGAAAGAAAAGACTTGTAAGAATAAGGTATTACACATTCTGTCTCAAATCCAAGTGCCTGTACCATCTCTGTGGCACTCTGGAAACATTAATCAATTCCTGTAAGAAGCATCTTTAACTTGATAAATGGTAAAACAGATGACAATAAAAGTAATTTTATTTCAACTCCTTTTGTAATAAAATAGCCCTGAGATTCAAGGTGTCATATATTTCTTTACATGGTATTTAAAAATACCTAACAGATATTATGAGATGCTGGTACCGTTTATTTTCTTGGTTATATTTAAAATCTGGATGCTTCTGTTTTTGGCCAAATGGGAGTCCCTCCACTCAAATTAGTCTACATGCCATTGTGTGTGTCCCTGGGCATCCAGCCACTTCTGCAGGGTGTTATGGGCGAAACAGCTGCCTCAGTTGTATCTCATTGGAGAGAGTTAAGACTTCTTGGTGGAGAAGAGGAAACTAAATTTCCTGTATCGCAGATGAGGATGAGATTATGTAGTGTTTTTGTTATTTTCCTTATGATGACAAAGCATAATTGTGTGGCTCGGAGTGCCCAGTTACATTTCAGGGTAATCAGAAGTGACACTGTGGCTGCCTGTCCCCAGCACCTGTGCTGCCCACCTGCCTGAGGCGGCACCACTGGCATGGAGGAATGGATCTTCTTCCTTAGAAAATCTGTGTAAAAATGGTTGGGTACAAGCTATCACGTGGTGCTTAGTTCTACTAAGTTGACATAACAATCAAACAGTGTAGAAGGTGGGGCTTCTAGCTGATGCTTTTCTGGAATGCGTTATCAGAGAAGGGAGTGAAAAAAACAGATGAAAGAAAAAGCTTTTCTAACCACCATCTTCTTCCAGTCCCTTCAGAAATGTGGATGGTGTATGTTTGTTTGAGATGAGAAATCTTGTTTTGGCAAAATGTTGGCTGAGGTCTCCCTATTAGTCTGTCGTCATGAAGAAACAGATGTTAAGATCTCACCCTGGCAGATGTTCGTCTATCCATTAAAATTCCTTCTGTTGGAATAATAACCAGGAATGAATGCATAAGGTGAAGTTTTAACCATCCAGTGCTGGTTAAAGTGGTAAGCAGTAGATGGATATAATATGTTCCATCTTTGATGTGGACACAGATGCTCACAAAGATCTTGTCTGTTTACTTTTTACCTTGTAGTTTATTTGCTGAGGGGAAAAACAGACCAAAACTTTTTATTTACTACTCAGTTCAGGAAATAGTTTTATAACTGCACAGTTATCTTTGCAAACAAAGCTTTGCAAAGTGTTTTGGCATAAAATGCTGTTTGTTGTTCAAAATGAGTTGAAATTGAAGGCTTAAACATAACCAGAAATGAAGTGTTTCAGATCAAGTAAAGTATGTCATTCCGAGTGAATTTTTTGTTACTGTTGAATTTGGCTCATCAGTGGAAAAATAATTATTTACATAGCTGTACTTGGGAATATTTCAGGAGAGCATAAAATCTCAATGAACTTTACACAAAGAAGTTCAGGTCCCTTAAATGAAAGATCCTAAAATTGTAGCCCATACCTCCTTAAGGACTTTCTTGGATTCTAGTCAAGAATCTGTTCATCATAGTTATAGTTGTCATAATTCTGGATGCCCTATTCACACCATCAAAAGCTGCTTGAAAAGTTTGACACTAGAAGTTGTACTTCCAAAATAAACTGAAATTCTTTTCTGCCATCTTGGGGAGTTTTTTCAATGTGCTCTGAGGTGAAATACTAATTCAAATAAGCTCGTTTTGCCAATCAGGGCAAGACTGACAATTCTTACATTTATGCTTGATGTCAAACAGTCTTTCCAGATGAAAATCTAGTTTGTTGAGCTCCTTGTCTGTAAGTACTTTCTGATCTCTGCTTTTGTCCTTTGGCTGATATTAGTCTGCTTCCTTCATTTGTCGGAGATGTATGTGATTTCTAGAGTTTCAAGAATACCAAGCTGACAATAGAAATGATATTATCTTGTATAGTACAGAAATATCAAAGGATGTTAACATGTTCTGCAGTCATTGCTTATCTTACAAGCAGATCATTACCAACGCTTCTGTTTTACACATGGATAAATGGAAGCAGTAGCTTGCTTAAAAGATTCAGGCATATCAGTATTTTAAAACCAGGTTTAATCTGCAGCTGAGTGTGCAAGCCTTCATACATATCCAGGCTTTTGATCAATTCATGGGTGATGGTTCAATCTGTTGTATTGCCTAGAAACATGATCCTACAGGCAGTGTTGGCCATTGGGATGTCTGTTCCTACTCAGGCTACATCTGTCAACAGAGATGTGTGACCAAATATGTGGCCTGGGCTAGTTAAAAAGACTGCTGCAAAGTGTGGTAAGGTGTTGTGTAATTGGTGTTCTTAGCCCCAGGATGTTAACCCTGGGAGAATGCTGCATGGTTGGAATGGTCCTGCGCCCAATTGCATCCTCAGAGATGCATGAGGAAGAGTCCTTTACCCTACCTCCCTGATGTCTGAAGTCAGCCTTTTCATTATCTACCTATAAACTGGTAACCTCAATTTATTTCTGTATTTAGAAAAGCATAAGCAGCGGTAGTGCACTTTTTATTCAGAAGTGGTAGTTGATAAATTTTGTATGTGTGCTTTAACACTTGGCACCACAGTACCATTTTTCTTGTTGATAAAGACATGGTGGCATTTAATGTAATGGAAGTCATAAAGTCATTATTGAAAAGCTCCATAATTTGATCAGAGAGAGAATCAGTTTTGAATGCTCACTGGAGAGCCTGGGCTCATGCCACACAATTATTTTAGGGCACTTAGTTTACGAGATGACAATATATTTTCTTCAATCACAGACAGGCTTACCTTGGGTTTTATTTGTAGGATCATGTACTGCATCGCACGATTGTTGGTCTCAAACTATAACACGTATTTTAGCAGACAGACAAGTTTTGAAATCAGTTATAGAGTTAACACCACTGATCAATAATAACTAATCAGAGCTGGATTTTTGTAAGGCATGAAGGCAATATTGTGACTTAATTTGATTTCCTGATGAAACTTAGCAATGAAACTTCACCTAGGAATTCCTATATTGATGCTCTTAATTTGTGGCTAAACAAGATCATATGTTTCAGGAATTTCTACAGCTGTCTCAGTGGTGGCTGTGGTCAGGTTTAGTGATCAACATGAGCTCATGGTTTGTAGAATAAATCCTGCATTGCATATCTTTCATTTTTCTTATTACTGAAAGTGAGTACAGATTGATACCAGACAGAATTATACAGGCTTTCCCAGACTCTTCCCTGCCAGCTTTCTGATGAAAGCCTAGTTCATCTTTGCAGCATATGCCTGTCCCCTGACTCTTTATTCCTATAGGAGCTTCAGGGATGTTTCTAAACACATGTGTCCAGGGTCCCGAAGGACCACAGCCTGCATGGGCTCCAAACTACTGGTGCTGGGAGGAAAGGAAGCCGTTCATTTTCTTTAGATGCTCTTGACCAAAACAACCAATTTTTTGGTCTTTTCAATATTGCCTAAAGCGTTCCTGCTTTTCTGTGGCTTTTAGCACCTTGGTTATCTCTGTGTTTTCTTGTGTGCTTTGTGCTACTTTATCAGAGCTGACCAGAAGAGGAAGACACAGCAAGTTTCTTTTCTGTCAGAAAAAAAATAGTTAGCATGGATTTGGTAAATTTATTCAGCCACAGGGGAAACTACTATTGCAAGTGTGGCCAGATTATTGAAACTATCTGACTTCTGCACCAGCAACAGTTTGAAGTCAATACAAGAGGTTGGGGTGAAAAATTAGAATCACCTCTTTTAACTATGAATTGTATCATCTAAAAATGACATTGGGAAAATCATCAGGACCTAGAGGGTAGATCTAGGCCTGACTGTCGCTTCCCCTGATCCTGCCCATGGCCCAGGCCAGGCCAGGCTAGGCCTAGCCCACATATGGGCTGATGTCTCAGCCTGTCCCCAGGGACGTGTGCGATGCCTAGGGCTGGGGCTGCCTCCAGTACCCTCAGGACTGTCCCCAGTACCCCCAGTCCTGCCGTGCTCCCTGGCTGGGGCAATGGGATGGGCCCTGGCTGCTGGACCCTGCCATGAAAACCTGGGGAGCTGTAACCACCATGGCTCCTGAGCTCCAGGGAGCCCCCAGCCCTTGTAGTGCCCAGGCAGAAATTAACAGTATGCTTGCTGTCTTGCTGCTTAAATGTGTGAAAGGGAAAGCAATAAGCCCAGTAATGTGCCTAACTGCTGGAAAATGTTGTTTGAGGGGGTTGAATAATGTCAGACAGAGATAGAGGAAGCAAAGAAAGGGTCACTCATCATGTGATGAAGCAGGTCGCACAGGAAGTTGTAGTATGGTATAAGTGGCTGTTTCAGCCTAAGAACAAGGGCAATCTTCATCCATCTATATTTTTATCTATCAGTATTCTTCTACATATATTGGCAGAACCTTTGTGTGGTCTGCTGCAGGTCATTTCATGGAGGCTGTGCTGGCTGGGTGGCATGGTGTGGAGCACAGCCATCTCAAGCCCATAGCCCTAAAGGCAGAGGTCGTGCCTTAGGGGCTAAGTGGCTCCACAGGTCAATGCCAGCTAATGTTTCCAAGATTATGGCCTTATTTGCTGCTTTTACGTTGATTCGCTATTTGGTAGTGCTGCCTTTTAGTGATATTCATTCTGGCTAGCCTGTGTAGCTATAATCTTTGTAAATATTTCAGAACTATGCTTTATTGCTTTACATACTTTGAGCGTGGCAATGGCAAAGCAGAAAAAGAACCTGGCTTCTTCAGAGCAGATGTATCAGCCAAAATAACTGATTTCAAAAATCATACTGAAAATAAAAAATGAAGTTGGCTTTTTTTTTTCCTTCTTATTTTTTACTTTTAGTTTTTAAAGCAGTTAATATTAATATTCGATAGGATGTACTTTCATGTGTTGTTTATGGCTAATGTTAATCCTTACTTAGCAGGAATTGATCTAAATTCTCTGCTGTTAAGTGCATGTGTAAAATACAGCTACAATAGTTCGGAGCCAGAAGCCTGTCAGTGGTACAAGGTGGGGAGGGTGAGAGTTAACAGGCAAAGTTGAAACAGGAGCAGTTCACACTGGATCTAAGAAACTTTTTCCCCACGAGAACAATGAGGCAATAGAGTAGTTGCTCAGTGCAGCTCCAGTGTTGGAGGGTTTCAAGACCTGGCTGGATCAAGCCCTGGGCAACCTGGTCTGATACCGTGGCAGACCCTCCTATAAGCAACAGTTTAGACTTAAAGGCTTCTTTTCTGAGGTCCCTTCCAACACTAGTTATGCTATTATCATAAATCAAGATAATTACTGTGATGCCAGATCCCTCCACCCTTACTCTATAACAAGTTAAGATGAAAATTCATTGTTAAAAAAGTAAGTTGCTGATTTACTGTACGGTGGTTTCCTACCTCATCATTTCATAGCTTTTCCTCTAGTAAATATCCAAGAGTGCTATGGACAAATTAAGATACGCTGTAAACTGACTTCCAGCTTCTTGAAATGCCATCTTGCACAAGAGGCTGCTCAAGTGATTTTCTTATTTGGAGTGGAAAAGAGAAAACAAAAACAAACAAATAACAAAACAAAACTGTATTTTCCTACCAATCTGAGAAATTCAGAGAAACCTCTGGGGAATGATACACTGTTGTTTTTTTTCCTCACATTCTTACAAACCTGAAACAAGTGAAACGAAATCCTACACAAATGCCTTTTTTAAGTAACATCTGGGATGGGAAAGAAGTCATCTCCAGAAGCGCTTTCTCCTCTTTTGTTTGCTCTCCTCATGTTTTTTCCAGAAAAGGAAAGGAGCTGTGCTGTGTATAAGCATGGGTTCATAGCTACATCAAGTTTCTTGTTTTAGGGTAATTGTCATATCCCTTAATAAGTGTCAAAGGCATGACACAGCCAAGCACAGGTTTGTTTCCTTCAGCTTTATCAGAATACTTACTGGAGTTTGTCTGCGATATCTCCATAGCTTGGGGAAGAAGGAATGACACTTTTTTTTTTCTCTTTCATTGGCTTTATGTCAGCCACTACTCTATCAAAGGACACTATAGGATATTAAAGAAAAAATTCTTCGAGAAAACATTTTTGAGGACACTGTTTCTTTTGTCCCTTATTTTTTTCTGGTTTATCTTTTCTTTATTTTTTGGGGGGTGGTTATCCATTCTCCCAGACCTCTTTCCAATCAGAATCAAAGTCAGGAATTGCAGTTGAAACTCAGACTGGAAGACAGTGAAAAATGCATTAAAGCTTAAAATCAAATTAGAACTTAAAATTAACATTATTGGCTCTTTACTTAGTACTTGTAGACAGAACACATTTTTCAGAGATAATGCAAGTGTTAAAGTGCTTCAGGGCATACTTACTTGCTGGTGTCAGCGCCTGTGGTAAAGATGCACTGAGAACTTCTGGAAAGAATCTTGGAAAACTTTTCTGAGTTTTAGTGAATATTCTGTTTGTATTTGGAACACCTTGGCTATCTTACACTTCTCTGAAAATTAGCTGAAAATTCATGTTTATCTTTTCTTCTTGAAAAGTATTTCATAAAACAAAACTTAAAATTAAGCTATCTCTGGAAAGCAGTCTGGATCTTATGCTTTCCACTCTATTGAAACCAACATATAAAATCCACCAAGCAGTTTGTTAATCTGCTCAATGTCAGGAAACGTCTTTTCAGGGTGTGTTCTTTGGCCTTAACAAATCCTGTAACCCAAACCCTCTTCAACAAGAACAAGCTTTTCCCAAAGAGGTGAAAGAGAACTGATTTCCTCCGGGCTTATCTGTTCCATTTCATTGAGACTGTCATTTTGGGATGGTAGAATGTCCCGTTCCGAATTATCCATCCTCCCAAGGTTTTTCCCCCAAAAGTCCTACCAAGAGAGTCACACAGAACTATATTGAAACTCAAAGCTTAAAGTTATGTTAACAGAAAGCAAAACAATCTTGGCAAAATATTTTCATTTATATGAGGTCTGGAAGACTATTGAATTGAGTAATGGCCTCCCTGTGATTGTTTTCTTCTTAGAAACTAATCCATGTTTACTTATACTTTCTGTTAATTGGGAGGCTGAATCTAACTTCTGTGGTGCATTAAGTTATGTAATTAAGGTTTGATTAAAGCTTTGGTTTCAGTGTAGGATTCAGCCTGAAGAAACCTAGTCTTTTAATAAAATTCATAGCATTGCTCTCTATTTTTTTTTTCTCAACACCCCCCCCCCCCCCCATTTTTCTATCCTCCTAGGACTGCATTGAATTAAAAATCCAGGGTGTAACTTTGTGGATATTTGAGACTGAGATGTTTGAGACTTCCTGTTAAAGCATATTATCCCCGACTCCTGTTTCTGCAGTTGTAGAAACAGATGAGCAAGTGGGTCATATGGAAAATGGATTAAGTGTCTAGTGAGGTTTGTTAATGACTATGCAAACAGTCAAAACTAGCTGTAAAGGGACAGAAATATATTTATTACAAAGAATAAGTAAAGAATTTGTGCAGCATAAGTGTTTCAGACATGGAGGTAGGTCAGATCCTTCTGGCAGACTCTGATTTTTTGGCAGAAACTTTACCAGATTGCCCTGGAGTTTTTTACCCAAGACCAACCACCCATAAAAAAGCAGAAAATTCCAAGCCCTACAAGTTTGTGCTGTTCCACATTTTTCTTAAGTCCCGAGCTGATGAAGAGACAGTAAAAGAACGGTTTAAAAAAGAAAAAAAAAAAAAAAAAAAAAGAGTAGGAGGATGGCCTGAAATTTTTGAAAGTTGGCTAACATTAAGACTGAAATAAGATTAAGATTTAAATAACAACAGAAAGCAAATGGTGGTCTGACAGAGATAGATACTCTCTTAGATCTTAAACTAAAACTGCTTGAAGATTGAAGAGCTAGGCCAAAATAAGGCAAAAACAAACAGCCAAGCAAAACCAACAGGAACAACAGGAAAAATATTGTGAGTACTCCGTTTCTCAGGGGATTTCTGAGTGACTGGGTTTGGACCTCTCTTTGCTGAAGGCTATTTTATTTCCTCAAGCAATAACTGTAGTTTGCATACATGCAGGACTTCTAAAAACCAAAGTATCTTTACTTCCACTGGAAATGAAACAGAGCTAACTTAAAGCTGTATGTATGGAATAGCTTAATAGTTTAGCATACCTAAAGGCATCATTTTCTGCATTTTAAAGGTGATCTTTTCTCCATATATTTATGGTTAAATACTGTTTCCAAGGGTTTAGGTTCTGTTGGATCAATAGAGAGGACATACAGACTACACTAAGGTATGTCTAGATATCACTGATGAATTTTAAGTTGGTTGAATGGTATCATGACAGTGACTGTAATGGTAGTCTTCCATCAAAATACAGAGAATGACACAATGGCTGCTGCAGAGGTAACTGAGTGCACCATTAGAGCCAAGCATAAAAATCGCTCGACTGTGACAGGAAATTATATAAGTTTTACACAGGTTCACCCATAACTAAAATGAGATACTTGAGTTGGAAGAGATGCTATCTGTATCCTTTAACTCCCCTTTTGATTGCAAAAGGCAGCAACCACTGATATCATGCAGTGTCAAAATGTTCTGTTAGGTGGGAAGTAATACCTGAAAATTTAAAGATATCTTGGTGTTGCATGTTTTGAATTTCAGCTGGGTATTATTTGAAAATGCTGATATTAATGTTGACTTCAAGAGATACTTTTCTGTCAGCTAACAGATTGAAGACAAAAGCAGCTGCCTACTTGTAGCTAATTGCCTCATTCAGGTGTTGCATATGCTGAAAATTGGACTACATATAAGTCAGCATTTGACCTTGAAGGCTGCATAATGAGTTCTCAGTCATTTTTTTCATATCTGCAGAAACAGTTTCCATATAAGAGAAAAAGTTTAAATATATATATATTTAATATATAAAAATGCAGAGGTATATCTTCACAAGGTACTTATTGATGTATCTGCACTTGAGGTCTTCGAGGTCTTTGAAATAACCCAGGTCGATTTTTTTTTTTAAGTTCTATAGGATGACAGTAATTAAGATGTTGGAGAGAAGTATTAATTGGTGAAATACTTTTTTTTTTTCTTTCTTTGACAACATCCAAAAATTTCTTGTAAGACTCTAAAAATTTAAACATTATGATTTCATTCTTCCTGAATGCCTGTATAAACTGCAGCATGGGTAATATGCTATCCATTGAGGCATATAGGAATGTATTAAAAAGAAGTTACAGGGGAATATTAAATAGAAATATTTTTTGGTCATAAATTTAGTTTGTGGTTAAAAGCAAAATGAAAAAAAAAAGTATTTACACTAATTAGTATCAAAGAGACAATTTAAATTGTGAACTTCGACTGCTAATATGAGGAACATATTGTGTTGATTCACACCCTAAGGAAAGGAAACAAGTTAATGCTCTACCCTCAAGTATTGCCCTTTCTGTTTCTTAAAACTGCTGGAAAATAGTTTTTTTTTCTCAGAGGAAAATATACTTTCAATACTTTTAAAATTTAAAATATTTGTAATATTGAAAAAAAAATGTTGCATGCTAATTGTTTGAAGGTTTTTTTCTTTTTAATGAGCCTAATGATCTTAGGATTTGTCTTTGATGGAAGTTAATTGATACGTAGTTATTGTGCCTAAAATTACATCAGACTCTCTTCTCATTGTCAAATCTTGGTTGAATAAAATGCTGTGTGCTTTTAGAGTTATCAATTCCTCCTGAGTCTCAGTCATGGGGTGTTGGAAGTTTTTGTAAATCTTAGGTCAGGTTTATTACTAATATTTCAGTTGAAAAACAGTAATAGTAACTGAATAAACCTGATAAAATTAAAGGTCTTGTTCACTGAAAATCAAAGATGTACAGGCATTTTGTTTTAGGGACTCATTTTTACTTTTAAAAATAGTTTTTCCTTATGGCTATATTTTCTCTTCAATTTTTGTCTTTTAATTCTGATGTTACTATAAATAGGTCTGGAAAGGGACGTGAATTGCTCTTTTGTAAGGACAAAAATGACTGTTGAAACGTTTCTTTTCTGTAGTGCTACACTGATTTTAATGCTTTATAAATTAGAAATATATTTTTTTCTACACTGTCTCTATACATACGTATGTAATGCATCTCAATTCACTACTAATCTTAAATAACTAACTGCATAAAGATGTTTTCTTTCTTCAGTGAAAAATCTTTTCAGAAGTGTTGCATTCCTGAAAACTGTCTCATTTGTTTGAAGATCCAAGTGTTTTTAAAAAGAAAAACAGTTTTGCCAAAATATATTCAACCAGCTCTACCACCAAGCAGAAACTCAGTGTTTCAAGAAAATGGATATGCTTCTTGGTGATATATTGTAACATTGAGCTGTTGATGTAGTCTGAAGTATATGGGTATTTTTGTAATAAGCACGTTATACATAAAAATCGAGCCTTGCTTTATACCTGTATTTCTTCTGGATATATAGCAAGGATTGTACATAGCTGTCATTTCACTGTATTACTACAAAAATTATCATATAACAGTTTGATTTATGACAGTGTTTATAGTGCATGCACTTGCATATCCTGCAGAAAATCAATATAATCATGTCATGAGACTGCATCATAATAGATTTCCTAGCTTACTAGTGTTTGATATCACAGCCTATTTTTTACATGGTATAGGATTTCTCCCCCCCCCCCCCCCCCCCCGCTATAGAAAGAGAGAAGCAGGGAAGGGAAGCATTGCTAACCGGTAGACTTATGACTTTATGTCAACTGTGGGAAGGTAGCGAGGTATTTTGATTTATAAAAGACAGGTGAGCTTCAATCATTTGAATTTACCTGACAGGCTGTTGAAATTAATGCTTATATAAAACATTTCAGGCTGTTGAAGTTCATGTTTTTATTAAAAAGTGTTGAATGTGATGCCTTTTTTATGGCTAAAATGTTATTTAAAAAGACAAGAAGTCAAATTCAGCCTTCGATTTCAGAAAGCAATTTGCTTACATCTGAATTTGAACATGTATGTGAATTTGTGGGTAGACATTTCCATTTTCTCTTCTTTTACTGGTATAAATGGGAATTGTTTGCTGTATTGCCAATTCATGCTTCTCAGATACACTTCCTAATATAATCATTTTGCGTATAAGCCATATAAACTACACTGTGGACAGCTGCTTTTTATGTGCAATTACTCTATGGAGGGAGGCAGGAAGGTAGGAAAGCAGATAAATATCTTGTGTCCAAGGAACTGATCTTTGCTGGAGCACTCGAGCACAACCTTCCTTTTCGAGTGCCATCTAGAGGAGGCCCTTCTCTTCCAGTCTCCTGCTTAAAAGCGCAGGAAACACCCCCGAGAAGATGGAAAGGTTTTATCCCAAACCTCTCTCGGGCTCGCTGCGCTGCTCCCAGCCTGGGGATTTGAGCCGCCGCCTTGTTAGCGGGAGCGCTCCCTTCTGTTTTGATGTTTTGGTGGTTTCGTGATTGCTACCAATTTCCTGCAGCCAAAACATAAATTTGTCATAACTCTAAGCCTGTGAAAACTAATTGAAATAAATCAGCCGTGACCACTTAGGGCCAATTGTGACGGTTAGAAAAGGGGTAATGGAACATCATAATTAGTTGCTGTTTCATGGTGCTCACCTGAAATTTTTGCACAGATTGGGGCACGCTGGGTTGCTTAAGTAAGTATTTGCACGCAAACTAGTGATATTTGATCCACCTCAGTGTCAAGTGCTTCCATAACTTTAAAAATTAAAGAAGCGGAGAGTCTCAAGTGGGTTCCAGTTGGCAGTTTGATTCAGATTTTATTATCAGCAATGGCTCTATAATAAGCATGAACTGTCCTCTCAGATTAGCTATGCTTCAGCAGCTACCCGCTCTGCGTCTCCCTCCTCCCCTGCCTTTTGCTGAAAATGGAAGAGGCCATCTGCAGGCTTTAGCTTGCTATTCAAGCTGGCTGCTAGGATTCTGGATGAAACAAGGCAATATATGTGCTTCCCTTCCCACAAGATGATCTTTCTTTCAGGCCTGAAAAAATCCTTCGCTGCCCTCCTGCCCTCTGCTTTCTCCTTTGAGCGCCCTCCATGCTCTTAAACATACAGATTGCATAATGGCAAATGTGGCCCTAGGTAGGCAAACATGAAATTTAGCCTAATGATCGAGCTTTTCAGTTGCAAACCAGTGGGATTTATCTCCTCGATAAATAGCAGAATAATGACTTGTAATGATAAAGCTTTTTTAGATATCAACAAAATCCTTAGGCGGCTGCACATACTTGTTTTGCTGGAATTATCCTTGGTACGTTACTTCATCTGCTTTACAATTTAGCAGCTTGCAACTACTTTGATAAACATGAGCTGTATAAAAATTGTAAGTACAAGAACTGAAAAAGCATTTTCTTTGTTTTGATACTTCCTATAATACTGGGAGATTAATTACTGTAAGGAGTAATCTCCAGCAATCTCTCTTTGGTGAAGTTTATTATTAATGGCCTCTCACTATGGGCGTTATGAACTTGTTACATGCTCAGCGAGTAGGCAAAAATTCTGCAAGGAAACAAGCTTAAGAGGAGACTGACAGAAGCATCAACAATGTCCTCCTTCTCACAGAAGGGAGATTTTTAAGTTCCCTGAAGCCAAAATCCCTGAGTCACTGTGTCGCATAAGAGGACACTGAAGTTGCTGAAGCAATGAACTCCCTCCAAATTGCTTAAAACATTACATGTGTCAAGGAAAAGCATTTTGAAATGACTTAATCCATTACATAGCAAATGAGAAAATCTGTTTTGAGGCGTTATCTAGGCATACAATGCATGCTGTCGTTTGCAATTAAACGTAACTTATATTAGGAATCGTGGCAAAAAAAATGTGTTGCCAAATGCAGGAGGATGTACTTCAGCTCAGGTGAGGGATCTTGGGATCATGAAAATCATTATTTTCATGCATGTGCAATACAAGGGAGAACTCTCTCCCATGGATCCTGATGCCAGTGGTGGAAGCAAAGTTGTAAACTTTCAATTTTCTGTAGCTCTAACGTCAGTGTCCATAAAGAGAAGGATGGAGTGTAAATTCTTTGGTTGCATGGTTTTCTGTAGGAATCTTTTTTGTTTTATGCAGTATAAAGTACTTAACATAAAGGTTCTGTAACCCATTTTTGGATTTGGATGGTTTATTTGCAGTAAACAAGTTGCATTAAGAGAAAAACAAAAAGTAAACTATTTATACTGAACTTAGGAAAACTACAAGCTGATGTTAGATATTGTTCAAAAATAAAGTGCACAGTTTTAAAAGAAAGCATATAGCCTGTGGACTACACGGAGCTAATTCAACAGACCAAGCATAGAGTTATAATTTGGAGGAGACTAAAATGCTCAAAACCTAGGTTTATAAGTTCTGGCTTTTAGCATCCAGGGATCTTAAAGCCTACTTAGCTATCAACTGTGTAAGAGTCAGGCCTTGGCAACAGGCTTACCAAAAATATGTAGTAAATGTGAAAATTGGAGAAAAAAAAAAAAAAGATAATCTTTAAGATATTACATAGTTTTTGAAATATTTATCTATAAATACAGTTTCTCCTGCTTCTCTCACCGAGGAAAATAACATCTCTTGAAAGCAGGGTTTATATTTGTTTTGCTTGGAGATGCCAAAGCAGAAACACTTGGAGTTAAGGAATGAGTAAAAAGTATATTAAATGCATAAAAAAAGCCAGAAAACAAAGTAAAATGCCCTGGAAGTTAATACATTGCTTATGTATATAAGGCTGTTCAAGGAATGAAAAGTCAGGAGACCTGTAATATGTTGTGAAAGCTCTGTAGTTGGCTTGATGCAATTATTGGTATTCTAAAATGTATTTGCTTTCAAGATACCCCGTGCAGCATGCTGAAGAACCATTAGTCATTTATCACACTAATACTCTACCGCGACTTAGTTCACAGGGCTTCTGGACTCGAATGGAACGGGCTGGATGCTGGTATAAATCCTGTGCCATTAATTTTGATTTTGTTCCTGAAGCCCATATTTTATTTTTATTAAAAATACATGACTAGGAAAGCTGATGTTTTATCCTCGGAACTACAACCAGATGCTTTGTTTAATTTCCAAATTAGGCAGTATTTCTTTTTTGTTATGTTGTGAGTGCTAATGGTCTTTAAGTGTGGGGGTTTATTTGGAAAAGTGAGGCGGGCAAGGCAAATAATGTAGAGTGCCATTCCTGTCTTGCTGAACTCTCCCTGGTTTACTGCATTATTAAATATTGCATAAATTATTCAATGTCCTTTATATCAAACAAATATTTTTTTGCAAGCAGTACTGTGTGAACAAATGGGTATTAAGTAAAACCCCCAGACAGAAATGAAATGGTGTTTCTTGGTGTTTCTTTTTTGTTTCTTGTAAAGAGCAAGCCCCCCCCCCCCCATTTTTTTTTTTTTATAATCACTCAGACACTGGAAGGAAAAAAATGGTAACAATTATGTGTACTATTCTCTTTTTTTTGTTTGATATTAAAACACTCCCATTGCGAGCAAGCCGGCATCTGGAACTTCACATTACATTTTGGGGAAAGGCAAGCGCCAGTGTGTTAGGTCTGGTCTCGCTCTGACAGGTGAGTTACTCCCATGCAGGTGAGGTACGGAGGGTTTTGGTGTTCTGGCAGCAGCGACCTGCTGAGCACGAGCGTGGACTCGTTAGCTGGTCAAAGCGTGTCCATGCAGCCTGCTGCAGAGAAGAGGCTTGCTAGGAGACAGATAATGCCCCACAAAGCACAACTGTACCTACAGATTCGGTCCAAAGTATGTTAGGGCCAGAGACCACATTTTTATTTTATTTTTGAATCTCTTTGTGTCAGGTACACAGCTCTATCATCCTCAGGCACCTCAGGAACTTTCCTCATGTGAACAGTCACGTTATATCCTTGAAGATGACACTCCTGTTTGCATGCACAAAAATACTGAGGCTTTTGAAATAGGGTTGCTAATGGAGGAGGGGAAGGAAAAAAAAAAAAAGGCATAGTAAGGAATAAAAATGTTTTTAATGTGCACAGAGGTGGCCGGGGAGAAGTTTTTTTTTTTGTTTCCCCCCACCCCTTCCTTTTTTTTTTTTTTTTTTTTTTAAACAAAGGGGAATGCTCCGTGTACGAGAGCTTGTTCTGAATATTGCGTGGTCAGATTAGCCATGCTGCTCTGAGCAGTTTAAGGAGGTCTGGGAACTTGGTGGTGTTGTTCCTCTGCCGTCCCTGCCACCTTCCCCACCCGCAGCAGCAGCGAGGGGATGAACGAAATAGCAGGGAAATAAGGAGCCAGGGATGGACAACGGCCCCCAGGTCTAGAAGTAGGAATTTTGAGTGCGCTGCGGAGTTCTGTGCATCTTTCCAGCTATTTTAAAGCTGGAAACGAGTAAGAGGAGTTGCGCTGGGGAGCGAGGGGTCAGGGAGCAGGGAGACTCCAGGCTTCATTACTGGATTTTGTTCTTCATTACTTTAGGTTGTCACAAACGAAGGGGTCGGGAGAGGGGATTCAAGCGCCTGGTCTGCGGAGAGCTGGAAAGGAAGCGAAGGTTCATTACACCGCTCTTATTGTTGCTTATATTTTCTTTCCAAAGATGTCGGGCTTAAAAAGGTCAAACCTATGACTTTTGTGGAAAATGGTTTATAGTTTCACTGTTTAATACAAAATGGATCTGATTTTTATATTACTTCATTTTGGGACGGAATTGTTTTAAGCACATCCCTGTTCTTGTGTGCGTGTATTCATTTTGCTACGGGTTTCCTTGGAGAAGATGACTGACTTCGGGTTGTTTTTAGCATCTGCAAGCATACGGGGTAGATTTTGTCACTTGGCCTCAGCCTGCCCTGCACCACATGCGATATTATGAAAACCTTTTGTAGCAGCATCTATATTAGTTGTGCTCGAAGGTGAAAATGAAGTGGTATTGACACATTAGAGGCTGCGCTAGCATCCACACTTCTTCCAGTTGCATCTTATTGAAGTAAACACTCGATCGCCACATACTATTTGATTTCTGAGGAAGAAGCTTGCTGTAGTTGCTGTTATCAACAAAGCCATGCTGTACAAAGGAAAGTGTTTATAATTATTTACTGTGCTGCGGCAGCATCCACAGGGTAGGAACAGGAAGGGGCATTCTCTCTGGTTTGTCGTGTAAACAGAGGAAATCGTAGCCCTGACTTCTGGAAAGTTTAGAGCCTTAAAGCTTGTGTTTTTATTTATTTATTTATTTTTATTTCACTCTTTTGCTTTAATCCTACATCACGCACACACACAAAAATCAGCCATATGCATTTTTGTCTTCATAAAAACATAAATGCTTGCACTGTATCAGCCAGTTAAGTTTAAAGTTGCTTACTGAAATAATCTATTCTGTGATATGAGGGATGAACTAATATGGAACAATATGAAAGGGAGCATAACACAGGAATCAGAGACAAGTTTTTAAAACAGACAAAACAAATCGCTATTGCTTAGAAACTTAATGGAGCTTAATTTTCATGGACATTGTTCAACAAGCAGGAAAACCAAATCATTTGTTTTAGACCACTAACTAGATGCTGTGGACTGTCTCTGTGTAAAACTTATATTCAGAGATTGATTTTGTTTTCACCTGTTTCACTGATCTGAAGTCACTGTTGGTCTAGTCTTAAACTTCCATGTTTTCCTAGTGATCTCCAGGGGAGCTCATTCGATTTCTGTATGGAAGAGGGCCAAATTAAAAAGCCATACAAAAGAGCAGCACAGGGTATATATTATTATTATTATTTTATTTTTAAATTGATAAATGCAAATTTTCTTGACACTTGGTATTGCAGGTCATTGTAATCCTTCCCCCCCCCCCCCCCCCCCCCCCCCCCCCCCCATAAGAAATATGAAAGCAATGAGTTCTTTCTTTTGTGGACTAACTATCACAATTGGTTTATCATTTTCTCATATGTGAAGCGTATTCCAAAGAATAGGCTGTTCTAGAGCATGTGCTTTAGAATATATAGTTAGGACGTATTATAAAAATTCTTGTGTATACTATTTATAATTATTGAGAAATGCTGCAGAGACTGGCTGTACTCATCTCAAATTTTACTAGATATGTTCTTCATATGGAAAGCCCTACTTTACAGGTTTCCTTTTCAAATGGACCATATTAAAATTCCTTAACAACACCTTACATTTCAAAACCTTTTCTCTCTTTCTTTTTGTTCCTTCATCTGTACCTAAAATTTGTGCACTTGCTAGGCTTTCCTTGTATCTTATTAGAGAGTACGGAAGCTCAGTGTTGGATTGTTTTGCCTCTGTTTTAAAAAGGGATGCATTCTAAATGAGATCATAGTGCAAATCTGTGTTTTTGTGTTACGTGCACATGCACACACGCAAAAGGCAAGGAGGGGGGAGGAAAGGAGAACTCCTGAAATTATAATCTGCCGATAAAGAATCTTGCCCTCCAAATATTGTGCGGCTTGACCTAACGGATGTTTTGTGGCTTGTGTGTATTCAGAATCACATTCAACGATTTTATATATGAAGACCAGTAATTGCATTTCTGGCAGACAACTTCAATTGATAATCAACTTGTAACTTTTTTTTTTTTTTTAAACTCGTAACAGCATTTTTAAAAGCATTCGTAGAGAGTTCCAAAAATCCTCTATCTGCCAGCATTTTATTAGGCTGTAAATATTGTTGGATTCTAGGTTGCAAGTTGTGTTTTGGGAGTAGCCCCACGTGCACACGGAGAATATTTTGCTAAATTATGTGCTTTAAAAGTAAGTCTTTTTAATAGGGGAATAAACTGCATTTGTAGTTTGAGACAGCGGTCTGAAGGCTTTTATTGTTTTGGGCAATGGGAAGAAAACACGGAAAAATGCATTAGAAATTAATTTTCTTTTATTATATATCACTTTTAGTTTAATAAATTTTACTTTTCCTTAGTGATATTTATTATTTATTTTATAATCTTTATTTTACCAAAAGACGTTTTACAGCATGTTTTCATTTATAGAAATTAAGTGCGCTTTAGGTTTGCCTCAAAGACCAATGGGAATAAGGAATTATCTTCAGGAATTTGTTATAATTACATTATATCCACATGAGCACCAAAAGAATTTAGCATGATTAATGCTATTATAAGGCATATGAGGGTCAGGAACAATAGTTTGCTCCTGTTCTAAAGAGAATTAAGTACTAGCACAAGATGCAACTCAAAAACTTAAAGTAGCATTTTTTTTATAGCCAGGAAAATAGAAACAGTGGTTGTTTTATTAACTACTTATGCAGCTGCACAATGAGAAGCTTAATAATAACTACTGACAGTTTTGATTTAGTTGTGTTGTAGATGAAAACTGACAAGTGGAAAAAACTTGGAGAGAATTATAGACCAGGTTTTCTTCTCTTTTTATTAGTGCACATTAATTGAAGTGACTCAAAATTTACTCTTATGCTTTACACTTCATAGCAGAACTTACCTATTGCCTCTGCACAAAATAATTCTCCTTATGTTTAAAATTATCTCTTTTTAGTGATATATAGTTATCTAAGATGAGGCATGTGAATCTTTTGCTCGTTGAGGTTCTAAAAAAGAGAAAAATGGATTTCAGCATTGTTTCTGCCATGTAAACTACTGTCGATCAACCCTGCGTGCTGCTTCATCCTCTGCTGTTGGGTATAGTGACGCATCCTCTGGCTTTATCCTGATGCTGTCAAAGGTGCAATGAAATCCATTACAGCCTATTCTGGATGCTTTTGTGTGCAAATTTAGGGATGATTAATACTAAAACAAAATCTGGTATTAGAAACAAACAAGAACAACAAAACAAAAACACAATCAAAAAATACCAACCACCTATCAATCTCATGGAAATGATACATAGCAAACATAAAATGATGCAAGATGCAGCCACGTTTAAGGAAATATGAAGAAAGCAACAATTTTCCTTGTGAGCTTCCAGCTCTATCCCTAGATTTCACCCCTCTGAGAAAGGTTTTTGTTGTGGTGTTGTTTTTTTCTCTCCCACCCATCTCTGGTGGCCATATATAAAGAATAGTAGCCTGAAGGAAAACAGTAGATGGCAGTTTGACTTGAAAGAATTATTGTCTTATATTTTGATATTTATTCAAGAGATCTGTTGTTTTCGTAAGTGCATCATTGGTGTTTCTATAACTTACTACTGCATAAATCTAAATACAGTTCTTGGTGGCACAGAGTTCTTTTTTGTTTGTTTTTCTTCTCAAAAGGTTATAGAAAACATGGAAAAAGGACATTAGGAGCGAAGGGGGACAAAGAAGATCTTAGCTAAGAAATATTTTCTCTATTTTCTTACAAGTGCTATACCTTTGTGAAGCATGTGCGATCATTCATGGTAAAATTACACATTCTGTGCATATTACTGTTATCACCTGCAGACATTTGGGAATCCCAAACCAGGTCATACCTTTAGATGAGCTGAGAAGTTTTTAACCTAAATGGCAGGCTCACAGCACAGCTTAGGTTGGATGGGACCTCTGGAGGTCGCCAGGACCAACCCCTAGTGCCTAGATCAGGCTGCCCAGGACTGTGAAATGAACCTGAAGTTCTTCTGATTTGTCTAATAGCTGTTCAGCCTCTTGAATTTACACTTACTGTTTTTCCCATCGCAATGTAATATTAAACAAACAAAAATAACAACAAAACCCCCTCCCTTTTTAAAAATGAAGGTTAAATGTCTGGCATAAACCCCTGGTCCAAAGACTGTGCAAACCCCTCTGCTTTTTGAAAGGAAAGTGGGAGAGGCATTTGACATGGGCGTCCAGGATCAGTGAGAAGGGATTGGCACCCAGGGCTCTGTGCATCAGTGCTCAGTGAGCATGCTGTCATGTTTTTTGCTTGCTTCCCAAGAGGTTCATCAGAAGGAAGATGGCTTTAGAATATCATTGCTTAGCATATCACCTGCACACACAAGCATACTTGTGCTTCTGCTGGCAGGAGTCAGGCAGAATATGTTATATTTATTAGTAGGTGCTCTAAGAGGGTATGCAGTGAGATTGCTATTGGAATTGTGCACTAGAGTGCCAATTTCTGTATGTTTGAAACTGGCTTAGAGCAGTGTGTGGAACTGTGTGTTTACATGAGTTTGGTAATACTGTTTTCCACCCTATGCGTTTTGCCCAATACATCACCTCCTAACAACATGCTAAGTGCAGTGATTAGGTTTATTTTGAAATATAGAATTTATTCCTCTGCTCCGTGCAGGTAACTCAGCTTTCAATAGTTCACTAAATGAGTTCTGCCTGATAATTTGAAAAACGTTGGTTTAATATAGAAGAACTAAATAGTGATTCTTTTCTCTTTTCTGTCTCGAAATCTATCATAATGATCATGCTTGCAAATAGATGAGATGTTCATGCACCTCTCGACCTTTGTAACTTGACTGGTCATTAGAGGAATATGGAAAGGGACAGCTTCCTCACATTGCTACTTCAAAGTGACCACAAATTATACCTTAAGGTTGCTTATTTTTTTTTTTTTTGCCCAGGAGCTGAATAAAATCTCAATTCTATTTTTATTTATTTATTTTTTTCTGCTTGTAAAATAGTAGCTTGCAGTTGCTTGAGGTTGGGGCTGAGGGGGATCCAATGTCTTCTGCTTCCACACCTCCAATTCGGATAACGCATGCATTTACCTAATGTGCTTCTGCGTGCGTAAGGCTCCTGCATATTTAAAGGCTGGGTATTCAGGGATTATCTGTCATGCTTTTTCTTTTTGTTTTAATCACGCAAGGAGAGGCTACCAGTCCACATAATCAGAGCAGAAGGGTGGGGCTTTTTTCCTGTTGTATTTTTTTTCCCTTCCCAAAATCTTTACTACTGCCACATGTTCTGTCTGCTACTCCATTTGGGGGAAGGAAAAGTTAGCAGTCTGAGTTGGGAATTTATAAATCGTGTGTGTAGAATACTTGCTTGTTAACACGCACAAGGCGTTTAGCTTAAAGGCGTAATATTCCTTTTCAGTCGGTTCTCAGCAGTGAAGCAGGAAGTCTTGAAGGAAGGCATGTGAAAGTCAGAACAGTGCTGTGAACAACTGCCAGTAGCAGGGAAAGAAAGTATTAAAACTATAATTAACATTCACGGAAAACATAATTACAAAATGCCTTATGAGGCACCAGTAGATTAAAATTTCATGTTTGTATATCACAAAATTGAAAATTACATTTATTTGTCTAGGAAAGCTAGAGAAAAAAAAAGAATAACAATAGTACATAGCATCACTTAATTAGCTCTTAATTGTAGAGCAGATTTGTTGCTGTGCTCCTTAAATTATATTTCAAAAAAGATTCAAACTGTTGTAAACTTAATTAAAAACATGAGTATTTTGTTTAGTAATCTTGGTCTCCCCTCCAAACCCTGCACCCTCAAGATTAGTAGCGGGTATATTGGTAAAATAAGTAAATAAGAAATCAGCCTGGTGTATCAGAGAAAAGGACATTTTTGCCGCACAGTTTAATTAAGCCCCAAGTTAGATAATTGGAGGTTCCATGGTGTGATGTGTCTCTGACTCTTGTTTTCAATCTAGATAACTTTGTCCTTTTCAAATGAATTTTACTGATTTTACAAAGGTGTCTTGGTCCTTTTCTCCTCAATGTTAAATCCGTAATCCCATTTTAAGTACGAGCAGCGTTAAAGGCAGTTAGTAGTAATTACTGCATGTGTACTTTGATTCAGAAAAATCAGAGGTTTAGGGATTGGTATCACGCTACTAGTATTCTTTGTTGCAGATGATTTGCAGATGAGGTTAATTGAGCCATCTTACTCTATGGCTTTTATTCTGACATGTAGGTCACAAATTGAATCATAAACCGTACAGTAATAATCAGCACATACCCTTTAAAGACTATCCCTGATGAAACTCAGTATGAAATAAACAGTTACATTTCTCAAAGCCTGCTCTGAATTAGTATCTATAGCACAGCACAGTATATATTATTACAAAAAAAAAACCAAAAAACAAAAAACCACATTTTCTTATATTAATGGATATGATATTTTGCAGTAATTGTATTTAAAAAAGTAACCTTTTGTATTCAGTGTTTCATTTTTAGCAAATTTCTCGAATCAATAAATCAGAAAATTTTCTTCAAGGTAATTGTTTGGCATGGCAAAATTACAAAACCATACAGAAATTAACTGTAGAGACTTTAATGTGGATCTTCTGCTTTGCAGTGCAACAAAATTAGCTTCCCTTGATTCAGTAGGAAAAAACAAAAAAACAAACAAAAAGCCATAATAGTATGCATCCCAAAGTCCTAGTAATTGTAACAAGCACTCTTTATTGCAATGGAAAATAATAGAAGTGAAGCCAGTTTTGATAGTTTCTCATCTGAAACTAGTTTTAGTGCAACTCTCCCTGCATTGTACCCACCATGAAAATTTGAATTATATACTTGTGGCTTGAAAACATGAGATATATATGTCTTACAATCATTCCACTTTCTAAATATGTTTCACTTCAGAAATACTTGGGGATTTGCTCACAATATTCAAGCTATGTGGCAAGGTACAAATCAAATTATGGAATGTTTAGACTTTCTAAGATTTGAGGGGGGAAAATATATATTGCCTAGCACAAATTATCTCATTTATTAAATTATGTTGAATAGAATATACAAAGTAGAGGTTGAATCTCATTTCACTTGACTGCTGAAAGAAACCAATATGAAGTACCATTACTCTACGATCTTGTTCTAATGTCTCTGTTACTTAAAACATTAAGTGCTGCGCAATTTGGACGTACGGGACACATGAACAAGCATCATAATTTAAATAAATGAGGTTTGTAGACAGCACATCCAAAACACAGAAGGTGTACTCTCTCATTTGTGGGCATATTTTCATCACAATGGAATTAGGATCTTTTTTTTTGTTGTTCAGCTTGCACACTTTGGCACGTCAGTTCAGGTATATAAGAAATACATAAACAAGAAATATGATGTTTCACTAAATATTCCAGAAAACATCTTTGGAGAAAAGAGCCTTTTTTCACACTGTGTTGTTTTTGAAAAAAAAAATCCTTGAATTTGCAGTAAAAATACACAGTGTATTATCGCATTGTGCTTTTTTTCAGTGTAAGGTCAGAGAAATAAAAAACAATGGATGGCACTTGCCAGTATAAAAGCATGAAACGTGTGGTTGTGTAACAGAAAGGATGTTGGCTAATCAGTTATTCTGCATTTAAATATGGTTTTAAACAAGATTAGGAATCCAGACTATGCAAGAGATTTTCAAGTCCAGGGGTCAGAATACATGCTAATGAGATAAGAAGAATTCACAAAAGCTTACCTGCATTAGAAATTCACTTCTCCTTAAATAAATCCTTCAACCACAGTATTTTTGGCCATGTTTTTTGACCTGTTAATGCCTAAATTATATCAGGCTACCTGTTAATTTAGAAATAATCTGTCTCTTGAGGAAAAATCTGATCCCCCTCCCCCATGGAGGGCCTTAAGTACAAAACTTCTTGATATTTTTTGTGGGACTTATGTTGTATTTCTTAAGTCTGATTGCATTCTTTGTATACTAAGGTAAAGCAGAACAGGTCTGATTGCTGCAAGGTCTTGGTAGTGCACGTGAATACGTGGAAAAGAGAGAGCCTTATTATTTTCAGCTTGCTTGCTTCATATGAAGGGATAATAATAATAAAAATAGTCATATCTTATTAACTAGATTGTCAATGCTAGCTATACTGAAAGGGTATTTTGATTTTGTGACCTTTGCTGAGAGTTTCTTTGGATATTTCTCTTCTCAGGAAGAAGCATGGGTCTGGACTGTAGAGAGGATTATTGCAGGTAGCTCTGCTGTGTCCGAGGGATGCACAAAATAAGCTTCTTCCCTCTTTCATTCTCTAGCTATTCCTAAAGATGAAACCTGATTTCTCATTTTATCAAACCAAGAGTGATATGAGTTTACTGTTCTTAGAGATAAAACACTTTTCCAACTTCTGTGATGAAAGTTCTGATTAAATGTTTAGTTTTATGGATGTGTGTATATTTTGTAAACAAATAGGAATGTTTTTAGCACGCTCAGCATCCTGAACATTATTGAACAATGTTTCCTATTTTAACTCAATGTCATTTCATTTGAAAATTGAAAAAAATCTTTTTAAACTGATGAAGATTTCACTTCAACTTAAAAACTTGAATTGTCGCTTTGAAACAGAGCATACTTGTATTTTAAATCAACCTACATTTGTAGGCTTTTTTTTTTTTTTTTTAAATGAGTGTGAATATACCCTGGCAATTGTAGTGCACTTGTATGGCATGTCCTACCTTTTGGCACAAAAGTAGGTCTGCTAACCATAATAAAACGAATCGTAGTGCTAAAAATGTTTGGTAATCACTATAATATGGATAGCCAAGTACTTTCTTTCAGTCTGGTTTGTTCAAGAGAAACTGAGTTGTCTCTGTCATGGCTATCATCGAAGCAAAAAATGTCAGTTTTCTGCTTCTTCTTTCACTTTTAATGAAAATTAGATGTTTATTTTATTTATGCATTGCCATACACCATTTTTAAAATGTGTTTCCCCAATAATCTGTTTTGTGAAAATTCCTGCTTCAGTTCAGGACAAAAATGCTTGTAAAAATCGTTTCCAGCAGTGTGGAATATTTTTCTTAATCAGCTTGGATGTACTGTGGTTAAAAATCAGACCAAAGGAGAAGTCTGACGGGACAGTGTATCACATTCTGGATAAACTCATTCAGAATGGTAAACCTGTAGGGAAAAGTAATTACTCCAGGAAATGTATAGCTGCTGCTAATCAGACTTTATTACACATAATGTAAAGAGATGTTATTGATGTGTTTGTTTGTTTTTCCTCGACAAGGAGGAAATTTTCCAAATGTTTTCCAAAGCCACTTTCCCTCCCCTCAGCTTTGTCTCAGGAATGAGATGTCATTCATAGCTGTGTCTGCACCAATTGTGCTTTTATGAGCAATTAAATAATTAACAATGTTGACATCTGAATTATCTTTGCTTGCCATCTCAGTTAACCCCTTACTGAGACCTCTGGGAAAATTATACTTCTCAGAGCCAACACTTCAGACTTGAGCAGACACTTCTGCTTCAATTCTGTGGTTTCACGCTCATGTTTTCTTTCCTGCTGTTACACCTGGAGATTTAGGAGTTGATTCTGCAATGTATTTAGCACTTTGATGCAATGCAGCGAGATACTTCAATAGCAAAGCCAATGAGACTGTTTGTGCTCTTGAAGTGAAACATGTCCTTAAGCAAATTACTAATTGGAGCAGCTTTCTTAATGCCTTTTTGTTTGTTTCTTCCTAAGTGAAATCGGTTCCATTTTTCACAAGAAACAGTGCATGTTAAAGAAATAAAATATTTATTTGACTCTAGCTTATACCAAAAATTTAGTATTTTAGTATTTTTTCAGTATTTTTTTGACAAAAAAAAAAAGTGTGTTCAGATTAAACTGCAGCAAGGACAGCATCTCGTATATTTCAACGGGTCCTCTTTCATACTGTCCTTGGGTTACCAAAATACAGCCTGGGAATCAAGTGATGGTCATGTATCAGATCACTTTCTTTTTTTTTTTTTTTACATCATCTTAACTGATGAAAGTAATGTATTCTCTATTGTTTCAATACACCTTAAACATTAACAACAGTGTTGTGATCAAGCCAAATCAGAGCTTGTACCTTAATGAGGGCTTAAAGAAGAAAAATCTTTCCCTTGGCTTTTACTAGCCATTTATCTCAACAGCGCAGGCTATTATCAGGAAATAAACTCAGATCCAATTAGCTTTATCACTTAATTAGAAGCATATTTTTGGATTTATGCTTTACTGACCTTAGTGCTATGGAAATGAAAATATTCAACTTCTGAAGAAACTCTGGAAGTTAGCACCTCTCCGTTGATTAAATTGTGCTGTTTGATGCCAGTCAACCAGTTGTTCATTTGATTCTACAAACAATAATCTGATAAATGTGTTCTGATAGATACTTTACTCAGCTCTAGGGATTCATTCACTGCACGTCTTTCTCATGCAGACAGACATCCCCAGCACCATCACCTTTTGAAAGGTAAGAAAGCATTGTAACAAACATTGAAATAGGTCATTTGAAGGAAGAGCGTATGAAACCATGAGGATCCTTGGAGAGCCTTCTCTCTGTTTGGAGAGAATGAATAACTGTGCTACTGGCTTTGGTTTTGTTTTAATAATAATTGTTTTTTCAGTTGTGAGGTTTAGAATGGGTTATTAGCATTTTGTTCTGTTTCTTAAGTTAATGCCTACTGCTGCAGAGCCCAAAATCTAGCCTTGTGTCCTGGAGCCAACTTCCTAGGCAGTGCTTTTTTAGGTGTGTCCCCAATGGAAATGAAGTTTCCTTAGTTTTCTGTCCCATCCTGTTTCTCTCTTCTCACGTCCTAAACAATATCAAAATTCATTGCCCAGTCTTAACCAAACTTAAAAATGAAGCTTAATTCTCAGAGATGATTTAAAGTACAGTAAGTTTCCTAATAGATATCCAGGAACAGGAGACAGTGCCCCCAGATAGTGCTTCAGCAGAAGGAGACTATTTCCCAGTCAGGAATCCACCCAGCAGCTTCTGACCAGCTGCTCAGCATGTGCCTAGGTGCTCTGGCTGTTGTATCATAGGGAGGATTTATATTTGTTATGGCCACTGAGGGAAAGTAGTGATCAAGAAGGTTCAAAAACCCTTAGAAAAAAACTTAGTGTCTTCTGTTTAGAGAATTACTTTTAAACATCTATACTGCAGCCACAGCCATTTGGTTTTCAGAACTACTGCAATCAGTGTGAAAAAGCTTGTCATGCTGCGGTGTTTTCGCTCCAGGAGATATCATTTCGGGGGGACTTTGTTCATTTACTTCTGTGAGTTATGCTTTGTGTGAAAGCCCTACTGTCTACTGGTGGGTGAGGGAAAGTGATTTGAACTTTACCTCAGAGATAACTCTGAGGGTTCTCTCTTCAGAATAGAAGACAGAGCATGTGCGTTTTGGGGGAAAAAAAATGTGTTTTTCTGCTTATAAAGGTGTTTCATTCCCATTAGTCCACCAGAAGGAGATAAGAGTTAATATCCCTATGGCCAACTGTGACCAACTTGTCATTTAACTCTATAAATTAAATTCTACCTTTTCTTTCTAGAATTTCTTATTCTCCTGAAGTTCTCTACCTTTTATTTTTATTTAATTTTATTTTTATTTTTTTGTGAATCTTTTATATAGGACCTAGGTGATTATGTCATTAGGGTTTTGATTGATTGCTCATTTTGAAGTAAGGAATTGTTTTTTTGTTTGTTTATCCAGAAATATATTATCCAGTATGTTTATCCAGTAGAAGCCTGGTAGGAGATGTATTATGTGTGTTGGCTGGGTTTCTGGTGTTTGTGGTTTTTCTTTTTCATTGCTGTTTTATTTTGTTTTACTTTTCATCTGGCAGAAAAAGAGTTAGTTCAAAATGGGTTGAGCTCAAAAAACTAATTGTGGAGTAGGTGGATACTGGAAAGTACAGTGGATGTTTTTTAGGAGAGCAATTTGCAATGGACACTTAATAGAACTGAAGGTCAGAAGGACTGAGGATAAAAAGATATCTAGAATTCAGCTGGGGCCTTAATACTGTAAGAGGTGGGATGCTAAGTTATTACAGTTCTGCTGGGTTATTTAAATCTATCTGTATACTCATCATCTTTCATTGATGTGATATGATTAATGTTTTAGTTTTTACTGAAAGTGATTGCTAAAGCTTTTTTTTGTCCTTTTTAAAAAAATAAAAAATAAAAAATGGGGAGGTAGATAAAAGGAGTAAAAAAAAAAGAAGGCTATGCACAATTCTTCACTTACAAGCTGCTTTTTGAGATTTCCATCCATAATTACCCTGGAATCATGGATGTACTCCAGGGCAGATTAGCATCTGCTAGTGAGAGTTTAGGAGAATTAACCCTGTCATGATTGATTATAGAATGGTCTCTCAAATTCAATCAAATTTGACCGACAATTTTTTTGTTGTTGTTGTTGGAGCAGTGATTTAAGCATGGGTTGAGAGCCAGCAATGCCTGGCTTTTAATCCAGGCTTTCATGCTCTTCAGGCTTGACCTATTGCTCCTTCCTGTTGTACTTCTTTTCTTCTCCTTGGCATAGGAATGACACTACTTACCTTTCCTGACATGTGTTGCTATGGTCAATTAAGATTTGTAACCGCTCAGAAATCTTTTGCTGAAAGGATATGAGGAATCAAAACTGCTGCTTTTTTCAGTCTTGAATGTACAAACTCTGTGTTTCTCCTCTTTTCAACATTGTTTTATAATTAACATTTCCCTGAAATTGTTTTCATCTTTTAGACTTACTCAAAAAGCTCAGAGCCTTGGTTTCAGCGTTCTGACTGGATATTATGTTAGGCTTTGAGAAGTACTAAGAAGGTAACTTCAAATGTAATTTATTTTGTTGAATGCAATGGAAGAAAAGCTATGTTGCTACACATTCTGTGTATTTTAAAAGAATATATTACCCAGCAAAAAGAAGTACTTTTCTTAGTTAAGTTAAATTAGTGGCTAATGAGAGAAGGGCTGTGTCAGGTAACTTGCAATTTACTCCTGTTACATCCTCCTCTTGTATTTTGTCAAAAAATACTGTTATGCTTGGACAATTTCAGCTCTTTTTTAGTTTTTAATAGGCCTTTTGCCAGGGGATATATCATTATTTACAATTTTACCCTGATTATTACAGGGGGTTCATTCGTTATTTTGGATTTCAAAATGTTTCTCCGTTTTATTATTCGTACATTGAAGCCCACTCCCAGAGGGGTCAGTCCTTGATGCTATGGAAGCAGGAGCTATCTTTTTGTATTTGTTACTGTGGGCACTTCTGGTGAAGGTTGACAAGTAAGCGTTGCATGCAAATGCGTGAGTGAAGAAGGTGTTACAGGAAGGAGGGAGGGAATATCGAGCAGGGGTGTGTAATTCACTGAGCAATTACAAGCCCTCCGTGAGGGCTGAAAGATGAGTCAACACTGTGTGCTATTTTCCCCAGCCTTTGAAAGGAGCACCTGTGAGCCCTGGCGCCACTCCTGACCAGGTCATTTTTGTCCGGCTGCTACACCATCCGTCTTGGAGTTATTTAATCCAGTTTAAAAAAGGAAGTGAAGTGTTTTAGCTGGTTTCCTAAGGAAATGAGGTTTAAGCAGTCATTCCACATGCCAAATTTGACAGAACTTTGTGCAAGTCAACATCTGGGATCAGAAGGGACTAAATTAATGTCCACACCAGGCAAAAGCAAGGAGTTGCCATCAGGATGATCAGTTTGTGGAGGGCTGGAGTAACAGCAACAAGTACTGTTCTTAGCCAAGTCTGCCAGCAAGCCCAAAGTTTTAGGCAAAAGTCAGGAGAGCTAAGAGTATTTAAGATGTGAAGGGACATACAGGAGAGAGCTAGAATTATGACAATCACAGGAAGAATGGGATGAGGCACAGAAACATAAGGGTACTCTAGGAGATATAGAAAGGATCTAAAGCTATTGTGTTGGGAATGATGTAGAAGACCTGAGACAGAAATCTGCTAGTTTTTGATTGTTCTACTAATTCTGAAACAATGTGCTTTGCTCTCCTGAGACATTGTGAAAAAATAAGTGAATCAATATTAGGCATTAATGTACCAACATTTATAGGTAAAATAAGAGGAAGAATTTCTTCTCAGTGATGCTATGGCCAGTTACTAGCAGGAGTGTGGGTTCACAGTACTTGAGGTTAGTTTCCAAGTTAGAGCAGCACCTGATGCAAACATCCTCTCCATATCTGGAAAACTTAATCAAACTGCAATTTCAGATCTGCCCATCTTAATTGTGCACCTGATCCCTTTTCTCCAAAGCACCATCTGCTACAGTACCAGCATGATGTATGCCTCACGGCATTTCAGAAAGAAGAGGAATTTGGCATGAGGTGGTGAGAGGAGATTGGAAAAGAATGCAGGAATGCATAGGGGACCACATGCAAGTCATGTATGATGAAGTACAGAGCCCTGGTGATAGAGGTGGTGTAAAGGACAAGCAAGTCAGCACTTCAAGTAGCAGAAATAGTCAACATGAGATAGGTAAGAGAAAGATGAGTATTTCTTGGATGGAGTGGGAGCAGGACAGAGAATACTGACAGTGGAGAAGGGCCTGAATGAGTAATTGAAATGCACTGCTGAACACGGAGAAGCAGCCAGGGAGCAAGCTGGGGACTTCTGTTGTTCTGTTTTCTTGTGGGGTGACAGAAACGAATCTATTCAAGTCAGAGAACACGTTTAAGTGCCTTTTGAATATTTTCCGTTAATGACTCTCCTGGCAGTCCTTCAAAATCCATAAGCTTGTTAGTTTAAAGAGCTCTTTTTTTTTTTTTTTTATTATTAACACACTCTCCTTAATCACTTTCTGTTGTTCTCCCGCATAAAGTAAAGCAAAAAAAAAAAAAAAAAAAAGACATGAATAAAAAATCCTTGGTCCCTCTAAAGGGAGGAGGATTTGCCAACTACAGAGGTGGTATATTAATTTGAAATATGAACTCTCAGCCGTATGGCAGTACTGACCATCCTGATAGGACCATTCTACTATACATATTTCTCCAGTTCTGGAAAAATGACGATTATTCCTTTCAACTTTGTGTATTTCAAATGCACAGCACTTTAAGCCATAAAAGCAAGACAGCCTTTTAAGATGGGATGTATTGCTAAATACAAAAGAATGAATAAACTAGAGGAGAAGTCCATGTGCAACCTATTAAATTATCCACGATTTAGACTATGTTCTCAAGTTTTACACACCAAAATGTCTAACCTTAGACTTGCAACGTAATCAGCAGGTCCCCAAACGTGTAATAATGTTCTTCATAGGGTTCTTCTTCTTGTTTGCACAGCTGCCAGATGGTGTATGGCATATCCCATTTCACCACATTATTATTATTTCTGTCTAAAGGTTGGTGAGTGCTACAAGCCGGATGGGATATTTCACACTCGAAGCTCGTCTGTGGATTGTATCTGTATATTAACAAAGACTGAATCTTTGCAAAGTCCAAGGCTGTGCAAGAAGTTCTTGTTTATGAAAAATGTAACTTCTTTGGGGCAGATGATCTTAATGCCTGTCCATAAAACTGCTAATAAGCTTTACCCAGTGCCTACCTTTCTCTTCCTTGTGTTCACCCTAACAAACTCCTCCTAATCGAGTTTCCTTTTTTTTTTTTTTCCCCCAGTAAAAACACAGTGGTCATAGGCGTTTTAATAGGCATTTTAAGCTTACTCTTGACCCTTCCATCTCTTCATGCTATCCACTTTTTCCTTGACCTCTGAATTCCTTAAATGACCTCTCCATGACTACTGTCTGTAGCTCTTTCCCATCATATTGACCTTGTATTTTCTCCAAACTCAGTCTTTTCCTATGTGCTTCTCTGAAAGTGCCCTGTCTGCCGCTTCTTCCAGCATGTTTCTTCAGTGCATGTTTTGTGGGTGGGCCCTTCATCTTGTCCACATCTATCCCCACAGCCCTTCTGCTAGAGATCAGTTTTCAGTTTTTGAGACCCATTGAGTTACATTAACTCTGTGTCTTCTTTCTATCAATGGTTCTCCTCTGCAGCCTCTAACGTGTATGCTTTCTAAAATGTCTATTTTTATGTCCTACATACTTGGAGACACGTACAGTAGTAAATGTGCACTGGATCACAGACTTGAGCCATGTAGCTAAATCTGTAGTCTGCTTTTCCTGGGAATAGGAAGAGAATGAATGAGTTGTGTTGTGAACATCAGCGTACAGATGTCTATATTGTAGCTGTTTTTTTATGATCTTAGGGTATTCATTTTGCATCTCTACACATTTTGTCATTCCCATGCATAGCTGAGAGAACTGTAATTGTCAATACCAAGCTCAATTGTGCTCTACAAGTTGCTTCCACAGAACAGTCATAACCATGACAGAAAATCCTAAAAGAAGGAATAAACAATATTTATGGCTTTTTATAGATGATTTTCACAGTCTTTCCCTGGTGTGTGTGTGTGCGCCCGCTCTTGCTTTCATAGTCAGAAGCATTCTTGGCAAAGGTAATTTCTGAGTGAAGAGAATACCCCAGCTGTTTGTTTATTATGGCTTTTGTCACCAGGGAGTCAAAAATTGGACTCCACAATAAAGCAATCAATTGCATAGAATTTGGCCAATTCTAATGGGAAAGGAAGACAACGTCTATTAAAATACCTATTCAGTAGACAGTATTTTGGACAAAAAAAAAGTTTTCATAATGTACATTTCTCAGTTTTTGCATGATCAATGTTACTGTTTGTCCACCAGCTAAAAACAACAGCTCTTCCAAAGAATTAGAAAATAACAAGATGTCTTAGCCTGGACAACCATCTTTCCCGTAAGAAAAGTAGAGAGATAAAAAATGGATTCAGTATTAGAATGGGCTGAGGCTCATCTGTCAGCATATAAGGCTGATTTCACCCATCTTCAATTTCTTATACAGATGCATGTCACAGCCACTATTAAGTTAAGAGCATCTTACTTCATCTGCTTCTTGTCATCAGATTTCAATAACTCTCCAAAGACAGGTATCTCATTTGCATCCCATAGAATGAAAGACCACATGATTCCTTGCAAAACAAGTGGTAATTCTTTTTAACAGTATATACAGACACGTATGCAATGAAATGGGACCACTCTTTAGTACATTTTTTTGTAGTTTTAGAGTTTGGGCTCATTTTTCATCTGGTGTCAATTCTATTCACTTCAAAGTCATTCCAGCAGTTCCTATGGGATTAGCCTTTAACTTCACATGTTGCGTCCTCTTTTGTGTTTATACAAGTGACAGGACTGTACAGTCTGTGCCTCATACTATGTGGTAGAATTTAGTAATCAAATAATCAAAAGTGTGGACTTTTCCCATCTTCCCAGTACATTCAGTAAGTATTCCCAAATTTTTAGTTAACTGGGACAAATTATTTAAACATAGTTCCTTAATCTGATCCATAATTAAACTTCCCCAAAAGCTGAATTTAAATTTGGAGGAAAATAGATGGCTTTGCATCAAAGCAAAAACTTTTGTTGGCAGTATTGTTGTTTCCTTAGCTGTCTAGGTGCAGATGTGTGTGTTCACTCCAGGATCTTTGTGAGTTGTAGTGATCCTGGGCAAGGCTAGGAGACAATTTAATGTGTGCAACAGAAGATGACATTAAATAATGCAGCAAATACTGAAAAAAAAAAAAAAAAAAAAAGGAAAAAAGCAGAAGCAAAAGTCTTCAGTTTTGTTTGTTTATTCCTTGGTCATATGTTAGTACCAAATCTGCTAATGCCACCATGCTGGCTGGACACATCCATTTCCAGCCAGCTCCAACATACCACCTCAGGATGCAGCCAAGCCCACCAGCCAAGCTGGTGACACCTCTGGGAAAATTTGCTAAGACAGTGCAATATTTTGCCTGGGAGTGAGGGGAAAAAGAAAATACAAGAACAACTACAAAAAACTTGCAAACACCAGATTCAGAAGAGAAGGAGGGAGAGGAGATGCTGCAGTCTGTGGAGAGTAACTACATGAGGAGGGGGAGTGAGAGAGTGTCTGGGTGGGTGTCTGTCAGACAGCCAAGGTCAGCATATCACAGCTGGAAAAGACAGTTTGGTTCTGCTTTGCCTCTTTTCCTTTGGTATCACTGAATTGTCATGTTGTGCTAGCAGGAGAAACAAAAGAGGTACATATCAATAGTGATTGGGCTACCTGGATCTCATATGTTGTGAATTTAAACTAAAATAAAACTTGACCTCTGGATTATGCCAAAAAAAAAAAAAAAAAGTCAAGCACAAATTATTTCCAAGTACCATTTTGGCTTATCTAGTACTGCATTAGTACTAAAATGCACAGTCAGAACAGACACAAATTGATTCATATTGTGTTTTATTTCCCCCCAGTCAATAAGACTTGTATTCATTAAAGAAAAGTTACATTGGCTTTCAGATATTTTACAGCAAACCTATTTCTTCTGGGTCAGTATCCAAGCTTTAATTTAAGATCAGAGGAAGAAAAGAAGTTTTATAGTGATGGATCTTTAAAAGGGACGTCCACCTGAACCCTGTTCAAGAGAAAAATTCATAGACTTAAGTGTGTTATTGATCATTTTTGCATCACAGGAAAAACTTGGAACTCTTCTTGGACCCTTAGAGTGTGGGCAGGGTATGGCTGTAAGGCCAGGAATGTCATCTGTCTAGCACTTTTGATTTTAATTTTTTTCCATGCAGTTGAATTGTAACTCCTAGTTCAGATGCTTGCAGTTATAGCTCTCTACAGATTGAAGCCAAATTTGCAATTACTTTTTTCTGCTTGTATACTTTACAGTTAATGTTTGTTTCAGTTAGAAAATGCTCTGTCAATAAATCAAAGCTCCCTACTGGAATGTGGGGTTCCTGGGGATGTTCTGATAGCTGTCCTGGAGGAGGGAACCTGCAAGCAAAATTTTATGGGTGGAACCTGCAAGCAAAATTTTAGGAGGATCAGAAACACTATCACCAGGTATTGGAAAATGTCTGATTTAACAGAATAGCAATACTTAGCAGTATCATTATGTATTTCTTTAGTTAGTTAAAGTATTGTGAAAAATTTACAGGGCACTGCTTATCATGAAAAGAAAAAGAACTTTTATTGACCATGGATGTTACTCTGGAGAAGGTTGGAAAGGTGGTAGATAATTTTGAGTGTGAACATATGTATGTGTGTCTATCACATTACTTGTAAGAATGGAGTATTGAAGTTTCTTTTTTATTTCAAATTATTATTTATCTCACTTGTGCCTGAATATAATTTGATAATTTTGACTATTCATTTCTGGACTAAGGTTGTGACAAAGGTATTAGTCTATTTTTGATTTTTTTTTCTTTAAATAGGAGATATTTCTTCAGAAATGCAGATCTTTGGAGGAGTCATGGTCTGTGATTTTAAGGGTTCTCAACCCAAACTTCATTAATTTGTAGTCAGAAGACAGTGTGTCAGAATCACTTTTTCAACAATTACCATCAGAAAGCACTACAGCTAGATGAAGAGATGCAAAAAGTAGCACTGATGTGTGAGATGATTCTTTGTACAAGAAAAGAGAATTGTTTTCTTTGTGATATGGAAATTTGCTACTATGGTTGCAATATACCATTTAAGGTAGTAAAGATCTCAAAAAGTGTTCCCTCTTTTCAATATGACAGTGAAAGTAATTGCATATGCACTCCAGGTACTGAATGTGGTTAATTTAATGGAGACAAAACAAAACCAACCATAAAAAAACAAACAAACAAAAAAACACACACAACAAAAACAAAAAAAAACAACAAAAAAAAAACGGATAAAGACTGTTTCATAAAGTACTTCACCTATGAAGACTATACTTTCCTCATTATTAACTATATAGGACATTCAGCTGGCATCTTCCTACCACAGAGTCACACAATCAAATTAATACCTTTTAGATTTGAAAAACCAGGAAAAATCAATTTTAGAACTTTTCTGATAACTTGTTTTTATTGGCAAATCTGATGTTCCTAATCAGTATCTTTCACATGCAGGTTCAAATATGAATTGCATCATTAATGGGCTGGTTATGTGTTTTTTGAACTATTGTACCGTGCTGAAACTAAGTTTGAAACTGTTCTTTCACTTTCTGGGAGTATTCAAAATGTCAATACTTTGAAACATGTTGAAACAAACTTTAAAAAGATTTAAAAACCAAAAAAAGTGTTTTGATGATTAATAAGTGACACAAATACAATTTTCCCTAAACTTATTGCTCCTTCAATGAAATCAGACATTTGTGACTGCAAATTAAATTCAGAGAGAGAACTTGATTTACTGAAAAACTACAAAACTGACCTAGCCAGTGCATTTATTTTTAAGGAAAAAGCCTGTAAGAAAATGTTACTATTCAGAGAAAGATGTATTTACTTTGAAAGATTATTTAAGATTTGAAAAATAGTTTCTAAAATTTGTATTTTATTTCCATATCAGAAATGTTTATAACTGGTATAGGACGTACAAATAATACCATTTGTGACATAAACATGTTTTTACATCTTATAGTTATTGAGAATTGTTACAGTGAAGTACAGATCTAAGCCTTAAGGACAAGCACTATAGAAACTTGTAAAAATGAATCAAGACAAAAAACATAAAATGTTCTTTATTTTTCATTTGACATTTGGATATCAAAGACATGGTACTTCTACTGTGCCTTGAATGGTACAGAAAAAGGTAGCAGAGCTCTAGCCTGCTTTGCTGGACAAGACAGTATTCACTGATCAGAAATAATGTGTTTTCTTCCTGGCTTCAGGACTGTAATATTTCAGAGAACCATGGCCAATGACTGTCTGAAAATAATTAATTCCTGAAGACAGAGAATTCAACATAATCTTAGCTGTGAATACCAGTAACAATACTACTTTGATTCTCTCCTTCTGGGTACAGTTTGGGTGGGATTCTTTTTTCCCCTCCTCTTTTTCTATGTTTATAACACTGCTTACAAAAACGAAGTCAATTTAGGTATATTTTCTTTTTCTTCTTTTGTCTTCTTCTTGTCTTTTTTTTTTTTTTTTTCCTAAAATGTATAATGTTTTCTACTCACTTTCAGTAATTTAAATAGCCATTTTCCTGCCTGGTTGAAGAAAGAGTTTGAAGTTCAAGGGGATGGTAGTGTGTGTTTCAGTGCATGTTATTGTGTTTTTCTAAATATGAGTCCTGATGTCTTACTAGAGGAAACTTCTGTCTTCCATCTGAGAACCTCCTGAGAACTTGTTTATTGCTCTACGTGCTTTGACTGTTAGGGCAATGATACCTTTTACTTTTTGGAGACACTGCTTCATGAGCACTACTTCTGTCAGCATTGCTCTTTCTCTCTTCTTTCTTCCAGGGAAATAAAACTTAAAACAAACTTAAACAAAACTGACTATGTACAAGTCAGTTAACGTTTCTTAAAAGCAGTCTCTCTGAAATGGATACTCTGCCTGAAGAGAAGAGAAACTACACTGTAATATCCTCACCACACAGTATGCATAATGGTAGTCAATGACCAGTTTCTTGGTTATTATTATGAACTGCTATTTTTTCCAAGTGTGTTATGTAGCCTTAGTGGCCAAACAATCAATGTGGGCATTTATCGTGATCTTATTTTCTGTTTCTTTCTAGGAAAATTCTGGTTAAATTGAGATGAATTGTCTGAAGCAAATCACCATTCCCTTTTAGAAGTATATGAGGTCTGTAAATTTACTGTTGTTCTACAACTTGAAATCTTTGCCTGATTATTTGGTGAGAATAGAGTGCAATTGCCTGATTTCACCTACTGATTCTTTACTGACCTTTTGACTTTCTTACTGTTGGGAGACACAAATTTTGTGATCCTGTCTTCATGCTGTTTCTTTTTGTCATTATCTGTGATTCATCTTCCCTATGACTTGGCAAACTTGAGTTATTTTTAATCCTTTGCTGGGCCTCCCTAAAGGCATTATATCATATCTCTTGACACTTCACATGATCTCGCAGTCCCTATTGTCCTACCCTCTTCAGATTCCCTGTATTTCTTTGCTACCACTGATGTGATGCCAACTATTATTTCTCTTTCATAATAAATCTGCAGACTTGGACAACCTACAGCCATTGTCATTTTTCCAAACAACTTGTATGAACACGTTAAACAGAATCAGTCACAGTAACAAATCCTTCAGGGCCTCAGTTGTTATCTTCTCATTTGCAGTAGATTGTTCTGGGACACAATTTTATGGCAAAATATAGTTTGGCTGGTTTACTTTAACCTCTCACTTCATTAGTCAGAGTAATATCTGGAAAAAGGTTGCAGCTCTTCTCACTGTTTGGATTAACCATTTCTGCACCTTTCCAATGTAGATTGTGTTTGAAAACAAAATATTGTTGTTCTGGGTTGGGTTTTTTCAATTATTTATTATCTATATTCAAAATGAGTATCTTGCAGAGGACTTTGTTATCCCTCAGAATGCCTCTGTTTACTCAAGAAGTATAATATTTGCAAGGCTTTCCTCTGCTCAGAATAACATCTTTTGCTCACTGGTGTGGCTATTGATTCCGACCTGTGGTATCTAAGTGAAAGGAGACTGAAGTGTGTTTGCATTAGTCCCAGAAGAAGTGAAGTGAAGCTGGAATTAAGTTTTTTTTTTTTTTTTTTTTTCCCCGCTTGATAATGTAATAGTTAAACTCTTGCCACTAAAAATTACAAGTATTTTGGCAATGCTACTAAAAGTAATCTTCATAAACCTCAGGAATTCAGAATAGAATCTCATCTTTGATGGAACCAAAGTAGTTAAAAAAAAAAAAAAAAAAAGTAAAAAAAACCAGGAAACTTGCAGTTTAAACAAGCAGCAGTAATTCTGCCATGTCATGACTTTTCAGTCCTTCCATGTAAATTACTGTTTTCAGGATGTACAAGATTATATGCAAGTGGTAGATAGCGATGCTGACCTTTTTGCATGAGTTTCAGAAGTCACTTTCAGTGACACTAAGGATCTGTTTATATCACTTGGAAAACAGAAAATGGAACTAAAAAAATATAAGCTAATGTGGCGCTTTTGGTCTACACCCAGAAATCTGTATTTATTAATAATGTGTTTGATTTAAAAAATCTAAAGGTAGAGTAGTAAATACCCGATTTCAGTAGGAATGACTGTTTAGACAACTGTGAAATGTACATGCAGTTCAATGGATGTTGTATGGCTGTGAAGAAAGCCAAAGTTTCTAAGTACCTTAGTACCTAAGTACATTTTTACCTTGTGATCTCCACAAGACTAGATAGAGATTAAATGGATATAATAGAGTTGTGTATTTTTATTTTTTAGTTTCAGGAAAGTAAATAAAATTTCTCTTAATTGTGGAATAATTGTGAAATTTAAACTCTGGAAAAAGCATGCTGAGGATAACAAGGATGTTAGTTTTGAAATGCCGTGGATTGGTTATTCAGAGCTACAAAAAGCCATTTCTTTGGGATGTGCATAAATTAGTTCTCTGATTTCTCACTTCATCTGACGTTGACCACATGGGGTATTATCAATGCCTAATTGTCAATAGTGTCTGATGGTTGATTTTTGACTATAAGCTGTTCTTCAGAGCCTGAAAAGGCCTGAAACTAAATTCCTTCTCTCTTTAATGACTTGATGGATGTTAGTTCCTGAGAGGGGCGGTTCAGAAAAAAAGGGCACTGCATGACCTTATATCCAGCCCAAAGCACAGGCTCAGCTCCACTAGCTTCTAGTCAGGTCTCCTCAACTGGAAACTCTCAAACTGGTTATCAAATTGCCAAAACCTCCAGCTCCTTTATTTATTTATTTATTTTCTATTTTGATTTTGTTTTATTTTGCTTTTGTTTATTTCCAGTGAGCCAGGGGAACTATTTCTGCAGTCTTTGGCCTTTAAGAGGGAAAGGTAAGAGGTGATGCAGGAAGTGAAAGGCTGGACATGTATGTGCATGAATACATTTACTTCTCTCTCCAAATCAACTGAGTTAAGAAAAGGAATGTGAGAGAGAAAATACTTCCCATACTAGTGAAATACGCTCATGTAAACTTGTCAGTGGTAGCAGAACAAATTAACAAATAGATTTCTGGCAACAGGGTAAATAATTAGCACTAATAAGTTTCTTTCCTACTGGCAAGGGGCTTCTGGGCAGAATATGATTTTTTTTTTTTTTTTTTTTTAGTGTTCCTCAGTCATATGAATTTATGGATGAATACATCTTACAGTTTATGGTTCTTATGCCCTGACAGTAGTGTGTTATGAGACTTGCAGCTTGATAGATAGCTGGATATATCTACTCCTTATTTGCACTCTTTTGGAAAGATTGTTTAATTTTTAATTAATTTTTTAATTATTTTTTTAATTATCTTTTGTTCCAAAAGTTTATTTGTCCATTTAGCTGCAAAATCACTTTTGTTTGACAATGTTGTACAAATATATTTTTCTTGAATGGTGGTGATACCAAAATATGTAAAACAAAAGCTTTAAAGTTTTGTCCAATTAGTTCAGTGTATACTGCCTTAAGAAATGTTTCATTTTTGTAGCTTTGAAGGGTGACTTAATATTAAGCAAGAGGTGGTGCACATTGAAGTGAGAGAACCACTTTTTCTTTCTTTTATCGAATAACCACTTCAAAGCTGAAACTCTTGCATTTGTGTGTTTGCATAGATTTTGGCTGCAGCCAAAAAAGAGGCCTAAGGAGTATATGTACTACACAATAACTGATGAAGTTTTTGGGAAAAGGACGATATTTTAAATCTCATTTTTGGTGAAATTGTAATCTCAATCCTTTATTTTGAGAAATGACAGATTATATGGCTTCCTGTTTACAAAATAGAGGGCAGGATTATTTAAGAAAACTGAGTAGCAGACAAAAAAAATCAGAAAAAGGAAAAACAAAACATATCTTGATATTAGTCAATTTATTGAATTTGGCACCAGAAAGGAAGAAAAAAGGAAAAAGAAAACTAGATGTAAAGTATTGAAAAAGCAAAAACAAAAAACCCTCAGAAGTCTTTAAAAGCTCACAGAGCTTTCAGCTTAAAAAGAACACCTGTAAAATATCCTTCAAGTTGAAATACATTGCCTGATCCTACTAGTATCAATAGTTGTAAAAAGACTACCCATTTTGAAATCTACTTTTACTTCACCAGGTTTCCTAATGTTGTAGTACACTGGTTATGTTGTTCTGCATTAAAATACCTGTGATATTCCCTTTCAGCAGTCTGCATTTATTCCTGCGTTTGCAAGGTAGATACAGTTTCGGAATGTAAACTGACTATATCTTTATTCTATGTAAAGAACATTAGAGGAAATTCACTGATTGGCAACTAATTTTATCACGATTTGCAACTAGGGGACTCTGGAAGAAAAGCTTGAGGACAAAAGTAACAACAGACTATGACAAAAGCTTTTAGATATTCATCTGCCTTTCAGTCAGTATGTGCTCTGTCGTCATCATCTTCCTACACTGAAGATACCTTTCATCTCTGTGATTTTTGTATTTCAGCCCTAATGAAAATGGAACAAAAGGTTGAATGTTTTAAGTAATATTTTTAAAGAATTGTTTTAAGAGAAAGTTGAATTTAATGAAAGGAGAAGAGAGATTTTGAAATGAGCAATTGAAATATGATGAAATTTGACATAATTGGTTAGTAATAGGTGAAAAGTTCACCTTTTCAAGCTTAATTATGTTTTCTAGTAGTCACTCTACTCAAAAGAAAAATAAAGCTAATAAGAGACATTTCATAGCGTGGGACAATAGGTATTATGATGATAGGAAAAAATATTGTAAATCAAACAGAACAAGAGTAGGAATAGAAGTACTATTGTGATTTACAATTGTTGAATGAACTTTAAAAGAGGACACGTTATTCCTAGATTATAAGTATTCATGACAAAGAATGCACATTTTCCATATGGACACATATATTTACTATTAAAGATTTATTTTCTCCCCTAATTCTCAGAGATTTTTTTAATTGTTCAATCATTTTTTATTTTTTAAATCACATGTGTTTGACAGTATTTCCTGGGTTTGGTTCCTTTTTTTTTTTTTTTTCCCCAGAAGTGTGTGTGAAATCTAGCTCTAATGGAGATTTTCTTGTTGATTCAATATAATTTAAATACAAAAATACCTAGGTTGCATGATGCCATATGATCTGGAAGAACTCAAACAATCTCATTAATCTCTCATTAAAGCCAGAGACAGTTTTCTACACAGATAAAAATGTCAGGCAATGTTGACAGAGTAGGATAGAGTTGTATCAGAAATACAGACGTTTTCATGGTATTTCATTGCTCCGTACCCACTTTCTCAACTTTTTCCAAATATTCTGATGAGATCCTAACAGCAGGTGACCACTGGACTTGTGAATTTCAGTGGAATCAGACTTTGTGGAAGAATGTAGAACCATGAATGTAGAATGTAGAAAGCAGAAATATAAGTCAAAGGGAAACTATTGTTCGATTTTGGGATAGTTATTATTTCTGATTTTTGTTTTACCTAGGGGCTTTACTATTCATTAGCAGTCACTCTGGAGCAAAATGTGAATGCCATGGAAAAGTCTGTTGAAATTCAGCTGGACAGTCTGTTTGGAGGTCTCAGCTTTGCTTTTCCTTGTCTTAGTAGACCTGACATCTTGACAGCCCTGAGGGCTTTCAAAGAGAGACAAGGTAGTAACAAAAGAGGCCCAGCATATACATCCCCACTAAGCTTCTCTCTGGCCAGTATGAATGGCTTGCCAGGGAACATAAGACACAAAAATGGCTAGTGGAGTGAGTCTTCAGATGAAAGAATAATGGAGCGCAGCATTAGGGGAACATCTTCAGAAATACAGAGCTCCTGCCTTGCCAAAATGTGTGCTGTCAGTAATGAAGGAGTACCATGGTAGAGTGGAAACACAATGACGTTTTCGCTCTCTGCCTAGGGTCACGAAATCTGAAGAAACTCCTCTCCTCAAGCACTGCTGAATTTTATTTACTCGTAATCTATTTCCTGGCTCCTAGGCTGATACTGGTTGCTCCTCCTGGTTGGGCTTTCTTTCCTTTCCATAGTTAATATTTTGATGAAACCTAGAGCAAACACGTAATGCATGTAATCGCACAGAAGAGGATGAGAGAGTGCTTTTGCCAGCACTGCACTTCTTGGGTGCTTTTCTCTCAGGTGAGCACTATGCTTGGACAACTATTTTTGCTTCTAGCTCTATTCCAGTTTCTAACTCTTTCTATTTCAAATGCTGGATTTCCTATACAACAGACCTATTGCTCTGTCCAAGGTTCCTCGCTCAACTTGCTTGAAACACACAGTCTCCCTCTTCACCATCCTTTGAAGTATACCCCTTTAATGTGAAAAGGCTCCTTCTAGGGGGATACTTAATTGCCTTTCTATTTTCACTTTTTTTTTTTTCTCTAAAAAAGGGTAGCTATCCCTTTGATTTTGCTGCCTTTGGATGCTTCAAGAGGCTCTGAGTAAGAACATTTGAAATGATGTATTGACATTTCACATGGATCACTGACAGCCTTTCATGGCTGCTGTTGCCAAGATGTGGTTTTACGTAGCAGGCTTCATACAGTTGCTTTGTAAAAACTGAACTATGTGTGAGGTGTTCTCCTAATATTTCGTATTTTAAGCAGAAATAAGTATGCAGGGAGAAGTAACTAAAGGTAATCTACGTGCACCAAGGTTAAAAATGGTGGGACTGAAGTTGAAGATGGATATTTAGTATGTGGAAAACAACCTGGTGGCACAGAAATAGTTTAGCAGAGCAGATCCCTGCTCCTTCCTGCTCTGCACCCAGGTGTCCCCAGGCTGTGTGGTACCATCACTCTGACTTCTAACATTTAGGAAGCACCCTGTGTAATTGGCTGAACTGGTTTCCATCTGTTTCTGAGCTGAGATGATTTTGGCCAGGAAAAGGTGTAGTATAATTTTTCCTCTTCCTTTTACAAGCAACCCCACATGCCACTTGTCCAGAGCTCGTTATTTGGTCTACACTTTCTACGGTCACAGGGCTTTCAGGTTCTTTGGTACAGGCAAACTGCTTATGTGAGAAGTTAGTATTGCTTTTCCTGTGGAAATAATCTGAAGATAGCAGCAGCTTTCAAGTAGTGGAGATAGAAAAGCCACTTATTTTGCTAATTTCTGCTGTTTGTTCTGCAGAAGTGAATATGTTGGTAGATCTGCATCATCATATTATTTGAAGCAACTATTAATGCTAAATAGGTGTTTTAAATTTTGTGTTATGAGAAGCTTGCAAAACAGCAACAGAACTGAAGTTTTGTAGAAAACCTGGAATATCACCTCTGTTGTTCATCTCAAACTAAGTGTTTTCTGAGAATGGCACCCTGAGGGCAGAAAAGAGGACAGATTGACTTCATCATAATGATTTTTTTTTTGACTGGGCGTTGTCAGCAGGTCTCCCCATGTAACACATTAATATCCACATAAGGTGGGTTGAGACTGACTGAATGCTTTCTTTGTGGGAATGGTCATAAACAGTCTCAAGAACTGGAAGAGATTGGAAAACCTCTGTGTGCTCAAAAAATGACTGTTTTAGGGAGTAACTTTTGTTATTTCAAGAGGGGCAAGTACAAGGGGCAATGAGCATGTATGCAGTCTCAAGCCCTGGTGCAGCTCAATTGCCATACTGAAGACTTCGGTCATTGCTCTGAGGAAGGGAATGTTCTTGCATGTGATGCCTGCTAGGTTATAGTGCTAGGCTGCTCTGCCTTGTACAGCTGCTTTACTCAGCACTAACATGTAGAGGGGCACAGCCCTCTTCTAGAGCTGGTTTCATTTTCTTATGTCTTACTAGAGTATCTTCGGTTTTCGAAGAGAAATTTTTTCTTCCTAAGCACATAGATGGAAATAAATGCAGAACTAAGCTAAAAGGGAGACAATCTTCTTATCTTATATCATGATAAAGACCCACTGAAAAAAAGATCCTGTGGTGCTTTCCCTACAGCAAAGTGAGCAAATTTTCAAATGTTGAACTAAACAGATATTCCAATGTAGGCAATGAAATAAAAGATACTGAGGGAATGAGCTATTCCATCTCCCATTATGATTATAAATAGTGAGGATGAAGTATGAGCATCTCATTTTGAAAATGCTGTTCTGTGCCCAAAGTCCAATCTCTGCTGTTTAGATTATGTTACCTAGCTTGGAGAGCTGCTTCTATCTCAAGTATGAAGTAACACTGAATATTCAGGTATTTGCGCCAAATATAATGATTCTAGTCTTTGTAAGCATAAATGGCAAACTACAATGCTAAAACAATATGATTATTTTTTCTCTGTCTATGCACGTATCTGCATATAGGTGTATATTTTATTAAAGTTCAAAAAATGCAAATTGCACATCTTCTACAGTGTACCTTTGTGAGGTAAGTATGCTGCTACATTTTTTCAAGTTAACAAAGTATTTTCCTGTTTGCAGAATTTGTTCTTTATGCTTCAGCCAGCCGAAACTCATCTTTATCGTGTATTCACTGAATTGGGTTTCATGTTTTAAAATACTCTATTTGTTTTTCTGTAAAGTGTTAATAATATGCTAATGACAATGTTATCTATATATTCAGGGTCAGGTAAGGACCATGTTCCAGTTTAAATATCACTTTTGATTGGGGGAGATTGTTTTCTTTATTCTTTGTAGGGTTTTTCTTTTATGGTAGCGTTCTTTTTCATTTTTTTTTTATACATCTATGTGCCAGGAAGAACTAACTGTTTTCATTTTGGTCTTTATTGTATCAACTAATGAGTCAACACTAACCCTAACAGTAGCATGTGGATACTTTTTCCAGAAGGAATCAAACCAAATCTCTATATTTTTGTGGACTGGTTTGTGAATTGTCAAAATCCTACATTCTTCTTGAAAAAGGCCGAGGTAGCCAACCCGGAATACTGGACCAAGCTCCTCCTGACTTTTGGAATATTCAAAGTAGTGATTTTATATTATTATTATTATTATTATTTACCATTAGCACAGTTGACTACAGTCTCCTCAGGGTTTCATGGAAAAGATCCTCTTGGGGCACCTAGTCATATCAAAGCGGATGGCGGACGTCAGGACTACTTTTTCAGGAGGATTAAGTTGGTTGGTATTCAGTAAATGCTAGATTCTTTTGATATGGGAAACAAAAATGCTGCCTGTGAATTTTCACTGGGGCATCTGCAATTTGTTTTGTTATTTGTAACAAGTAAGAAATTGAATGTCAGCTTTCTCTGTAGTTACTTTTGTATTTGTCTGTTGATGTTAATATGATTTTGGATTTTGTTCATAATGCACACTTTGAGCAGTTGGCCAAAATTACTCATCATTAAGTGATTTTAAAACCTGTTGGAGGAGGGTGATTGGAGTAAAGGCAAACTGACCATTTTAAGTTTTATGTGAATATAAATATAAAATATATATAAATAACATAACATAATAAAAATATATTATATAAATAATATATAATATATAATAATATATAATATATTATATATAATATTATATATATTTAAATAATATATAAATATATTTATATAAAAATAATGCAATATAATAATATATAAATATAATATATATATATATCAACTCCATCTTCTCAGTGACTGTGATTCTACTTCTCTTTTGTTGATTGTAGTGAATTGTGCTAAATGTTGATCATACAAACTATAGGCTACTGTCTGTATTCCTCAAGAGAGGCTCACTTTCTTTTGTATAAATTTTTACTCTGTGGTCTTTTTTCTAGGAAGTGATACAAAGGCAGTTCATCTTCCCATAAAGGAGACAGTAGTCTAATACATTTTCCTTGTGCAGGATAATATTCTTTTTGTGCTACCTACAGAACACAAGAAGAGGTGCCATTTTGATACGAGTTTTTTATACCCGGGTACATATGTTAAGTGTGGAAGTTTTTCCCATGTGGCATCATAAAACTCTGGAAAGTTGTATGTAGTTGGAGGGTCCAATTAAAGAAGAAAAACACCTTAGACTTAGTATGATTAAAAAAATGAATGCAACAAATATATGTGAAGAGAAGTATGTTGAAAACCTTTACCACCTGTGATGAAACTGAGACAACAGGTTGATAATGAGCATGTAAATGGAAAAGCAGAGATTACACTGGTGAATGCACCAGCAATAGCTGTTGCGAAGTCTTCTTATTTAAAAATAATAATTAAAAAAATGCAAAAGGTTTGGGAAGGTCTATGGATCTTTTCACACACTTTTCCAAAACCTAATATAGAACATTGTGAAGGAAGGTTGAAAGTACTTCAGAAGTGTAACAACTGGGTAATATAGGCTGGCATCATCAGACAAGAAATTGGAGTAAACATACAGGACCATGCTGGACACAAAAATGAATGACAGTGTAGGTCGTAGCTACTGGTTTAGGTCGTACCTGCTTGCTGCCGCCCAGGTCCTGCATTTATTTATCTTCAGGGTTTCAGGGTGCTAGAGAGTACCCAGTGAAATGACCAACCATCATTTTACAGGGTTCTTTTTTTTCTTTTCTTATGGAAAATCCCACTCCATCAAAAAATTAAGCCGTTAAAAGGCACTTGTCTGCTGTACATGATGTGCATCTGACAGATGAGGAAGAAATCAGTAATGGAGAAGTGCATTGTGGTTCTTTCTGGTATTAGCTTGTTTTATGCAACTGTATTGTCAGCCTCCACCTTTTGTCCTGCTACCACAAGCTGATGAACATACCAGCTGGAATCAAACAAACCACTCAGGATCAGTGGGTCCTGGAAAAGGGCACTGCTCCACGGAGCATGTCACCAGGCAGTGGCACTGCCATCCCTTCTCAGGGCATCCTCCTCCTCACCCCCAAGGGGCAGAGGCAGGATGGGAGCAGGGATCTGTCTTGGGGAGGATGCAGTGAGGAGTCGTGGTGAAGATGGGGAGCAGGAGGGAACTGTTTCAGTGTCAGGTTGTAGTTACGGGGCTTTTTTTTTTTTTTTTGATTATTTGTTTATGCTTACATTTCTCATGGAATAACTGTTTTGGTTTTTAATGATGTGTGAGGAGTGCTGCCAAAAATGGAAAACATTCATTTGAATTTTTAATGAAGTTGATTGTACCTCTTTTCCATTTAATTTCCATGAATATTCTACAGAATATAAAGGGAATATTCACTGGAGCAATAAATGTTATGCTAATTCTGTTGGACAAAAGTGGGAAGGGAGTTTTGAATTCATAATTGTGAGTATTCACAATGATAACCTGCTTTACAGAGTGCTCATCAAAAATCATGCTGCTTTTGCATTGAAGTCAGAGATTGTGTGTTTCTAGACTTCAGGGTATGTACACAGCTTCTGCAGAATTAGTACATGAGCAACAAACCTAAAAATATACCAAGCAATACTGTGCCTAACTGATGTTACAAATTCTAGAAGAAAAAAAAAAAAAAAACCTGATTGCTAAAGCCAAAACACAGTGAGCTGTCTTGATTGTATGAAAGGTTTCATTATTTTTGAAATAATCTTATGCAGTGGAAAAATATTATGAACTGAAATTTATTGATAGGTTTTTGTTTTATAAACAAAATATTTATTATTCACAAGTGTAGTTCTTCTAACCATTACAGCTGTGGAATAGTAATTCCTTTTACCAGTAAGTCCAGCATGGGGCCCATCATACAGGGGAAAACAAAGAGAAAAGGTAAAAGAACGCAGTGGAAAAGGATGAAAGAAATGTAAAGGCTTCATATGCTTAATACTCAGACCTAACAGATTTAGGACAATGTTCCTGACCAAGATAATAGAAATTCAAATTAAGATTTTCTGAATATGTTAAGTATTGAGAGTGTTTTTTATAAAATATATAATGATATCACTTTATTTACTCTATATTTTTGTATATAATATTCACCCAACTGGATCTGTTTGTATAGAACTGTTTTCCCTAGTTTTGTCCATCATTTTCCAGTTCTTCTCCTGCCTAGGTAGCCATTTATCTCTGATAACTCTCACAGAGAGATTGCTGTCTCTCTTAACTATTTGAGCTGTCTTATTGACTTGCATAATGTTATTTAAATGGGTAAGGAATAATGTTGATAAGGCTTACTATTTGTAAACTCATGCTGATTTTTGCTACTGCTTTGGATATTATGCTGGTGTGGTTTTTATTTATTTATTTATGATTTTTCAGTCCTTTGGGCAAGGGGAGATTTTTCCATAAAATCTGTAACATGGAGTGTGACAGAAAAAGTTTTGTGAGTTTGACTCTGCAAGTTTGTCTCTCTGGTGTTTTCCTGCTAGCACTGAATTTTCAATAAGTCAGCTAGACCTATTTGCATAATGCTGTTAACAAACTTTTTTTTTTTTTTTATAGCAGAAAACAAACCATTATCTCATAAATGACTGTTCTCTAATATGTTCTTTTTGATTTTTTCCAATCTTTTATTTTTGTAACTAAACCAAATTTTAATAATGGTAAATTTCAGTGAATCTTCAGTGACTGTTTTAAAGCTGTTTTCTCTCTCGAGTCATTTAGCAAAACTTTCCCTCTGAGGCTTTTATCTGCCTGGGAGGCCTCCACAGTGTATGCAGGTATTCAGATACTTTTGCATGTGATGATGTGGGTGCTTTTAAATTTAAATGAACATTGTCTTTAATTTATTTTAGCTTAAGTCTCTTACAAGTATCATAATTTAAAACGAATAGGCCCTCTGAAATCTGCAATAAGCGTCCAGAGAGGATCATTTGAGAATCTATTACATGTATCTATTTAAATGCATTCTTTGTGATATTGAAAATTGTTCCCTTGTAGAAAGAATAAAGCCTAATATTTACAGGCTGTAAGTTTTTATTTTATTGTCAATAAAATCCCAATATATAGTCTATGATAACAGACTAACATATTGAAGCTTCAGTACCAAAACAGCTTGATTGTCCTTTTTCTTCCCTTCCAATAAAAACGTAAATAAATTTAAAAAAGGTATTTAATTATTTTGTGTGTATAGTTAAGTTGATTTAGCACTTAATTTTATTTGATATGCGTTCTATGGCTGGCAGTGCAGTTATAAGGCACAGTTGATTGATACACTCCTTTCACCTTTGGAGACCTCAGTTTAATCCTGGCATAGGTCACACTGGAAATTAGTTTCAATAGGCATGTTATACTCTTCAGTGCATGTTTGTCCACATCATAAAGCTATCAACCAACATGATGCAGTTAACAGTCAATGCTGTGGACAAGCTGGTGACCAGATGGGATTTTGAAAGGCAATTTGTGTCCCTTAGCAGAACTGTGATAGGGTGGAGCCACGCTCTTTTCTCCTGAATTCCTGGATCTGACTGGTCACCAAGTTTCTTCGTTTTCATGGACAGCAAATGTAGATACTTGAAATGAATGGCTTTCCCAGGTTGCTTTCCTGAAACTTCTTACTACAAGTTTTAAGGACCCAAGAGCAGGTCTAGAATGGGCATTTCAATGCAGTCTGGAAACATCCATTTCACAGAATCTCATCTAGGTTGGAAGAGACCTCCAAGATCACCTAGTCCAACCTCTGACCTAGCACTAACAAGTCCTTCACTAAACCATATCACTAAGCTCAACATCTGAACGTCTCTTAAAGACCTCCAAGGATGGTGACTCAACCACTTCCCTGGGCAGCCCATTCCAATGCCTAACAACCCTTTCGGTAAAGAAGTTCTTCCTAACATCCAACCTAAACCTCCCCTGGACAACTTTAGCCCATTCCCCCTCGTCCTGTCACCAGACACGTGGGAGAATAGACCAACCCCTACCTCGCTACAGCCTCCTTTAAGGTACCTACAGAGAGCGATAAGGTCGCCCCTGAGCCTCCTCTTCTCCAGGCTGAACAATCCTAGCTCCCTCAGCTGCTCCTCGTAAGACTTGTTCTCCAGACCCCTCACCAGCTTTGTTGCCCTTCTCTGGACTCTCTCGAGCACCTCCATGTCCTTCTTGTAGCGAGGGGCCCAAAACTGAACACAGTACTCAAGGTGCGGCCTCACCAGAGCCGAGTACAGGGGGACAATCACTTCCCTAGACCTGCTGGCCACACTGCTTCTTATACAAGCCAGGATGCTGTTGGCCTTCTTGGCCACCTGAGCACACTGCTGGCTCATATTCAGCCGACTATCAACCAATACTCCCAGGTCCTTCTCTGCCAGGCAGCTTTCCAGCCACTCATCTCCCAGCCTGTAGCTCTGCTTGGGGTTGTTGCGCCCCAGGTGCAGGACCCGGCACTTGGCCTTGTTGAACTTCATACAGTTGACCTCAGCCCCTTGGTCCAGCCTATCCAGATCCTCCTGAAAAGCCTTCCTGCCCTCGAGCAGATCGACACACGCACCTAACTTGGTGTCATCTGCAAACTTACTGAGGGTGCACTCGATCCCCTCATCCAGATCATCGATAAAGATATTAAAGAGGACTGGCCCCAGTACTGAGCCCTGGGGGACTCCACTAGTGACCGGCCTCCAACTGGATTTGACTCCATTCACCACAACTCTTTGGGCCCAGCTATTCAGCCAGTTTTTAACCCAACGAAGCGTACGCCAGTCCAAACCAAGAGCAGCCAGTTTCTTGAGGAGAATGTTGTGGGAAATGGTGTCAAAAGCCTTACTGAAGTCAAGGTAGACCACATCCACAGCCTTTCGCTCATCCACTAAGCGTGTCACTTTGTCATAGAAGGAGATCAGGTTTGTCAAGCAGGATCTGCCTTTCATAAACCCATGCTGACTGGGCCTGATCGCCTGGTTGCCCTGTAAGTGCCGCGTGATGACCCTCAAGATAATCTGCTCCATGAGCTTCCCTGGCACTGAGGTCAAACTAACAGGCCTATAGTTCCCTGGGTCTACCCTCCGGCCCTTTCTTGTAGATGGGCATCACATTTGCTAGCTGCCAGTCGACTGGGACCTCCCCTGATAGCCAGGACTGCCGATAAATGATGGAAAGTGGCTTGGCCAGCTCCTCCGCCAGTTCTCTCAGTATCCTCGGGTGTATCCCATCCGGCCCCATCGACTTGCGTACATCCAAGTGCTGTAGCAGGTCGCCAACCATTTCCTCGTGGATAGTGAGGGCCACATCCTGCTCCCCATCCCCTTCCACCAGCTCAGGGTACTGGGTATCCAGAGAACAACTGGTTTTGCCGCTAAAGACTGAGGCAAAGAAGGCATTAAGCACCTCAGCCTTTTCCTCATCTCTTGTAACTAAGTTTCCCCCCGCATCCAGTAAAGGATGGAGGTTCTCCTTAGTCCCCCTTTTTGCGTTGATGTATTTGTAAAAACATTTTTTATTATCTTTAACAGCAGTAGCCAGATTGAGCTCCAGAGCGCTGATGATTTCACAACTTCTGCCAGCTGCCTGTAGAACTCCTCATCCATCTCCTCATCCTGGTTTGGCGGTCTATAACAGACCCCCATCAGGATGCTTGCCTTGTTGGCCTTCCCACTGATCCTAACCCATAAGGACTCAACCTTATCATTCCCAGACTCAAGTTCCACAACATCAAAACACTCTCTAATATAAAGAGCCACACCACCACCCATTCTGTTCTGCCTGTCCCTTCTGAAGAGCCTATAGCCAGATCTTGCAGCACTCCAGTCATGAGAGTGGTCCCACCACATTTCCGTGATGGCAACCAAGCCATAGCCTGCCTGCTGCATGATGGCTTCCAACTCCTCTTGTTTGCTACCCATGCTGTGCGCATTAGTGTAGAGGCACTTCAGCTGGGCCATTGCCTTCTCCCCCAGCCTTGCCCTTGTTCCCCCGGCGCACCTCTAACAAGCCTTATTTCAGCCCCGTCCCCCTTCTTACCTAGTTTAAAGCCCTCTCAACGAGCCCTGCCAGCTCCTGGGCTAGGATCCATTTTCCCCTTAGAGATAGGTGGGACCCGTCTGCGGCCATCAGGCCGGGTGCCGAGTAAAGCGCCCCATGGTCAAAAAAAAAACAAAATTTCTGTGTTGGCACCAGCCTCTGAGCCACGTGTTTATCAGGTGGTCTTTCCGTGTCCTCTCTGTACCCCTCCCTGCCACTGTAGGGATGGACAAAAACACCACCTGTACTCCCGCTCCATCCACTAACCGTCCCAGTCCCCTGAAGTCCCGTTTGATAGCCTTCAGGCTTCTCTCTTCAATATTATCACTGCCAGCCTGGACTATCAAAAGAGGATAGTAATCAGAGGGGCGAACCAGGTTGTGAAGCTTTCTGGCAAAATCCCTGACCCTGGCCCCAGGCAGGCAGCAGACTTCCCTACAGGTAGGGTCAGGCCGACAAATAGGGCCCTCTGTTCCCCTGAGAAGGGAGTCACCTACAACGATTACCCTTCTATCTTTCTTGGTGGAGGCAGTCTTGAGGCGTGGAGTCGACTTCCTCGCCCTAGGCATCCTCCTGGGCAGACTTTCTACCTCGTCCTCACCCACCAGTCTCTCAAGCTCCAGGGCCTCAAATCTGTTGTGTAAGGGCATCTGGGAAGGTGGGGCTGGGGGGGGGGGGGGGGAGTGCCTGCGAGGTCGAGCAGGGACCTGTCTCCATTCCTCCTCAACTCCTAGGTCCCCTCCCTCTGCCTGACAGCAACAGGGCAGGGGGTCCACCCCCATTTGGGGTGTCTCACCCCGGTACCTCTCCTTCAGGCCTTTCAGGGAGTTGCTCCACCAGTCTATCTCCCACTCACATTCCCTGATGGCCCTTAACCTCTCCATCTCCTCCTTGAGCTCTGCCACCAGGCGGACCAGGTCATCCACCTGCTCGCACCTCACACACACAGTATCTCTGCCTCCCTCAGATGGCAGCAACAGGCTCAGGCACTCCCTGCATCCAGAGACCGATCGCCTTGGCGAGTAACCGGGGCTTGAAACCGGGATTTGAAACCATCTCTTGTTTGTTTAATCTTTAAAGTCATGGTTGCAAAACAAATCCAATCCTAATATGAGCAGATGTTCTCAGAGGCCATGCTGTTTTGTATTTCAGTGCTACCTTTGCTCTCTTGGACAACCAGGTGACTCCGTCCCAGGTTACGCATGAATTCCTGAGGAAGAGGTGTGCACTGAACCTGGAGCTCCACAACAGGAGCAACGCCTCTTTGTGAATTGAGTGCAGGTAAGAGCGTTATTATTTCACATGCTCTGTGCGTGACTTCACCACATACACCCCTCTCTTTCTCATAAACTCACTGCATGCTGAGCAGCAAAAAGGAAAAGCTAAGTGGAAACCAATAGGGATCTGTCTGCAAGAGGCACTTGTACCACTTACACATGTAGGTGCAATAGTCTCATCAACTGTGGTACCTCTGCTTCACACCGCACCTCCTTGCATGAATAAGGTTTCCAGGATTAGTTCTAGGCCTTTTATTTAGCTTTTCATGGTATGCCTGTGTTTTTGACATGATTCAGTTGTAATCACAGGAAGTAACATTGATGGATAGCAGAGGAGGAGAAAGCGAGATGCTCACTGAGCCCAGCTGATGCATATAGGTTCATTTACGTCTTGTCCATAAACATATGAAGTACTAGAAGAGACCCCTGGGAAGCCAGTGACACTAATGGAAAAGTTAAGTGTGAGACTGTACAGCTGGACTTAGATGCCTTTTATTCAGAGTTGTTATTAGTTTAGACAAAGCAATCTAGAGCTGTCAGGGCTGTAACCTCTGCACTCACCTCTGTAAATTTTCATGGATTCTATCACCTTAATAACAGGAATTAAAATCTGGGTGTTTGTCTTAGAGATGAGTCTCAATGTACTAGGTTAACTTGTGATTTGAATGGAAACAATTCACTGTTGGCTTCTAATAGGTTCAGTCTTCACTTTGTTAACATCTGATCTTCTTGAAGCGGTACAAGTTGAAATATAACCAGCCAAATATAATCAGTTGACTAGTAGGCATTGGGCCCATTGTCTAACTGGACTGTGTACGGCCATCAGAGGAAACAATATTAATTCCAAATAATTGTACTGATTTTAGATATTGTAAAGAAAGGTCAGTGCTAGCAGTGGTGAATTTTTGTTCTCCTGTCCAGTTACAGTTGCGTACCAGCTGTACAATGTGATAGTTGCAACAGTTTTCCTTTAAAAGAGAGCAGCCTTCACCTCGATGAGAATTGCAGCCAGAAAAGGCCATTCTGATTCAGTGGTCCCAACTGTCACCTCCCTGACCTCACAAAATAGACTTTTCAGCTTTTGTATATCACCTCCTGCCTTCTCTGTACCCTCTGTGCTCTCATCACATCCTCCTCCACAGTGACATTTGATTCACTGAGCTGGATTCTGACAGAGAAATCTCATGTTAGCCTCTCTTCTTGTGAGACTGACAAAACCTTTGTGATAGATAAGCTTCCTTATTTGAAATTTGAAATAGTCTAGTATATACCTGCTTTATATGTGTGTGTGATTTTGCACCTACTCGATAGGGCAGAATGCGGCTTAAGAACCAGGGCATCTGTTTCACGATAATTTAAAACTCTGCTGTGGAGAAGCAAAAGTGATTTCATGTAACATTAAACAACATCTATGTCTCTTTATCTAAGGAAACATAACTCATTCTATGATTGTGTCCCTAATTAGTAACGCTTACAAGCCTTGACCTTTCAACAGAGAGCTTGGTTCAGCTTCATCTATACAGAATTGCCCCTCTCATGTAGCTGTGCATAATAATAAAAACAATTTAAAACACATTAAAACATTAAAAAAACACTTAAAAGCTTAGACCTAGACTTTTCCACATTTATTCATGTTGAGTAGTAATTTGCTCTGATAATAGTCCCAGTGAGACCGTAGTGAGATACTATGCACTGCAAGTAAGGGAGGCAGAACATTGCTTAATAAATAAGCAGTTGTGTCCTGACGCTTTGTTTTTTTCTGGCTCAGTGGTGTTCATGTCTAGTGCATGATTTCTTCCTAGGACCTGCCTAGTTCCAACAGCCTTTTTCTGTCGCCTTACATGTTCAGATGCTATTTGGCTTATTTTCTCTGATTATTTCTTATAACCTGAAGAAAATATTAGATGTTAAAGACACATCTACAGTTTAATGGTTTAATGCAGTTTGATGTCACTGTCTACGAAGACTTAAAATTTGCTTATTTTCCAGCTGCCAGTGTAGGCATGCTTATTTTTGTAATAGATTTCTGGCATAGAAGGACTGAGTCCTTGCAAGTTGTGTGAAATCAACTAACCAATGCCATGATCCCCCATATATTTGGGGGAACTTCCAACTTGTGGAAGAATCGGTTGGACTTGTATAGTCCTTTACTCAGACCGTTTTGCTTCTCTTACCCTTATTACTGGCCCAAAAAGCAGTGAGACATAAGTTTGGTTTGTTTGTTTGTTTTTGTTTGTTTGTTTTTAATGTAAGACTAAGCCTTCCACATGAGTGGTTAAATTTCCAAGACCATATGTTGCAAGGCCCTAGTTCCCTCCTTCAGATGATGAAAGTCTCCTCTGCCAAAATAATTTTAAAACGTAACAAATTCTTACACAGTTAAGTGTATTAAATTACAGTTTCTATCTATTTCTGAAGGGAAAAAATGCAGTGAGAGTCCAAAATAGTGTTTAATCCCTGAGATGGTCCTGTGTTCAGAAGAAAAACAGCTTGGTATGTAGCTCCTGTTCCTCCACACAAGCCAGAGAGCTTGTCCAGGGATTTCTATGGGCCCACATCTCTGCTTACTCCAAACTGAATTGCTCCCTTTGTATCCACCAGGGATAAACCAAGTGATGGGAGCTTTACAGCTTATACTAAGAGAGCTGCTATTAGTAGTACCTTAAATCTACCTTGGGTACCTTCCTGTATTCCCTTACGTCCACTCAGCCTCATGCAGGAAATAATGATTTTCAGTTTTAGTCAGAGAAGAAATGAAGGTAAGCCCTTATACTGGCTGACGTACATTTGGTTACTTTCCTTAATAGGAAAAGAAATAATTTCCACCTGGAAGATTTTAGGCTTTAATGACAATTTCTGCATTTAAAGAAAGAGGTTAAACCGTTCTACCAGCAGAATTTGAAACATAATCTGTGTACACTTTCTCTTTTTTGGGGGAAACCAATAATGTTAGTTGCTCATTTTTATACAAGATAATATTGCAATATGTGTGCTGTTATGCAGTTTGCTACCATCTGCTATAAGACTCTTTGCAGTGGAGGTGCCAACCCTATCCCCAGGCAGAAGGTAATATTTCAGCTCCCATCAACTTGTCATAACCTCTGTGCTAACCATGGTGCATGTTCACTATCTACCTAATCAAATTCTTGCTATATATCACACTTATGCTGTGTGATATGTACCCCAGGTCTTGGGTTTAGGGGAATATATTTTCTTAAGATTAGAAAACAAAGTAGGAGCTTGAGTGAAAGAGTTCAGCCTTGCCAAGGTTACACAATACCCACCAAGACTGATCCTCGAGTTAGTGAAGTTTGTGGTCTTCTTCTGACCTGGCCTGGGGTAGCAGTGAGTTTGGTAGGTGGTTATGAAAGGATTGTCTTGAGTTTGCTGTTGTCCGAGCTGTTATGTATTACTCTCTTCAATAACACTTTCAAAGCTGATTAATCAAGGTAAATATGGGATAGGCATCATTTGACTGAGTTGCATCGTTTTAATTCAAGAGTAACAACACCATATTCAAGGGAGTTTTATTTCTGCAAAAGCATGCAAACACACTGTGATCCACATAAGAAAGAGTGAATGTAAACAAAGCCGTTTTCTCTCTGCATGCTTTCCAAAAACCCGAGTTAATAGAGAAATCAGATATGCAACACCAGAAGTGAGCATCCAACCAAACAAGCCCTTACACAGGAGTGTCTTCTTGTGCAAGTATATAGTATATACCACAAATTATCGTTTCATAAGATTTTTTTCCCAACAGTCCTTTTCTATAATATTTACAAAGGTGAATGTTATTCTCTTTGGTCTAATAAATATGGATATTTCTCTTCAGCTTCCCCCTTTTTATTCCTAAAGAAATAATGCATTCCTTCAGTAATTTATTTTATTTCAGCTGCTTAATAACTGAAATCATGTTAAACCTCCACATTTATTTTTTTGAAACTTTAACAGAAGAGATTAATATAACTACACACCACCCAAACTTCTGGAGTTATTGTGAAAGCAATATTAAACAAGAAATCATTGGCAATACAGTACATCAGAAATAGTAGTTTTTGGGGTAGGCAGGTGTGTGGAGCAGCGATTGGGTAGAGAAGATAGGAAAGTACTTTTACAGAGCTGCCATTTCAGCAAAATCAGCTGAATTCCCTTCTATATTGTATACTACCACAGGCCCTACTATTGAACACACTCATTTTTCTGCATTCATATATTAAAGTTTTATTTTTTTGCTTTTACATGTACACCTTATGCTTTTCTAAGTGTGTTTTCCATTAGCTACCATGAATACACTTACATTACATTTTAAATGTCTGAGATCATACCAAACTCATTTCTGTTAAAAGCCACCAATTCAGTTCCTTCTCCCTGCTACTTGACCCAGGCTCCTTCTGAACCAGTCAGCTGTAAGGGAAACAGATAATGGCAGTAATCTGGGTGTCGTAGTTCTCCTTATGTATGACCATTGTAATACAGATATAGCAGACCAACAATGACTCATCAGTAACACCAAGCCTGCAATTTTGCTGTGTTTGCAATTTCAGAGAAGAAAAGCAGATCACAATTACATGTATTAAACTTTCAGACGATGCTGAAATTATGATGTACATCATTTATATTATCAGTCAACCTATAGGGAGAGAACATCAGGCCTTTATGTGGCCCAGGTGCACATTTCTTATAATTTAATCAGCACAAAGCACCCTCATTTCACCAGAGAACTCTAATTCACGTTGTGAAAACCGCACCGTGCCCTCTGTCCTCCCCCACCACAGTCTGTAAATTACGACTAACAGTTCATAACTGTTACCTTCATTTAATTTAACGCCCTTTGCAGTGAGTTCAGCCAGCTTCACTACAAGCCAGTAATGCTATACAGAACGCTATGAATTATCTTCGTGGAGTTAATGGATAGCAAAAAGAAACTGCTTAAAAATATATATATTAAAAAACAAACAAACAAAAAACCCACCACCAACAAAAAACAATAAAACACAACCAATAATTGGGTTTAGACAAATGCATGTGGTAAATGCATTCACACATGATTCTCTGAGAACTTTGTCCCTCAGCTCAAAGAAGATGCATTGGTGGTGGCTAGCTACCTCTCTGCCTTCCTCTTTGCTTCATATCTTCCTTTCCTTCTCCCATATCTTCTTTCCCTGCTCTGTCACAGGCCAGGGATTAGGGTGATGGGAGAAACTGAACTCGCCTTTTGGCTAGATCCCACCAGCATCATCAAATTTGGAAACCTGGGAGGAGAGGGTAGGGGTGGAGGGGATAATTTGGGTTGACAACAAGGAGAGTGGGAAGCATTTGCTAGGCATAAAAATGAGAGGCAGTGCTGGGAGGAGGTTTGGGATATTTTTTCTTTGTTCGTTCTTCTTGAAATTAGGCTATCAACAGCTTGTTATCAATGTGGACATGTGCTAATTCCTCTTGTCAATAGGTGATCCCTCAGAGGGGTGCTAGGATGGGGCAGAGGACTGCAAGGGGCCATCCATCTGAGCTTCGGCTCTGTCTTCCCCCAAATGTCCTGTGGGCTGCATCACCCCAGAAAGGTCCTGGTGACTATGTACTCTTAGAGCTGGAAGTCGCCTTCTTTGTATTACTTAAAAAACATAATGAGTAAAATTGGGGCTGCTATTTTGAAACCTGTCCGAGGAGGATTTAGTCAGTTTTCATTAAAAAATGTTGGGAAAACAGGTGCCAAAATCCTGGCTTTTATACTATAAATCTACCTTCACTAAACAAAAGCAAGAGAGAGAGAAGAAAGACAAATGCCTCTTTAGTTGACTGAAACTAGCTGATTACATGTCAGGTTCAAGGAATTTATTATTTTCTGTATGTCTTCTCAGTTTTGCCTACTCCAAAGAAGGGTGGGGATGGAGAGAAAAAAATCACCCAGAAAGTGTTATGGTTGCCTTTTTTTTTAAATTACATTCTTCTTTCTATTTAATTCAATTTCATTAAAAAAATTATTAAAAAAAAAAACACTAGTGAACCAATAATAATAAGAATAATAATCAATTTCTTGTGCTGTTCTATTGAAAGCTGTTTCTGGGCATAGGAACTGTCAGACTTCATGCAGCTTAGTATAAGCTAAGGGAAAATAGATGTGTATGAGAAATAGCAGTGTTTCATGACCAAAGGAATAGTTTAATATTCTAAGGGTGGGGAAAGTAAAGTCAATCAAACCTTAATCTCTGTTTAAAAAAATAAAAGTCTCTAGCCACTTTACTTGTATCCGTAATTCACAAGAAATGACCACAACTGATGAGTATAAAAATAACAGAACTGAAGAAAACCATTAGCAATGGCTCCTCCAATTACTGTCTGTTTTTATGCCTCTCTTTAAGGAGGTGCTGATGAAGACAAAATTTCTGTGTTTGTTAGAGAGTATCAACATGCCTTATTTCTGATGTAAGAGCTGAACTTTGTCTTTTGGTACTGTAGGTAAATAAAGTAGGTTTTAAGGAAAACAGTTTATTCTAAACCTTAATGATTCCTGATATCTCTGATCATTTAAACACTTATAAATTGAAAAGACATAGAGCTTATTTGGAAGTCCTAGGATAACATTTATATTGGTTAGTATAAGGAGGCATTCCTGCAGACAGCATGAGACCATCAGGTAGGCACTATAAATCCAAACTAAATGCCACTGTTTATCAGTATTAATAAAAGGTCACACGTGATGATAGGGAAGTGTCTGACAGTTACATGTGATGATAGTTACAAGTGTCTATAGCTACATTTGTTCTAGTGATCATTACATGCCCATGATGTCTTGAAGTACTTAAATATTTTTCAGTTTCAGTCCCACTACTTATGCAATTTTCAGTTTGTTTTATAGATTTGTTAGTGTTACCACTGCTAAAGATTAGCAGGGCTCCCAGTTCATCTTGGGGATACTTGTTCTTTGAGTTTCACAGTTAATGCTAGAATAAACTAGTCCAGATCGTCTTTCCAAAGAGGACCCAAAGTTTGTTTAAAAAATAACATTGTTATGCAGCCTTGCTTTGCCTGTAACACACCTTGCTTCTATATAAGGCTCCTGACTGATTTGTATATGCTGCAGATGGAAAAGAAATCACCAGATAAGGAGTCTCCTGTCGCCTGTGTTAGCACATCTTCAGCTAAAGGTAATCCTGATGTCTTTTCTTTAATTTGATGAAATTCTTGGTGGTGTAGAGGTTATCCATATTTCAACTTAATATAGAATGACTTAATTGTGTGTTTTTCCTTCATATGTTTGTTTTTTATCTATTTTAAATCTCTCTGTAGTGGGAAGTCTATTGCTGTAATAGCAGTGATAGCCAGTATTTTACAACTTAAACTGCCAAGGACTGTCCAATATAGTTTGTTACATTGAATGTTGAGGTGGGAGGTATGGAGCAACAATTTGGGGTTACATATTCACAAATTTAGATCAGAACATAGAGTAAATTACTGGAAACCCCATCACGATGGGAGTTTCTGACAAAAGTTTTTTTTACAGATCTGTAAATAAGGCTGAATGCCTCTTAGTGTGATGACGATGCACAGCTCTGCAAATTAGACTAGGTATGTCACAGCAGCTGAAGACTATATGTTGTTACTGAAGTGACGTACAGAAAATATTAATGTGTACAGGTTATAGATTTTGCTCAGCATTTATAGAAAATGAATTGTATTGTCTGATATTTTTTATGAGTGGTAAATGCTTAAAATTTCAAAAGGGTTCAAGTGCAAGTGAGCTGCCAGTGCCATGGAAAGATGGAAGCTTACTACGAGTTGTTTTCCTGTAGTTTCTTTACTGAAACACTTCCGCTTACTTATTTTAGAAGGACCACATATTCCCCCAGACAATTTCTTGGCTTTCCTGTTCTTGTCAATGCCAGATACTAGTGCCAGTGATTTTTCTCCTGCCTATTGTGGTTACAGTATTTCTTCTACAGAAATTGTCTGGAGGCCACGGACTAATTTTACTAAAGTCAGTAGACGGGAATTACATGGCATTGACTCTTGGGCTCTCTCCGTCTGTTTCAGATTATAACTATTGACCTAGAGGTGAAAGGCTCTATATGCCATTACCATTTCCCTGAGTCATACAGTTCCTTATAACAGTGCTTTAAAAATATGATGCAGGATGCTAGTATTCAATAGCGTCTGTACTAATAGCACTTGCTCAAATTTGTTGGCAAAGATACCTTCCAGGTTTTGTTTTTTGAACAACATATAAATGTCTGTGCATAGCTGCACTCGTGAACTTCTGGTGCAATTGTGAAGTCCAGATGCATCTAAACTTTTCACTGAAGACAAATACCTTAAACAAGAGTCAGAGACAAGATCTGGGTTTGGTTTAAAATTCTGGCATGCTATTATTCACAGTAATATTCACTGGATATAGTAAAAGCCTTGAATTCAGGAAATCCCCTGGTATCATATTTTCCTATTTTGAACACCACTGTAGCCCTTTTCAGTTATGATCGGGCCTTAGCACACTTTGTCATTACTACTAGCTAAAAGCTACACATTTTTGCATTTCAATTACCATAGTTTAAAGTGCTTGTGTGACTAGAGAAGAACTGAGATAAAAGGAGGGCAACAATTCTGTCTGTTGAATGCAGGTGGAAATCAGTACCATAACCAGACATTATGTATGGTGGTTTGGTAGTGTTCCCCCCCCCCCCCCCCCCCCCCCCCCCCCCCCCAGTGCACCTTACTTTAAGCAACAGGTATTGGCTCCTGTCCCTTACGTATTATCTTCTGCCCAGTTTTTGGTTACCTCATACAGCACAAAATAATTTGCTCAACATCTCAAAAATTATTACTAATTTCCTGTAGTCTTACATAAGCAGTCCATTGAAGCCAGTCAAAACACCAGACTATGGTATGAAAGAACTTGTTTTCTTGCTTCAATATAATTTGATCCCTATGGTGTGACTTATTTTTTCCTCACTTATTCTAGAATTCCTCCACTTAAATCAAAAGTGCCTCATCCTCAGAAATTTAGTGTCAAGTCTATTTGAAACATATATCCAAAATTTACTTGCATAAATCTCAGATAACGTTCTGTAGAATTATTCTCATATGAGAATACACAAAGTAAAATTTAGTAAGTACTGTAATTTAAAGTAGACAACTTCTGATTCATGTTGAACTTCTTTTATAAGAATTATATTATGAAAAGCAAACTGACTCCTGACACACTTCAGCTGTTGAACTGTTTTCCTGTACTTCAAAGCAATGTGTGTTTTGTTTTAGATATAAAACTTGTAAGTTAGCACCATTTCTCAGGCCTCTACGAACAAGTAATTTCCCATACTATCATGTGGCTGGACTGTTATTTTTTGTGGTTTTTCTTATTTGTGTGGTGATAAAACTGTTGCTGATTGGCAATGCCACAAAGAAATAGCTTTTTGACATTATCCTTGATATTATCCTTAATATTTGCCTTACAATGAATTATACACTTTTAAAAGTAATTTGAAGCACTGGAAAAAATATGTGAAGATGCATAAAATCTGTAAGCAACCTCCTGTTGAGCTATGCATTTAGCGTATCTATGTTCAATAGTAAGAAACAAAACACTGATAAGAAAGGAAAAATAAATCTCACACAGTTCGTTAAAAAGGACACTATAAGAATGCAAATACAAACAGGAAAATGTGGTCTATTTTTCCCAGCACTTTGAATATATGAACTTACAAGATGTGTCTGAGTGTATTTTCATCCTTCTCTGATGGCTACGCATGTGGGAATGAAATGGCAATTCACATTTTTGTATCTTTTTATGTATTACTACAAAGATGTGGATCAGATGCACAGATTTTGACTGAAGTGGATTAAGTTTTAGTGGGTATGTCAGTGATAAAATTGCTGAAGTGAGAAAAAGTCAAGATCTGGAGAAGGGATGAGTTGCAGATGCTGTAACAAAGGTGGCAGCAAAAAGATTAAGTAATGTGCAAGCAGTGAAATAGGAAAACACAGGTTATATAAAAAGTAAGAGTTAAAAAGAAACCTAAAGAAAGGGACAACATGGTACAGTGAATCAGCCGATTCACAGCAGCATTACTGGTAATATCTGAGACAAAATCCTGGATATAGGAAAAGAAGTGTGTCTACTATTTTGAAATATAGCCAAAAAAAAAAAAAAGAGAATGGGGGGGAGTATTTTTAGGCAGCTTAGCTTTTCTTTGAAAATCAGCACCAAGGAATATTTATACTTTTAATTGCACCCCATTATAGGAAAGAGAATACTTATGTTTAAGTATGTTTTATCCTCCTGTCCTTGTAGGCATTTTGAAGCTTGTGAGTAGAAAGAAGACAAAATATTTATAAAAAATAATTCAGAAACTCAGTTAAGAATGCATGAGGGTACCAAGTGAGATGTCTGTTGCCAAATGAGAAATGACAAAGATATAAGTAATCTGAATCCTCCGTAGGTTTTGTTGTCATTAGCCATGTTAACTGGAAAGCAGAGCAGTCTGGAAAGAAGTGGGCAGATTAAATATAGCTAAGTCTGCCACATTTCCATCTGCTTTTATGTATCTAAAACACAAAAGAGCCACCTGCTAATCAGAAGTGACACATCTCATTTATGAATGCAATTAATCTTTTTTAGTTAATCATCTTAATTAGTTTTGAAATCTTTAAATATACAGGAAAACAGAAAAAGATCAAAAGATAACAGTGCTACAAATGAAAGTAAAAATATGATGAGTAATCAAATGAGTTCAGGGCAAAATTATGAAAACTGCAGCATAAACAAAATTATGGTAAAAATAATAATTAAAAACCAGCCAACTAATTCTCCCCTCGTCTAAACAAAAGATAAAAATGGAAGAGGGAGAAAAACAGTAAAAATGGTTTCTTCTGCACCTCAGTATCTTTCTTGCCCCTAAAAATACCACTGTATAAATACAGGCTGAGAAAAGACAATCAAAACAAACTCAGTTTCACCATATTTAAGTGTGCTGCTTAATTGCACAGACCTTCACATATGCTTCAGCTGGTTCTTTTTAGTCTACTTGTTTGGCTTCTTCATTTATTTTCATATTAAAGAAATACATAGCTATGTATTCATATAAAAAATTAGATACCATATAGAGAACTGAGCACTGCCATCGGAGACAATGATAAGTGTGTTTCTAGGTCTTCTCAAGTCTTTTGTTCATTTTTCTGTTTGTTTTTGTTGATTCAGCTTTAAATGAATCAACCCATGGGATCTGTACAAAATAAAAATCTTGTGGTTCTGTGAAAATTTTCACTGATGAGCAGAGCCCCTAGATGCTTTTCAGGCTGCATTTAGAAGTGTAGCTTTGTGGTAGGTACAGGATGGGATTTATTTGTCAGCACTGATTTCAGACTGCTTCTCCCGTCACCCAACACCCAGCTTTCATCTGGCACAGGAGATTCACCTGAGCTGCCCATCATTCAGAGACAGATGAGCCACAAACTGCCCACCTCAAAAGCTAGTGGAGTTGGCAGGTCTGTTTTGTCCCTGACCTCCCTCGACAGCAGGAAACCAATGGATGAGCCTCATTAGCATCCTCACTGCTGCCATTCCAGAGAGTGACCAGCCCCATGAAGACAACCTTGGAAGAGTAGTGTGCAGTTCACTGCTGTAGGCTTTTTGACTGCATCAATACAAAGTGCTGTATGCATTTTTTAAGGAAATACTGCGTCAAGCAGCAGAGCAACGCTGTCATTTTGCAAGTTGTTTTGCTACAAATATGTTCTTATAATGGAGTTCAGGATGTGTCTGCTCATGTATAGGTCCCATTTTACAATACTTGTGTGCAATCTAGTTTTCTTATGAAAAAGGGCAAACAGGTAGTCTGCAAGACATTGCTGGAGTGTCAGGGAATGATAGAAAGATTGGTTTTTGTTCTTTCAACAGGAAACAGACTTTTGGGATAAAGATGAGGAAGAGTGAGTTTTAATTAAAATCCTCTCAGCTTATCTTCTCACTCAAGGGAACATGATTTTTCAACCATTAAAAGCAACTGGAGCATTGCAGTCCTTTTTCTGGAAGGAAAAATAGGTCCTAATAGAGTTAGGTTTACACTGTGCAATTCAGAAATATGCAAATGTGCTTCACTTGCTTTGCCTCTGTTACAGTATTGTGCTCAGGATGCAGTCTTTCCCCTCCGACATTTTCAACAGGGGCTGCACAGGATGGCTAGCCCTTGGGGTGCACACACAGCCAATTTTGCCAAAATACCCTGGATAACGGAGGACATGAGTGTAAGTTGTGTGTGTGTGTGTAACAACCAACACCTGTCATGCTAGAGAAGATGACCGTCAGCTGGATGAAACAGGAACCATGGAAATATAAGGAAACTCTGGAGAAAGGAATTAACTGGAAGAGGAAGGGGGCTGAGCACCAGGGGGTGGGGGTCAGAGGGCCATTGGCAGGCCTCGTGGCTGGGACACAAGTGTAGCTTCTTGGGGTAGGCATAGAAGGGTGTGGGATGCTTGTGGGTGCATGCTAATATTTTATGAGTGCCTAGCCTTGTGATTCACCTGATGCATCAAGGATGTTCATCCTGAATGTATAGTTAACAGCCTGGTGGTTATTTACAGGTTGTTAATAAACTGATGAACTGGTTTGATTTGAACAAAATTAGTTTTTCCCCTGTGATGCTAGTGAACAGCATGATCAGATAGTTGTGAGTGAATGGGAAATGAAAAGTCTGAACTGTAGAGAAAATTTTTCTCTTCTACAGTCTTTGACTGTGATGGAGCTCAGAGACGATATAGCTCCTCCATGTGTTTTTGCCTTAAATAGTACGTGGCTTGTACTGATGTTGCTCTTTATTTGCTTTGCACTTTTAAGAAGATGAATATTTTAGGGTCTCTATCAGAAAACAAATTGATATTTTTCTCCCTCTGTATTATATTTATTATATAATATGTGAAAGGAGGGGAGGGAAGAGAAGAGAGGTAAATAAACACATAACTCTAACCTTTACTTCAATTACTAAAGGAAAAGAAAAAGAAAATGAGCAGGTGTTTGAAAAACCCTGTCATATAAGATTTCCACTTTGTTTGGAAAGCAAGAATATTGAAGTAAACCAGCAATTGTGGATTCCCTCAAGAAACAGTAACACTGACCTTCCTCTAATCCTTTTGACCTACTATCTTAAGGCTGCTTATAAACAGAAATAGAAACCACATGCTGTCAGCTAGAGCATCCTTAATTTCTCACCCTGAGTAAAATAAAGCTCTATATTTCGTGAAAATAGTTCATAATTTTTCTCATTTCTTGTAGCTAAAAAGGAGCACAATGGGAAGTGACACTGAAAAATCACAGGTGGGTAAAAGTTGTGGCAACACCTTTTAGACTTGAAAAATGTCCATTCAAAGGAAAAACCATTTTACTTTTATGTTTTGTTTTGTGCTTGTGTGTACACGCACCCCTACAAACAGCTTCTCACCTATTTGCAAGTGGACAATTTCCCCAGCAGGTAATTCCTGAAGGAGTCTGACACAAATTACTGAACAACAGTTGATCTCATTCGTGGTGACACTTGATACAGCCAATGTTTTTCTTCTTGCTCCCCAGTGTGCCAGAGAGGCTGTTGGTGACAAACATGGGGTGAAGCATGCCTGCGTTTGGGGATGGAGAAACAGAGCAGTTTTAGTGTGCATGAGGGGACCCGGTTCTTTACTTGGTCATCCCAACATATCCTGTGATGCTTCACTGTTCCAGTGCACGGAAACTGGATTCCTTTAGAGGGAAAATAAGCTGCTCCAGGTGTCTGCAGGAGAGGAGAGCGTGTGTGTCCAAACCAACAGCTCTTTTTCAGCCAGCTCTGAGCCATGTGCACAGTTGTTCAGTCAGGGTACCAAACTGTAGGCCAAAACAAAACCCTCCAAGCTGCCTCTAGTGTAGCTATGAGGATCCACTTGTTTCAACAAAATAATCATTTCCTTTTATGCTAATTTACATGTTAATGGAGATAGAACCCAAAGTAAATTACGGTTTGTGGAACTCAGTATCCTCATAAACAACTTTTTGTTATGTAGGTAAAAATTAATGTAAAAAATGGGATTGATCAAACAGCAAAACAATTTTTTAAGGAAGTCTTCATTGCTTTGGATGTCTTGAATGGTATTATCCATGTTAAAAAATAAAATAAATCAGAATTCAAGTTGCATGTACTCATAAATATTCCATTAGAAGGGCTAATATGCCCTAAACCTCTAGAAGGTAACCTGATTCCAGCTAACAAAACATAACAGAAGTTGTGACTATTAATTTTTAAAAGCTATTTTGTGTATTTCACCAGTTACTTAATGTTTTAGTCCTTTAGCTAGACACAATTACCACTGTGTCTTGGGTCATTAACATGACATTTATGCTAAGGAAGCACTGACTACGTAAAAGAATGGGTTGCACAAACATCTCTCAGGACTGGGTTGGGTGTTAATGATCCTGCACCAGGGTTGGGGGATGCACTAAATCACTGTTATTGATCCTTTGGGGCTCTATTTTTTCATATGATTCTATATCTTCTTGTTAGTGATTCCTGATAAGATATTGTCTGGTATGCTGTGTATTGAGTAGTTGGATGACGGATTGCCATCCCAGATACCAAGCAATTTGTCCCAATGACAAGTCAGGACCAATTGTTCTAGGGGTCAAAACAACTGATTGTGCAGCCTTAGTTCAGAACAAAACAGAGTTAACAAGAAACCTTCTGTTTCCCTGAAGTTCCTCATTTGCCCCAGAGTTCCTCATTTGTAGTAAATATATGAGCCTGGATAATTAATTTCTTACCATGACAATATTTGAGTGTTTAAAAACAGTAAAGAAAATTAGATTTGGCTGACATATATATATATATTTCTAAGTTATTTGGAGTCTTGTGGACATTAAAAGGATCAGTCATTTCTTTTTCAGGGACATGGTGTGACAGAAAATGGCAGCTGATCAAAAATTCCATTGCTGGTAGAAATGATTTCGGTTTTGAGGATGAGTTGTATGTAGAAATCCATCTCAGCTTTGGTTTCTCCTGAAAGAAAAGTAAAAACAGTCAACTGTATTTAGAGATGCTTCAGCCACAGATGCGCAGTGTTTCAGATGCTCAAGCCGCACAGAGAAGATTCAGGTGCAGGCTCGTGTCTGTGTGTGCTGGTTGTACTGGAGACTCAGGACTGGATCTTCCATACCTCAAGGTGAGGATCCACTGCCCAGTGCTTCCACCTGCTCACAGATTGGCCTTTCCCACTTCATATAACTATTCACTAGATCAGAGGCTTACTGTGTAACCCGTTCACCTTGTGTTAATGGGCTAGATTAAAAGCCTTGCTCTGCGTGCACATTTGTTTGTACGACATGGAAGGCTGTCACTAAGAAATACTAAGACAACTACTAATACTAAGAAATGGCCTAAGAAAAATCTTCTGGGAGATCCTGGTTTGTGTATTCTGTCGAAAGACCTTGTATATAGACAATTTCCTTATTAAATCACAAACTGTAGTGAATTTTTGAACCAAAAAATGTAATTGCATCACCTGTATTTGTTTTCTTCTTCAGGATGTGCTTTAAATTTGTGAAATGCCATCAGTTTGGGGAACAAGTCTCTACCAAGGTCATTTTATTTGCTGCATAACTTGAATTTGTTCGCTTACATCAAGAGGACCCTGCAGTGCACAGTGGTACCTCGAGATGACAATTATTCTGATTTGGAATTTTGTGTACAATAATTAAACAGTCAGGCACCAGCAGACATGTGTTGCCCTGAGATAACATGCTCCTTGGAAGTATCATGAGGCAGAAGGTGAAATTAGTGCCTCCAATGACCTGGGAAATGCATTATCTCACCACTGCACAGGCTTGAGGGTGTATTGTTACTGTATACGAACTATTAGTGTTATTAGTTGCATCGTGATTGATTGCACCATGTAAAACATATGTTTAAAACATGTTTGCCCTTGTGCATCATGTGGTAATGATGTCTGACTCTGAAGGACCGATATATCAGGTGTGAGTTGATAGGTGCATGCATTTTTTTTTTCCACTGGGATCTCCAAGGCTGGCAAAAGTTATCTTGAAAGGGACCTTAGCATCAGAGTCCCACAGCTTCAGCAAAACCAACATCCGTGATGCGTGACAGGGAGTCCCCATGTGATCAGCTGAAGTGGAGCATCCACCACCATTATGTTATAATTATGCTACACATATATTATGCATATATTCATGTATCTGTGTGTTTGCACGCACAGACTGATTTTCAGAGTGTTTGCTTTTAACCCACGATTAAATTTGTCTCCCTCCTGTGCCGTCCCTTGCTTCATTTTCTAGGTGAGTGATGGAAGCTCTTTCCGGCCCCATGCAGCCTGGCGGTACCTGGGACGCAGGTCGGTCAGCTGCTTGATGCAGCCGTAGCAGACAAAGGCCTTTGTGCTGCTTGCTCCTTCTCGCAGCTCCGCAGCGAGAGGCAGCATCAGAGAGAGGAGAAGGTCTATCTTTAATCTGAGCTACTTGGGAAATCAAAGGAGGCGGATTAAAACAAGAGCAGTGACTGATTCCTGTAGGAGATCGCTTTCCTGTTCTTTTTGATATAATGAACAGGATAATCAAAGCAAGGTTAGAAACCTCCTGTACCTTTTCTCCAAGGATTTTTGTGATGTCAGTTCACAAGGTAGTACAGTAATTGAACACAAACCTGATAATGATTTTTAAGTTTGTTTTTTTTTTTTTTTTTTCCTCAGAATAATTTACACTTAGCTGTTCTAGCAAGGTACCTGTCTTATGAGTCATCAGGCTTGTAGTG